>NC_081408.1:353522479-354122479 GCF_030272615.1 Cryptomeria japonica | reverse complement strand
AAAGAAATGATATGGACCTCCCTGTAGCATACAAATAAGCAGAGTCGAGGTATGTGAGGCGATTTCACCTTAATGTGAAGGCTCTTATCACAGACACCTAGCTAATTAATATGTTTCCAGATCATCGGGATCATTCCTACAAGCAGAAAACAAAGAAAATATTATGCCCCCAATCCTTGCTCCTCTTAGTCAATACAGACTTCCTCGAGTTACTCAGGGGGATAATAATCAAAAACCAATATAAAAGACAACATACAAAGAAAATTTTCATGCATAGCTCAAACTGTTTAGTGATTGTTTTTTGTTATGTTGTTTTGCTTGTTAACTTAGTGATAAAAAACTCTGTAGTAGTCAGGAGGCAGATGACTGACTCGGAGTGGACGACCAGGTTTCACTGATGGAATAATGACTTGGTTTACAATGGTTAGGATATGTAATGTGCTCTGTCGATTTTCCTTAGACTAGGGCATTGATCAGTTTCAAGTCATGTGGGTTCCAACAAACCAGGGTGTCACGAAAGTGACTAAAAAATATGTACAAATGAAAGCAAAGATGCATGAAAGCGGGAAATGCCAATGTTGCGTTGATAGATGGAGCGCTTGAGTACAAGAGGCACCTGTTTACCAGGTTTTCACCTGCTTGGTAGAGAATCAATTTTTTTTTACCAAGGTGCCTGTTTACCAGGTTTTTACTAGGGCATTTTCTCTTTTACATTTTTTTTTTGTTTTTTATGATTTTTCCATTTTTTAAATTTTTTTTCAAGACTTTTCCAATTTTTAGGATTTTTTCAAGACTTTTTAAGCTGTATAGTTTGCTGGAGCAGAGAATGCTAAGTAAAGAATCTTTTTAGGTGGAAGGTGTTAATCGGTTCTTGGAGCTGTTCTCCTTCCGATGTTGAGAGCTGATAGGCACCATAGCCGAAGACTGCGGTAATGATATAGGGACCCAGCCAGTTGGGTTCAAACTTCCCTTTGTTGTCTCGAAACTGTTGATTTTTTGGATTTTCTCTTAGTACTAGGTCTCCAACCTGAAATTCTCTTTGTCTAACCTTCTTGTTATATCCTCTAGACATTCTCTTTTGGTACACTCTGAGATGATCAAACGCCACTTGCCGACGTTCATCCAGCAATTCAAGTTCTTGCAATCTAGATATTCTACGATCTTCATCAGTAACAAGACCTTGCAACGAAACTCTTAGAGATTGTATTTCTACTTCAATAGGTAATACTGCTTCGGACCCATAAACCAAAGAGAAAGGTGTAGCCCCAATAGGTGTTCTGATACTTGTTCTGTAAGCCCATAGTGCAGGATTGAGCTGCAGATGCCAATCCTTCCTTGATTTGTTCACTGTTCTATGCAAGATAGTCAGTAGGTTTTTGTTAGATGCCTCGGCTTGTCCATTACCTTGAGGGTAATATACTGATGACCAGTGTTGCTTTATTTTGAATTTCTCACAAAGTTCATCTAGGTCTTTATTCTTTAACTATCCTCCATTATCAGTCACGATGGATGAAGGTATCCCATACTTGCAAATTATATAGTTTAGGATGAATAAGGCGACTTGTTTACCAGTTGCTTTGATGAGCGGAACCACCTCTACCCACTTGGTGAAATACTCAGTGGCCGTTATGATGAATTTATGTCCGTTGGATGATGCAGGATATATCTAACCAATGAGATCAAAGGCCCATTGCTGAAAAGGTGAGTGTGTAATGAATGGTATGAGATCCCTCGCCGAGGCGTGTATGAGATTTCCATGAAGCTGACATTTCTCACAAGTCTTAGCCAATTTTATGGCATCTTTTTCCATATCTGGCCAGTAGTAGCTAGCCCGTAATAGTTTCTGAGCTAAAGTAAAACCATTTGAATGAGATCCACAAATACCTTCATGAACTTTCGATAATGCACGTTTAGACTCTTCAGTTTCTAGACATCTAAGCAAAGTACCATCCAAACCTCGTCTAAATAAATCGTTAGCTACGATAACATATCGCGAAGCATTTCGAGTTAGGTTTCTTTTCTCGTTACGAGTAAGGTTTTCAGGGATAACTTGATCACATAGATAGGAATAGATGTGGCTGTATCTAGATGAGTCGTGTCCAATAATAGAAAAGACTATTTGGGTTTCAGGGGAATCATAAGTGGGGTAACGTAACTCTTCCACTAGGAATTCAAAGCGAAAATTGGACTCCTGTAGCTTAGGTATAGATGCCAAGGTAGCCATATCATCTGTTGCTCTACTCGCTGATCTAGGAATTTGTTGGAATGATACAAAAGCAAAATACTTCTTGAAATCATCTACCATCCTCTTGTAAGGCATCAATTTCTCATCCCGAGTCTGATATGTATCATTGATTTGGTTGATGATCGACTGAGAATCTCCATAAATATGTAATTCAGCAACCTTCCATTCAATGGCTAGTTTTATTCCATTCACCAAAGCTTCAAATTCTGCAATATTGTTTGTGCAGGGGAATAAAATCTTGTAAGATTTTGGGATGGAGTACTTCTGAGGAGTAATGAATAATATGCCAGCACCTGAACCATTTTGAGTAAAGGACCCATCAAAGAACATCTTCTAGGGTTGTTGAGTAAGATGCATTATTGATTCATCTGGGAACTCAATATGTAGTGGTTGAGTATCTTCAAGTGGAGCTTCAGCAAGTTGATCAGCAATTACCTATCCTTTTATGGCTTTGCGTTCCACATATTCAATGTCAAACTCTGTAAGGATCATTACCCACTTTGCCAATCGTCCGATGAGTGTTGCTTTATTGAGAAGATACTTGAGTGGATCAATTTTGGCCACCAACTTGACTGAATGTGGTAGCGTATAGTGCCTCAATTTCTGTGATGCAAAGACTAATGCCAAGCATGCTTTTTCTATTATACTGTAGCTCATTTCATAAGACACCAATGTCCTGTTGATGTAATAAATAGCTCTTTCCTTTTTGTTGTCATCCTATTGTGCCAGAAGTTCCCCCAGTGATGAATCAGTTGCTGATATATATAAGATTAGTGGTTTACCCTGAATAGGTGGCATTAAGATCGGTGGATTTGACAGGTACTCTTTTATCTGCTGAAGATGTTGTTCACACTGTTGATCCCAGTTGTATATTATTCCTTTTCTCAATACTTTTGTAAAAGGTTGAGCCTTGTCTGCTAGTTGAGAAATGAATCTTCTAATGGATTGGAGACGTCTTGTAGACTTCTCATTTGACTGATGTTCTTTGGAGGCAGCATTTCCATTATAGCTTGGACCTTCTCAGGATCAACCTCAATGCCCTTCTTTGAAATGATGTAGCCAAGTAGTTTACCATATGTCACTCCGAATGCACACTTCTTTGGATTTAATCGAAGCTTGAACTTTTCCATTCTGTCAAGGATAGGACCTAACTCTTGAATATGTGTTGATCTTTTCATAGTCTTCACTAAGGTGTCATCAACATAATCTTCCATATTCTTATGCATCATATCATGAAAGATAGTTGTAACTGCTCTTTGATAGGTCACTCCTGCATTCTTTAACCCAAATGGCATAACATTCCAGCAAAAGGTTCCCCATGCATAGGTGAAAACTGTCTTTTCTTGATCTCCAGGAGTGATTTTAATCTGATTGTAGCCAGAAAATCCGTCCATTAGTGAGTACATCTCATACCCAGCTGTCATGTCAACTATCATATCAATATTTGGCAATGGAAAGTCATCTTTTGGACATGCTTTATTGAGATCTCTAAAATCTATACAAACTCTGATAGATTTATCTGCCTTCGACATAGGTACTATGTTGGAAATCCATTCAGCATAATCTATTGCTCTGATAAATCCATCTTTGAGTAGTTTCTCTAGTTCAGCTTTGACCAATAGTGCGACACGTGGGTGCATCTTACGAAGTTTTTGTTTAACTAGTTTTACTCCTGGTGTGATTGAGAGATGGTGCATAATGAGATCAGGATCTAAGCCTGGCATATCAGAGTACGTCCATGCAAAATTTATTTTCTTCTCTAAGAATAGCTGAGTGAAATCCTTCAATTCCTCTGCTGATAGTGATTGAGCTACGTGAATAATTTGTGGTGTCTCTTGATTCCCAATATTCACTGGCTTAGTTGGCTCGATCAATATGGAAGACCACTCTTGAAAATGACTGGGTAGTATACCAAGTATCTCACCTTCAAGCACCTTAGAGAGGTTTTCACCTTTAGGTACGCCCTTTATTTTCTCTTTTTTAGATTCTGACACTGCCACTATATGGTTTTCACCATCAGATCTTTTATTTTTATTTTTCTTGTTTTTGTGACTAAGATACTTGATATCCTCTTCAGTCATATTTTCACTCCATTCACTAGTGGAAGAGTTAATAGGTTCAACTGCATTGAGATAATAGGATAATGTATAGTCATTGGCAAAAGTAGGTATATCCATGGGTTGATTCTGTAAAGTATAGTCAATCAATTTGGGATGTATTAAGGACAAATTTTGGATAGGTTTAAGAGCGTTCACGGTATTGTTATCATAGCTACGGATCGAAAAGTCGAGTTCCAGAATGATACCTTGCATAAGTGTCTCGAGACCAGGAAGAGTCAGATCATGATTATTATAGTTCACGTTAATATTTAATCGATCTAATCCAATAGATATACTTGTAACGTTGTTTACTACGCCGGACTAGACGTCATGTCGTGGTTTAACAACAATAAGACTAGTAGACAATTTTTCATTGTTTGTATCAGATGATTCAGAATCTAAGGATGAGTGGGTATCATCATGAACATGACTGTGATCATAGTCATCAGAATCATCAGGGTTATCAGATGAAGTTTCCAAGTCTCTTTCAGGTGATTTAGTGAGCATATGTATGGTATCAATACTAACATCTTTAATGCTACAAATTCCTTCATATTGTAGTTCATTTGTCATTTGTATCTGACACACCTATTGACATGATCTCATTATTTCTGTGACTTTTTTTCATCTACTCCATTCAGCTTCTTCTGGACTGATAACTGGTTCTTGTTCTGCAACTTCTAACTCTTCCTGTGTAGTGCTATAACTGATTTGTTCTATTTTAGGATAAGGATACATAGATGAGAAGCTTTCTGGTATTGTTCCTTCTTTCAATGCTTGTTCATAATTTGCTTGCCTCTTTTGTCTAATTTCTTGTATTTCCCTCTCTAGTTTTATGCGCATTAGCTCTTGAGTATCATCTATGACACCACTAGATTCTTCTGGAGTTTCTGTAGCGGATGTGTCTGAAAGATAGTCAGGACCCCATTCATACTTATTTGAATCAGTCCCGAATCATCTACTTGTTTCCTATCAGTATATGTGACTGGAGCTTTTAATGGTGCAAACAATTCTCCTATTCTCACAAATTCATCTCTCATATCCTCAGGAACCTCGTCTTCTTGTATTATTGTAGCTGATACCGCCGAAGCTTGAGCACTGACTATTTATTCTTTCTTGACTGTTGATTCCTCTTTCTCTTTTCTACACTCTTCTTTTGTTTGTTTAGTGTCTGCTTCATGTAATGTTAAAGGCGATATCTTTTTCAAGCCTTTAGATTTAGAAACATGTTCTTGTTCTGATGTCTTTTAAGGATTGTATCCCAGTCCAGCCTTATCATTTGTGGATTTGGTTTGTAGCTGAATTGGTTCAGTAATACCTTCTTTTTGTTTGCCCAAAGGACCAGTACCTGAGTACCCCATGCGTTGAATCATTTTGTAACCACGACCATATTGGTTTGAGGAAATCTCACAATGTCGTACTTCCTCATTTGGACTATCTTCCTTAAAGAGCCAGTTAAGCACAACATCCTCTTCTATTTCATCGCCAAGGAGGTAGAAGACTGTATGAAGAGACCATCATATATAATATTCAGAACTGAAGTTTGTGTTCTCATAGCCTCTGATGGCTTGCCCAACTGTTTTGGCGATGGAGGGAGAGAAACTAATGATAGTACCGGTTCTATCTTGTAGCCATCCATGCCGGTATCTGTAATCTTCAATCTCTTTTCTAAGTCTTTCATCAATGTTTCTGGATCTTCATTTAGAGAGGCTTCCCTATTATGAGGCACAAAAGTATCTGCACCTTTTGTCAATGCATTACAAATGACATTTGTATCAGTAGGAATATTGACTTCAGCTCCATTATAAAGAAACTTTAAGCATTGGTGATATGTTGACGGTACTGCCTTCATTTCATGAATCCATGGCCTGCCCAGTAATATATTGTATGACAATGGAATATCGAGAACCTGGAAAAGGACATCTCTCTCTACTGGTCCCACTCTGATTGGTAATGATACCAAACCTTTGGAGGTCCTTTCTTCTTCATTATAGGCTTTAATTGTTATTTTCTTGCCTGGATCAATGACATTTTCAGAGAATCCTAGTTGTGCAAGTAGATGATAAGTACAGATATTCAACCCCGCGCCTCCATCTATCAAAACATGTTTAACTTTATGTTTGTGGATCATGGCTTCAATATGCAATGACTGGTTATGTGGATGATTTAATGAATTGTCATCTTCCTCAGAGAAGGTCAAATAGTGAGGTGAAGTCAGATGACCCACCATAGACTAAAACCGATCAATGTCTAAATCTTTTGGAACGTTGGTAGTGAGCAATGCTTTGTCTAGGATTTCCTTGTGAGTAGATGAGAGCTGTAGTAATTCAAAATTTGAAATTTGAGCATTTGTCCTTTTCAACTGTTCAACCACGCTGTATCCAAAGGATGATGATGAGGTTAATCTTTTAAATTTGTTCAAGGTTGATTCCTTTTGTTTATTTGGCAAGGCTGTTGGATTTGGTGTTTCCTGAGCCGGTTTGGAAGAACTAGCTCCTTGGAGGGTAACTTTCTTTTGAGATCTGGTCAGAACTTTTGCATATCGTGATTCATTTGGTTTATCTTGAACTATAATCACATTGCATTATTTTGAGTGTGAAGGTTCAATCATGTTGATAACGTTGTCCTGGCTGGCATAAGCATAATTTACCTTGGCACCTCCTTTGTTCTTTGAGGAATCACCTTGTTCATAAGCAGACAAAGGGTCTTTAAATGCTTTATGATTAGCATTGGTTGGATGATTCCCAACAACAACTTTACCAGCGTCTATGAGATCCTGAATCTCATGTTTTAACTTCATGCAATTGTTTATGTTATGACCTTTATTCCGATGGAAGTCACAGTATTCATTTTCTCTCCACCATCTTGGTTCGACTTCTGGATCATATGGTCTAGAGTTATCTGGTAGTGTTATCAAGTTGTTTGCCAACAAAGTTTTGAAAGCAGACTCATATGATTCTTCAAGAGGAGTAAAATCACGCTTAGGTTTGGAAAGCCAATGCTTGTCTTTGAACCATTCCTTTGTTTTCTTTGGCGGATTCTCTGCTGCAATCTTAGTGGCTTTAAGTGCTTGTGTACCACTAGCCAGGTTGAATATTGTGGATTTTGAGTTGGTTTTGACAGTGTCTACTACTCCATCATTAACAACATTCTTGTTGTTGTCTTTGGCAAATTTCCAATACTTGTTCTTCTCTTTAGAGCTAGATCCTGTTTGTGTTTCTTTCCAAGGTATGATATCCCCCTTCTTTATGAGCACATCTTCCATTCGAATGGCATTATCTACCATTTTGTTAAATGATGGGTGTACTTGCATTTATACGCTATATTTCAGTTCGGGGACTAAGTTATTGACAAATATATCCATTTTCTTAGAGTCTGGAATAGGTCGCGGGTACCTAGAGAGCATCCTTCTCCAGCATTGGAGAAAAGTAAGAAAAGGTTCCCCTGTATTCTATTGAGTATTACAAAGATCGATCATAGTCACAGGATGTCGAATGCTATATGAGTATTATTGTAAAAATAGTTGGATTAGTTCTTCGAATGTTTTTATTCCTTTGGGTAGACTTGAGAACCATTCCATTGCTTGACCCCCTAAACTCCTTGGAAAGAGACGCACGAGGTACATTTGATCATGCATGAATTCCATACAAGCAGCACTAAATTCCCTCACATGATCTTGAGGATCTGAGGTACCATCATATTTGTCAAATTTTGGGATTTCCACTCGTGAAGGGAATGGAGGTATGTGTAAATTCTTGTCAAATGGGAAGGGACATATTGCTTCCAGAGAATATTGTTTCGGGGACTTGTCCTTATTCTTCAGCTCTGTGAGCTCTGTCCACAAAGCTATTAACTGTTTGTGTACCATGATTATAGGCGAGTCTTCCCTTTTAGTAACAAGTGTCTAAACATCATATCCAATAGGAAGTTTGGCACCTTGATTTGCTAGTTCTAAGAAATAGTCTTCCTTTTCTCGGGTCATGATAGTTTTCATCATTTTTCTAAAGTCTTTGTCTTTCTAACAGTCACAGATTGCTTTTTCTGGAGGTTCAGTAGCTTCGTCAATCTCACTTGATGATGATGAATCATTATGATTTTTAGGAATATTACGGTTGTTTTTGTTTCCATCATTTTATTCTGTCTCATGTATAGTGGGAGATTTTGGTTCATCAAAAATTGGTCCGCCTGATGACGATGGCATGTCAGTGAGGGGATCCTTCACATAGAATGGATTATCTTGATAAGTGAAGGTTTGTCCTTTGCCTTTGGTTTGTTTCTTACGAGAACTCTTAGTTTGAATAGGCATTTTTATGGATTAGTGTGACCTAGAGTTGTTTTTGATGCAGAGGTCAAGATCAATTTCAGTACTAGTTTGTTCGGTTTAAGTATTGTTTGAGAGAAACAACTGAGATTTAGTCTGGTTTCAGGAAAAATCTATCCTATATAAGACATTCACCTGGGTTGATTCTAAAATAGTAACTAAGATTCAGTCTGATTCAGGAATGATATATCCTATGTAAGACGTTATCTAAGTGACTTGAGTTTGATAGGTAGTTTGATTGAACTAGCTGAAGGGTGATCAACCAAATCGTGCAACAAAAAATGGCAAAGGTACACTATCTTGATCTGTGTTATGCTTAGGAAAATTTGATAACCAGTATTATTTTCGTGGTAGACTATGTTTTTGGCAAGTTTGATTGTTCTGTCTGACAAAACCAGAGACTCGTACGACTGGGTTTTCTGAACCAGACGATAATTTAGCAGTTATAGGATGATAGAAGTTCTGTTTCATATGAGTTGCTGCCTTGTATCGTGCGACTTATGGGCATGTGCAGGATGACTAAATATTGAGGTTGATTCTGCCTCGTATGACATGGAATATAGTGCAGGATGATGACTGATTTAGACTCGTACGACATAGAATCAGCTAAAGCATGACAATTGAGTAGATTCATATGACATAGGACTGGTGCAACATGATAATTTATCAGACTCGTACGACTGTTTACAGGGCAGAGACTAAAAAAATCTGAGTTTTTTGACTATTGAGTATCAACGACTGAGTATGACAAATTCTGAGATGGACTGATTTTTGAACAGGATATACTAATTTCTGACACGGATAGAGTTTTGACTCAGGATAGACTAGTTTCTAACACGGACAGAGTTTTGACTTCAGATGGGCTAGTTTCTGACACAGACAGAGTTTTGACTTCAGATGGACTAGTTTCTGACATGGACAAAGTTTTGACTCAGGATGGACTAGTTTCTGACATGGATAGAGTTTTGACTTAGGATGGACTAGTTTCTGACACAGATAGAGTTTTGACTCACTGAGTTTGTTTCTTGTCTTCTCCAATTTTGGTATTCCAAGTTTTGTTTCAGGGATGAAAAACACAGAAAACAAATAGTATTTATAGTGACTCCAATCACAACATGCAAACCCTAAGGAATTTGGTGAGGAAAGAAAACCTTTGCTTGTAGACTCAGGTACACACCCAATAGCTAATCAGAATATGACTTCTGAGTCTCACGCAATGGATTCTCAATGCCGTATTATCCGACTCCAAACGCTAATGGGGGCACGAAATGACAAGTATCTTTGGAGAGTTACTATCTCTCTTGCACAAAGATTATCTCCCTTTCAGAGGTGAACCGGGTAGCTTCTAAATTTAATTGGATTTAGTCAGGGGTCCATTCGGCGTGTCAAGGTATAAACTCAAATAAGAGGTCTCCCAGCCTTGAAAACCAAGGTTTAATATACCCGAAGGTACGAAGGAGAGCTATTCCTGAGCACTGCCGTTGACTTGATTTTCATCAAATCACGTTTATTTTATAGTGGGTTGGAGTACTTGGCATCTAGCTGTTCCCACTTAGGTCGTTCCCCTCACATCGGCCGTAACGACTTTAAGAGTTTTTCAACCCCTCGGGAGGGTAGGCCTGCTAAAGATGTACAAATCTCAAACAAAGAAAAATCTTCAAGGGTCTAGATTTCTGATTTTCTAGAAAAAAACAAGAGCATACTCTCCTACCTCTCAGAATCTTCTAAAAGCAAAAAAGACAGATTTGTTCTTTAACCAGATAGCAAGTTAGGTTCCTAAAAATGAATTTAAAGAATACACAATGTCTAGTCGATTCTCCTTCAGGCAACCTGCAAAGACAACGAATCAGTAGTCATATTGTCTTTGTGCGACAAGCAATATTCTTCGACAAGCGTTTTGCAAAAACTAGTTAGGCTGTGAAAAATTCTGAGACAGACAGATAAAAAGTCAGGGTCAATCGTCAAAATAATCAATCAGAAATGAAAAATATGAAATTTGCCTCCTTTACTAGAAAATACAGAATCGTACGACAGAGTCTCGCCTCATATGAGACAAGATGCAGTATAGTACGAGACCAGATTGCTGATGATGTCTGCTCGTACGACAGAAGATGTGCTAGTACGATAGGATATGGAAATTCGTGCGACACCTGCAGTTTAGCATTCGAGTTGTGGGAATTGTCGTACGAGATGTACAGACGAAAAACCGAAAAATCGAAAAACCTGAAAAATAACAAAAATAAAAAAAATTAGTCTTGGAGGCCAAAAAAGAAGTAGTCTTCGGCCCCACGGTGGGCGCCAGAAATGTGTGTGTGAAAAAGTGAACCTGTAGTTGCAAGCACAACACTTCAATTAAGTCATTATATGCATGGTTAGTAATCAATAATCAATAATCAATAAAAATAAACCATAGCAAAGCGACCCATTTCCTTCTAAATGATGCGAGTATAAGATTGCTCTCAGTTTGTTATAAGCAATACCAGTGACTAGACTACACCAAGACGAAGGATTTAATCTATATGATATTAAGCTATATGGATGCAAGATAAATGAATAATTCAAGCAAAAAATCACTTCAAGCAACAATGTATGCAAGCAATAATGAATGTAAAATGGATGCAAGATAATCTAAAAAAAAGCAATAATGACCAATCAATGACTCCAGAGCAAAATCAGTATAATAATGATGTATTCTAAAAAATCTCCGAGGTGAATTGGAATGAGAGTTGAAGAATGAATTTATAGAGAACTACAGAGAGATGATAAAAAAGCTCAATTTAGGATTAATTGAAAATAATTGAGAAATCAGGTTGAGTTAACCTTGAGATAGATTCCAATTATAGTTTAATTTGAAATGCATTCAAATTAGAAGTCCAAGTTGCATTGGAAAACAATAATAAATCAATTCCATGCATTTGTGATAAAAATAGATAATTCTTCAATTTAATCAAGAAAAGAGTCTTCTTAATGCAACTGAACTTCTTTTTTGAAAAGCTTTGAGTTCCAATTTAAGAGAATAATTAATAATTCAATTAATTGCTTTTTTGATTTCAAGTTCTAAATTTAGAAAAAGAAATAATATCTCAAGTTTGATTTCTCTCTTAATTCAATTCTTTTTTTTTTGATTTTGTTTCAATTCAACTCTTTGTTTTGTAATAAATTCTTCTTTTTGTAGCAAATTAATTCTTTTTTTTTTGCATGATTGAATGGCAAATTTATTAATTAATTAAATATGCAGAGATATTTAATAAATTAAAATGGGATAATTGATCAAAAAATGATATTCTTGGAAATGATTCAATTAATTAAATAAATATTTAATTAATATTGGGTAATTGATTTTGCCATGTGATATTTGATAATTAAAGAATTAATTATGTGCTCAAGATTGATTTAATTGCCTTTTGGTTAGGACCTTGGTGATGTTGTCGAGATTAGGGGCCCATGGTTTAGATGACCAATTTTAGGGTATTACAGGCATTAGACAGTTTCAAGAAAATGCATTGGTTATTGAATATGGCATTGAAAATACAACATCGTGCTAAGAGAACGCTTCCTCTAAAATGTATAAAATTAAAATAAACAAACAAAAATGTAAAAGTGCATTCAAGAGACGTTTGATTCCCTTGTTTTCCTATCTACCAAGATCCCGTGAGATAAATATTTTGCTCTTAAATTTGCACAATACACAAGAGGCTAGGGAAGAATGGAAATGGTTGATTGACCAACATGATTGAAAAATGACTATGAAATTGCTATGAACTCATAAAATTACTAAGTATGCAAAAAGATTCCAAAACAACATTACGAGCTCCAAGTTTCAAGAAGAAAGAGAGAGACTCAAAAGAGAGGGGATGAATGTATTTATTGGTATCCTCATGGGTGATCCCAATGTCAGGAAGGATGTGGGATAAATGAGCAAGATAGAGGTAAAGTGTTGTTTATTCCACATTTGTTGGGTTGATGTAATTGTTGTGGGGTGGAAGGATATAAAAAAGAAACGAATTTAGGAGGTGGTAGAGATGGAGATAAATAGGAATGAATGTATGAGAGAAGGAGTTTAATGATTTAGATAAATGAAATGATTTAATGAATTAATTAAATAAAGGAAAATAGTAATGAATCAATTAAATAGATAATATACCTATTTAATTAATAGAATAATTAGGATGATTATGAGGATAATTTTTTGTGAAAACAACTACCATTCAAATGCTCAAATTGGAGAAGAGTATGGCTTGTGCCATGTTCATATAAATTTTCTAAGGAGTATGGTCATAGCATAGTCCACTTAAAGAGCATAAAAATAAACCTTATGGAGCTAGTTCATGATAATATGGATTAAAAATTACTTCTCATAAGTAATGACTTCTATCTTAGCTATCTTGCACAATGCTTTTTTTGTGTGTCTTATCTTTTATGAAATTTCTATCCTTATTGATCACGATGAAGTGTAATTATATTTGTTACTTCTTTTTATCTCTTTTTGTGCTCTACTCTCAAATAGTTGAATTCTCATTATACCTTGAAAAGGCACATATCACCAACTAAATCCATCTTTGCGATTTAGTCTAATAATGATAAAATTTGCTTGAGTCTCGTTCTCCTTATGTTTTAGGTATTACTTTTCCTATCACATATAATCAATTTGAGAAAAATCTAAATGGGTCTCTCCTGAACAAGTTTTTTAGTTTATCGTCATATCCATGTTCCTAACAAATGTTGAAAGTTATAAAATATCTAAAAAATTCTATCTAGAAAGATTTTTTGTCTTTTCCTTGGATTTCATATAATTAAAGAGTTTTGTGAACTAGTAGACATGTTTTTATCATCCATGCAATCCACATAAAAAATCTTCTAGGTGTATTGGTTCCCTTCCTCCCTTAATTTTCTTTATTCTATTAGTTAATAAGTTTTCAATAGACTTTAAAGATTTTTCTTTGATCCAACCTATTAACCTCTCATCCTCTTTTGCTTCCTCACATTCTCCCTTTATTTTTCTTCTTTCCATTTTTCTCTCTTGTAGAGTTCATCCAAACTTCTTTCATTTCCTTTCTATGTTTTAACCCTCAATCTTCGTCTATATCCACATATTCTATCATTCCTAACATTTGGTACTTCTACCCTACTTGTTCTTGCAATCCTTGATTTCTTCCCTACCAACTTGTTGTGTTTGTATCGAATTATTCCATCCTTGTCCATCTCTAAATCTCTTTAAATATTAACCTTAAATTGAATCCTACCTTTGGTCCTTGCACTTTGGTTCCCATTTCTAGACATGTGGAGGTAATCCAAAATTTTCTCATCCTTGTTTGTCTCCTATCCTTCTATCCTTCTCAAACACCCTCATAATTTAATTCCATATAATTTTTGAATATATAGGTTTCTAAAAAAGTTCTACATTTCCCCTCCACATCATATCCTTTCACCACATGATTGATTACATCATGAAATCATTCATTTTTTTCCCATTTGTAGAGTTTCATTAGACTTATAAATTTTCATCCCCACGTCCAATTATCTCCTCCTATGAATTTATACCCCAGACTTATTTATACAGGGGGAATGGGGAGTTAGTTCAGGCATCGCCTTAACTAATTAATATAATACTAAAACATTAAACATTCATAAGACATAACACATCTATCTAGTGCTGGAAAAACTAAGGTTTCATCGATAAGGATAGTAAGACCACTAATCTTCCCTTGAGAACCACTACATTGAAAGAGGGGTGAGCTTAATAGATCTATCCACAATCCAAATATGGAAAGGGCAAAGATTTTGATTAGATTAATTGGTTATGTATTGCCCCCTCTTCCAAGTTGAATATTGTATGATAATTGTGAAATTAGGGTAAAACAAGGAATAATTGAAGTAAACTGTTGAAAATAGACTGCTATAGATATCCCACAGAGCCACAAATTGAGATTTGGGAAAAATAAGATTTTTAGAACCTGTTCCCATAACTTTGGCCTTCTTTTTCAAGACCAGGTAGTACAAATTCACTGCGGTCCTCTAGATTTTACTCTGTCAAAAGCTAAACCTATTTGTCAGTGTTGACTATCAAAATTATTGAGTACAACTCTTGCACCTATCCCTGCACATAGAGAGAGAAAATAGGGTTGTGGATAGGGGTTTTCCTTAAGTTAAACCTTGATTTCAAAATTAACCTTGACTAAAATAATGGAAATACTAAAATAAATGCTAAGGAGATATACCTCAGATCTGAAATTGTTGATATAAGGATTGATGATGCAATGCTCTTTGAATATAATAAAAAATGTTGAATGTTTCATGGCATGAAAAACACATGAACATGAAAAACCTAATCACACACATGCTTGTATGGATATTGATGTAATTTTGCTCCACAATGCTTGAAGGATGAAATGCGACCTTGAATCTCTAAAAATTCTTAATGATGAATGCTTCAGAGATACACAAATGATACAGATGGAGTCTTATATCTAAAATAAATTGATATGATGTCTTTATATAGGGTTCCTTAGGTAAATTACCGATTAGACTGACCTCCAATGGTCAAGTGTAGCCATGATGTAATAACCCACCAAAATTGATTCAACAAAAATTGAGTATTTTTTTTTTTTTCATTATGTTTTATTCAATTGCATACTCTGGGCATCCATCCAATTAGGATTAGGCATTCATCCATTCGGGATGAGCTTCTAACCATATGGGTTAGGCAATTGTCCATACGGGACGTAAATTTCCATCTATCCAATACGGGATAGGCATCTACCCATACGGGGTAGGCATCCATCCAAACGGGATAGGAGATGCTCTGGCCAGAGACTTAGACTCATCGGGACCATTCGGGTCCTGAGCCACTCACTAAGTACTACACTCTTCTAACAAGAATGCACCGAGGTCGCCGTCCTTAGGAGTAATTTAAAAATAACACAAGCTTGAATTCCGCCTCGGAATTTGGCTTAAAGCCTCGGGAAGTCAAGCGAATCCATACGGGATTCCTTCCGAGTATGCATTGAATTAAATTGATTATCTTATTTTTCATTTAGGATTCTTACCCAACCAAGCCTAGACCCCACCCACGAACGCCTGAGTACGAGGGACAACTCCGTCCCAAGACTGCCTACATACCCGCTTCGGCACGGGATCAAGGCGTAAAGTATGTAGTTCTATTTTCTAATCTATGGTTTGATGTAAACTGATTTGTGGGTACGCAACCCTTTCTAGGGTCAGTGTCCCAGACAGTTTCTTTGCGGTTGCTACCCACGATGGTAGCACTTAAGCGAAGGCTCAAGATGGCCTATTGCTTGTGGCCTAAAAAAAAAGAAAATAACTAGATCCTAATACTTATCATGAACGTCACCCAATTGCAAAACGCCAATATCCCTTCAAAAAAGAAATCAATTTCATGAGAGCTTTTGACTTGACCATCCCTAAGAGGGGTTTACTATGGTTTATCTCAATGGATGTGAAAATCATTTAAAAGTTATCTTATTAAATTATCGATCCAAGGGGGATTGCCCACCCCTCAGATTTTAACTTCCAAATGTCCCTTATTACTCCCCGATGATTTATAGGGACGATGCCACAGACGTCATTAATGCAGCTTTATTAGGCGTTAAGTGCAGTAGTTCAACACGATGACATTACCCATAAGCGTGACCCAGAGGCACCGTATATACCGAACGCTGCTAGTTTTGGTTTTCCAACTCCCTTTGTTTAGTTTTCTAAACTAACATCATGCTTGAAAATATAATTATGAATTGGATGTACACAATTTAAACTTTAAATACTATCGAAAAAAGAGAGATATTGTTATTCTACAATTGGCATGATAATTGAGAACTTATGAGCAATTGCATGTAGATAATGAATGCGGAATAAAAGCAAGGTAAAATAATATCATTGCACACAAAATGAAGAAGTGTTTACTCTTATTGTAAGAACAATTAAATATAGAGTTACTAGCAATTAGTTTACACTTTTGGGATTAATCATAAGACTTAAAGATTTAAGTAAGCTCAAGTTTATCACCCAAGAATCAATTAGATCCTCAATGGTTTGGGAGGTCCATTTTTTTTTTTACAATAATATACCATACGATAATCTCTATTGATTATTAAAACTATTAATAATGATTATCAATAATTTATTAATAATTATTACCAATTACATTATTAATAAGTTATTAATAATTATTGTTAATTAATCCAAAACTTATTAAAAAATATCTAAAGTTTATCAATTATCAACAACTAAAACTTTATTACCAACTATTAACAATTAAATTCCAAAAAAAAAAAAAAAGGATTTAAAATATGCAAGTCGTGGTATTGCGTGCCCAGCGCATTTAGTGGGAGGGGGACCCCACGGTTCCCCCCACTACCCTGCGGCCACTGCCGTAGCAGTGACCGCAGGTTAGTGGAGGGTACCGTAACGGTACCGCTCCCCACCTGCAAAGTTATTACTCCGCCTGCGGCCGAAGTCCCCTGCAACGTACCGCGTGGTGATTACAATTCCTCATGCGATGGGTTTTTTTTCTTAAACGCTTCGTGTATATATATATATATATATATATATATATATATATATATATATATATATATATATATATATATATATATATATATATATATATATATATATATATATATATATATATATATATATATATATGGTTTTATTTATTTTATTTTATCTTATTATTTTTTTTTTCTCTTTTCCAGGTTAATTTAAATAGATAGATCGTAGATTTTAAACTTTAAGGATAAAATAAATTAAAATATTAAGTAGTAATGGGGTTCATTCTCAGGAATAAATAACCCAGAGGGATAAACAATCCAGGGAGAATAACTAGATCCCAGCATAGTGCAGAGGATTGAAAACCAGATGTGTAACTAAAGGTAACTCATATTTTGCTTCCACACAGAGATTAAAATATCCCAGAGAGTAAATCGTTTCCAGCCATGAAAGGTAGATGGATTTATGCAGGCTTATGATTGTATTTCGTTAGTCTGATTTCACTCTAAAATTTACAGGGATAAATTTATTCCTACAGGAGGATTTAATTCATTCAAAACAAGATTTTATTCATAGCAAGGAATATTTTAATTCTACAGCAAGAATTTGAAAGACAACATTTTGATTCTTCAAACTGACAAAATCCAAACTACAACAAGCAATTGATGGATAATATTTTAATTAACAGTATCCAATCTACAGCAAGAAATTGAAAGACAATATTTTAAATCTTCAAGCTAACATTATCCAATCTACAACAAGAAATTGAAGGATAATAATATTATTTAACAGTATCCAATCTACAGCGAGAAGTTGAAAAACAATATTTTAATTCTTCAACTCATCCACTACAAACAGATTTCAACTAAGTTCAACAATATATTAAACCTTGATCTAACAACAATTTTTTTTTTACAAATGAATCTAATTCCTATCAAAATCTGAAACTAAATTTCTTATCAAGACTCTGAAAAAAAACAATTAATCTAGTTCTCATCAAATGATTCTAATCACCTACTTCTTATAAAAATTTGAAACTAATTCTTTCAAGAATTTGAAAACAAAAGAATCTCATTCTCATCAAATGATTCTAATTACCTACTTCTTATAAAAAAATTGAAACTAATTCTTTCAAGAATCTGAAAACAAATGAATCTCATTCTCATCAAATGATTCTAATTTCCTAAACAATTTAATCAAATCTAATTGCAACAAAATAAGATGCATGAAAACTAAATTTGAAAGAACCTGGGTGCTTGGAAATGGTGTAGAATCCTCTATGAATCTTCCTTGATCCTCCAAACTTGAAGAGAAGTCCTCCCAAACAAAATCTTAGCTGAAAATGAAAATTGACTACAAAGGAAAATTTTACTTGAAGAATTTCTTATGGAATAGCCAACCACCCATTTTGAAACTTGTACCTCTTTTATAAAAGAAATTTCAAATTCCCACTACCTAATTTTTAATTGAAAAAAAAAGAGATTCTCTCCCAATTTGGCCTCCATGCAAATTGATTAGGCTTAGTGGGAGGAGTTACATGCAAGGGTGGTGGAGAAGCCTCTAGAAGCTTCTTATTCCTCCTACAACATGTGCCTTAATTTGGGTGAGGGAAATTAAATAACCAATTAAAAATATATATGTATTTTCCATGTGTGTGTGTGGTTTATTATTTTTATTCCCTTACAATATTCATTCAATAGTTTATCCAAAGAAATATAATAGAGTTTTGTATTTAAATCAAAAGGCGATAAAGGAGGGTTGTGACACATGAGGATCAAAATCGATCGGGGAGATAAAGGGCCTACCCCTTTTTGAATTGAGGCCAACTTAAGGGGGACCAAGGCATTTTGGGGTGCCCTGGTCTAGACCAAGGTTTTCCATGCCTTGGTCCTCCAACAAAAAAGACCAACACAAAGGGAAATATGGGAGAGACCTTTAGGATGGGGCCCACTCAATGGTGTTCATGACATCGAGGATGGAAAAATGGGCCAAAACGAACCTAGAGAGGGGATGGAGGTAGGACACACCAAAGTAGGAGCACAAACATGAGGTGTAAATTGGTCTAGTTAAAATTTATGATGCTACATTTAGCCCCCACTTTAATAAGAGTATGAGCCTACACCAATACTCATGCTAAAGTAGAAAGATGAAAGAGAGGAGCAATTTGGAGCAAGATCACAAGGAGATAAGACATCGCTGGTTTTGAGAAACCAAGACCCCAATCTTAGGATCTTAACTCAAATAATCACATGCAAGGACACACAAAACAAGACAAAGACAAGCAAAGACAAAGATAAGGGGTTAGTACTAAAAATAAAAAACCTCCAAGTCAACTATTTGAAGAGACCTCAAGAATCAAATGTATCAACCACTAATATCATTCTCGGAATGCTATCACAAGAACATAAGCGATCACATAAAATGAGAAAGAGCATGCATCAAATTATGAACCATGATCCATAAATAACAAAGTTATGAGCTCATGGGGAAGAGAAAGGTAAGAACATGGATGCAACATATTATCTAGCAAGATGTGTTATTCTAGGTGATCCATGTTGAAGAAGGGAGAGTCTAAATAGAATATCAAGCTATATTATGATAGTTCCACTCTAAAAACAGAAGAGTTGAATGGTCTAGCAAGATGTGTTATGATAGTCAACTCACCCTACTGCATATGCCACTATTTGGTTTTAGGAGTTAAGCATCTCATATAAGACTCGTTGTTCTAGTTTTGAACATGCAAAAACCTATATAAGACATGAAATAAAAATAAAAATGTCTAGTTTCGAGAAAATATCATATAAGACTTGTTGGTTTGGTTTTGAGAATGTATACCATGTATAAGACATATAAAAGGTTGCGTCTAGTTTCAGAAATGAAACATCTCATATAAGACTTGTTGGTCTGGTTTCAAGAATGAACACCTTGTATCTGAAATACAAAATATAGTACAAAGAGGGTGATATGCATGACCCCCCCTTAAGATGTCAACATAGTCCTATGTTGATGTCTTAAGGAAGCTAGAAACAAGGATACATACCTTCAACACCAAGGAGATATACTTTAAACAACAATGCACATAATTCCAAGCCAACAAGGTATAACTTCTATAAGAAAGGAAAAGATAGCTAAAATAGATATATTGCAACAAGAGTAAAGGGAATCCTTTGGAGAAGAAGAGATCTGTACTCAAAGACATCTAACTCCAAGGGGAAATTTTGAACAAAAAAGACATCATTGAACCAAAAGAAAGGAAGGAGAAGAATAATTCAAACCTTCTCCCTATTTCTACGTAAAAGGGATTCTTGATGAAGGATAACACATTTTTGACCCAAAGTGAAGGGTTTTTTTATAATAGGAATACATTGCCAAATGAAGAAGGGTTGTAGACAAGGATACACACCACTTGCATAAGAGATAATCTTTGAGAAAATAAACAACTTCACACAAGGAATGACATTGTATCATAAGAAAATACCACTCAACAAAGGAAAAGTTGATCCTTAGAAAGGATATGAGAGATCAATGCTCCCTAAGAATAGGGACAAAGAGAAGGATTACAAAACCTCGAAAGAGATATCATACATAAGAAGATGTAACACTTCAAGAAAAGAAAAGGTCCTTAAAAAGGAACACACATGTTCTCACATGAAGGAAAATTCAATGCTAGAAAAGACATCAAATTATGCAAGATACAACTCAAAAGAAGAGGTAATGTTTAACAAGAGAGAGGATTTAATATATTGTCTTTTCCCCCCAAGCGATGAGACAAGGAAGAACTTGTTGCTGCCCAAGTACGATTGGTATTGAAAATGAACCACCACTCATGAAAAAGATACACAAATGAAGTAAAATACTATTGCCATAGGACGAGGAGTGACATGATAGGGTGAATGGAGTACTAAGGCACTACCTCTTAACCAAGAAAAAATGTAAGATTAGTTGTAAGAGTTATGTGAGCTCTATCATATTGTTCTTGAACAAATGCTTTAAAATATTTACAATTTCCAAGGGAATGAGAATGACAACAATGAAAAGGACAAAACTCATCACCTTTTTGATTCCTATAACTATATTTTATGGGAGGAAAAACAAAATTCTTATCATATTTCAATCTCCAAAAGATTATTGCAACTAACTTTTCTTGATTATCAAGAGTAGGTCTTGTCTCTTGAGATGTAGGACAAGGTTTGGTAGAAGGAGAAGGATTTATTTTATGATATAGTTCCATCATATTTGAGTTCTTGTATCTCCTTTTGAAAATTAGAAAAACCATTGGCATGATGATTATAAGTTGATGATATGAGCAAAAATGATTATTTGAGGAAGAAGAACCTTTAGATGGACAATAATTTTTATATCTTGCAAGATACTCCTTAAACCTTTGAATTTTAAAGAGATAATCCACAGATGAATGATGAGAATGTCCTAGACCTTCTATACTAGCTTGTGAAGGAGGGTTTATAGGGAATTTGATTCCTTGTTCATACTTTCCAAGTCCTTGTCCACTATAACCTTGCTTTGAGATTATATTATAACCAATCCTATAAGAACTTTTTAATTGTGAACAAGAAGGGAAATTATCATGCATTTATTTAAAATCTATAGTGTAAAGACACATGGATGGATCAAAGGGATGATTAGATTAAGAAGGGATATCCTTTGTAGGGAATTTCTGCTTTCTATCACCATTATCATTCACGTCCTCTTGAATAGGTTGGGAAGGAGGGTCCTTATCATCGATGGCTTCATCTTTGCTTGATTTTATGTGAGGAGATAGATCATGAATAACATCATCTTCTCTACAAGTATGTTGATGATTAAGATAACCTCTAGGAGAATAATGAGGATCTAAAGAGATTGCTACACTAATATTTTGATCTTGCCCCCCTTGCACAAGAGTATGCATATGAGAAGAGGATGGTGTCATGTTTCTCTTGAATGCTTGTTCTGTATTGGAGATATCGGTAATAGGAGTATTGAATCTTTCCTCATTCACATTAGATACCCTAGGAGAGGTATAAATGTAAGTTTTTTTAATGCCATCTCTAGGATTATTATTGTCTACGAAAGCTTTTATGTGATCTACACATGCAATGCATGTTCTTAAAAATGTCATCATGAAACAACATATAACATGGATAAAAGCTTTGAGAGATGATTTGCAAGTAGAAAATATCTTTGAAACCCTAAAGATATATTTGAAATCCTAAAGATGCAATATGCAAGAGTAATATGAATGAAAAGAAGTAATGTAAAGTGAAAGAAACCATTATCCAACACATGATTTTGATAAATGTAACTAAAAAGAAATGTAATAATATGTGAAATGGAATTTTTTTTTTAAAAAAAAATTCCATTATGGAATAAATCAGGTCTAAAATCACAAATGAAAAATTATGAAACCCACAAGTCAATTTTATAAAAATAAATTAGGGTTTTTTAATGAAATCAACCACTAAATTTATGTAATTTAATTGAGAATATAATTTTTGAGTGCCAATTTTATTATTTAAATGCCTATAAATTAGATTTGAGACCATAAATCATAAATTAGCATGAAATAAGTTGGGTAAACCAAAATTTATAGTGGTGGAAAAACTAGGGTTTCACCAATAAGGATAGTAAGACCACTAATCTTTCCTTAAGGACCACTACATTGAAAGAGGGGTTCAAACCTAATAGATCTAGCCACAATCCAAATTTGGCAAGGGTTGATATTCTAATTAGATTAACTGGTTATGCATTGCCCCCTCTTTCTAGTTGAAGATTGGATTATAATTGTGAATTTGGGTTAAACAAGGAATAACTAAAGTAAACTACAAAAAATAGAATGCTATAGATATCCCACGGAGACACAAATTAAGATTTGGGCAAAACAAGATATTTGGAACCCATTCCTAGAATTTTGACCTTATTTTTAGGGACCAAGTAGCATGAATTCACCTTGTTCCTTTGAATTTTACTTTGTTGAAAGGCGAATTTGTTCGTCACTGATGACTTTGTTATAATTTTGGAGTACAACTCTTGCACCTGTCCTTGCACATAGAAAGAAAGGAAATAGGGTTGTGGATAGGGGTTTTCCTTAAGTCAAACCTTGATTTTTAAATTAACCTTGAATGAAATAATACAAATACTAAAATAAATGCTAAGGAGATATACCTCATATTTGCAATTGTTGATAGAAGGATTGATAATGCAATGCTCTTTGAATGTAATCATGCAAATATTGAATGTAATGCTTGACAAACATATGAACATGAAAAACCTAATCACACACACATGATTGCATGGAGATTGATGCAACTTTTCTCAACAATGCTTGAAGGATAATTGTAGCCTTGGATCTCTGAAAATGCTTAACAATGAATGCTTCACGAATGTATAAATGAATAGATAGAGTCTTAGATCTAAAATGAATTGATAGAAAGATATAGGGTTCCCTGGGTAAACTACCAATTAGGTTGACCTATAATGTTCAAGTGTAGCCACATGGACAAAATCCATTGGGGAGATAAAGAATATGCTTAATTTCAAATTGGGGCCCGCTTAAGGGGGACCAGGGTGTTTTGGGGCACCCTAGTCTAGACCAAGGTGCTCCACACCTTGGTACTTCAATAAACAAGACCAGCATAAAGAGAAATGGGGGAGATACCTATAGTATGGGGCCCACTCAATGGTGTTCATGATATCAGGGTTGGAAAATAGGGCCAAAATGGACCTAGAGAGGGGATGGAGATAGGACACGCTAAGGTAGGAGCACACACATGAGGTGTAAATTGGATTGGTTATAATTTACGATGCTACAACATCATATATAGAAATTTTATATATTTTTATTATAAAATATCATTTGTATATATTTATATAGGTCTTCTTCCCCTTTCTATATCCTTATATCCTTATACTATCATTACATTATATATCTTTGCATATCACATATTGCATACCATGTCTCAAACTACTTCCTTATCTATTAAATTACATCTTTTTCTACATAAATATCTATCAAATGGGAGGTGACCCATCCATACTACTACTAATATTTATGATTCCCTTTTAGTTTGATAATTTGCAAGCCCTTTATTGTGAAGTGCAATAGGATATACGATGAATGTGTTTTCTCTACTACTTTCCTACCAACATCATCCCTCCTTTCAAAACTTTGGCTTGTCCTCAAGCCAAACCTACTATGTAAGAAGAATACCATTATAACTCTTTTTGAGGTTGAGAAAGGTGCTATCCTACTATGCCTATACTTATTTTAACTATTGACTCTACCCCTGAATTTGAGTGCATAGTTGTTATACCCCTTGAATCTAAGTGAATGGTTGTTATACCTTTGAAAGAGTTTGGGGAATCTAATTTTTTAGAGCTAACTTATATGCTTCTTGAAGGATTATGATGATATGAACCAATTTCAATCTATATACTTCCAGTAATTAGCTAAATTTTTGTCTTATTTAATCTTTCTAATCTTGAAGTTGTTGGAACTGTGCATGCAAAATTTCAATTTGTACCCTAAACTAACTATTCAAGTGTCTTGTTACACATTGTATATCATAGCACTTTGAATTATTTTCACATCCATTTGGTCCATCTATGCCTTTATAGGAGTTGTAATGGTTGTCCATTTCAAGAAAAGCTAATAGAGGGTATTGATATCTCCCTAAGTATTCTTTAGTGTATTGATGTGTGTTTCCAAATTGAAATGGGTGGTGACATACTTTTTCCTTTCTTCATCCATCTTTGTTTTTTGTAGCTCTACAAATAGTTATTTCCACATAGTTTTCTATTGTAATTGGGTGTTATGGAGGATTCCATCCACTAATGTTTTCAATTGCATCAAAAGGGGTTAGGAAGAATCCTCTTGTAACTAAGGAAACTTGTCCCTAATATCTCACTAAATTTTCTATGTACTTTGAGCTATCTACATGTTATTTCAAAATGTCCTATGTCACTATTTGACGTAGTAGATACCATGTTGGAGTTTATGGAGTAGAGAGATGATATTAAGATCCACTTGAGAACCTATGAGTAGTAGTTGTAGTAGGTATGGAGAGGTAACTAGTTGAGTCTACTTTTCTTGCAAGAAAATATTTGTTGGATTGCATTAGTGATTTAGTAGATGGAAAAGGTGTGTTAGTGGTGTGCAGATGTGAGGGGTCTTTTTAGTCTACAGACTTTGTTTCCATGAATTTCTCATATTTTTCTTCTTCCTCACACATTTCCTCACAAGCCTTAATAGTATCTACGTTGATATCTATTTGTACTTAGTGATCTTAAGCTTTCCAAGAATTAACTTATCCAATCATTGCTTTGTATGGATTTTTTTTGCTAGAAATTGTATCATTTTTCTCCTTTTGAGCTAGGGTGGTTGATGGAATTACCTCCATAATAGCTAGTTCTTTGAATTCTCTTCTTCCTTCGTAGCTTATTCTCTTTTAATCTTGAGTGTGACAACTAATGGGGCCGAGGCACTATCCATGAGGTTAGAAGATACCATATTATTCACCAATTCTTTCTCAATTATTGATTTGTTGTGGGCTACGATGCCATCATATATTTCAAAAGTTTTAGCCAAAAAGTCTTTTGAAAATAGACTTTTATACAATTTATCTTTGTGCATTGGTGGCTTTGGTTGGTATTTCTCTAGAGATCCTTCATGTGCACTCCCTTCTTCCATAGGAGATGCATCTTTGTGTTATTTTCCCTTTCTCCTCTTTTTCTTCCTCTTATTTTCTACATTCATTCAAGTAGCAATTCCTCAAAGGATTCTTCTATAGATGGCTCTCTTGATAATGGAGTTTGTTGTCTTATTTTTGCTCTCTTTTTTCTCCTTTCAGATGGAGAGGACTCTATAGATAAGGCTCTTATAGATGATCATTTGAATATCTATGGAGTGGTATTTCTTTGTTTGTCTAGTTCTACTTTAGGAAGGCTCCATTTTCCCCTTAGTTTTTCTTTGTTCTTCCCTAGATATTCCTCTAATTTATCTTTGGCCACATTGTCTATGAACTGTCTATAGATGGTAATTTCTCTTGCTTTGGGATCTTTGGTGAGGTTGAGAAGCGTAGTTGTATATGAATTAATCTCTGCATCTATCACCTCTTATGATAATTAAGGATTCCATGAGATCCATGGTTCAATTGCTTCCATAAGTATAAAGTTTTCACAACCTCCTTATTTATCTATTTCATGTTATCTTATTATTTAACTATTATTATTACTCAATATTTATAAATAAATATTAATTTAGAAACATAATAAATTAAAATAGTTAAATAAATTATAATAAAATAACAATATTTTGAAAATAGTGGTACTTAAGCACTTGTAATAGTAAATAATTAATGCATATGCTCACCAATCACTAATCACACTCTAGCAATTTTGAGAACTCTTGGAAGGAATTTAATTAGAAACTCATGTGGCAAAGAAATCTATTAAAGATGATCTCCTAGCTAAATGCGAATACATGATGGGAGAAGGATAGAAGATTGAATGCCTTGAGGAAACAACAATGGAAGTAAATGGCTACTTCACTTCAACAACATCAATATAAATCACTAAGATGTGGTCTCTAAGAATAATTTTTTTGACAAACATGCATGCTAAAACCTTCCACATCTTATGGAATCTCTGTAATGCCCACCAAAATACCCTAGAGAAAATACACTAGCTAACATGCAATAGAGATAATGTTTTTTTAAAACATTAACTAATACAACCATTACTATCATTTTATTCTAATGCATTAATCATTCTTTAACCATATAACATCTAACCATCAAGATCAATTTTAGATAAGAACACAACGTAAGTGGAAATAAACACAACATCTCAAAGCATCCTCTAGGGCATCTCAACATCATCACTTAAACTAACCATAACAATAGCACAACATAACATCATAAGAACAATATCACAATTACCACCTTAATCTAATGCATACTAATTCCCAACATGAATCTTTCTTACAATGCATACATGATCTTTCACTATTCTATATCATGATTATATCCATTTACTAATCATACTATCCATTACCTCTAAGTTCATTTTAGATCACCAATATCAAATGTTCCTACTCCCAAATTACTTATACATTTCTATCATCATGAACTAACCAAAAGATATCCTAGCATATATCCAACATAGCATGAGACCAAATAAATATCCACGAATCAATTTTCATTAATGAACCAATATTACAAGTTACATTATTTATTCCCCTAACATACTATTACATGAATACATTATTCTTTGCAACAAGGTCCATAGTTCTATTTGCATTACAATTACATCATGAATTACTACATACATGCTATATAAGCATTATATTATTCTGCTACAAGAATCCATCCAAAGTTGAGAAGACAAGATATCCACATCCACACATAGCATCCAATTAATAACATCCCAAAAGAAGAAGGCATCAAACCACCTGACCATGTGGAACCAAAGGTACCACCCCCCGTGCTAGGAGATGACACAATATCCCATGCATACTCTAGATCTAAGCTGACACCTAACAACCAAAGGAAATGCCAACATAGAAAGGACACAAATCAACATAAGATGCCCAAAAGGAAACTATCAAGACAAACTCTCCAAACACAGGACCCTGTAGAGGCAACAAAACCAAGCAAAACTCAAGGCACTAGGACCTACATGTAGGGAGAAAGAGTGTCATCACATGCAACATGTGGGTACCTTGGTGCCAGTCATGGATGTCCCAAAGCACATGCAAAGCCATCTCAACTTCATGGATTGAAAGAGATTAGCTTACTTGGGTTTTACCAAGGCCTTCCGAGTCCTATCCCGGTCCACTACCGCAAGGCAAGGCAAAGGGGCCAACATAATTTTATTATTTTATTAAGATGAAATATTCTACCCAAACCCAAGTATTATTAATTAAGTAATCACTTGTTCACATTGGAAAACTTCTAGTGAGATAACTAGAGATCTGGATCCCTGATGGACCTGGCAACCCACTCCATGCGATCCTAGTTACTCACTATGAAGCCCACACTTCCCCTTGCATGCACCTAGTCCTTAGGGTAACAACACAAAATACTACCACAAAACCATGGGCTCTCAATAATAAAAGACCTGGCTTACCAAGGTATCCAACCAATCCAACAACAATGCAATCATCTTCAAAGAATACAACAAATGAGCGCAACTAAAAGATAATCACATAAACAAGCCAAATAATCAAGAAAACCAATAATCAATCAATGAAACAGATCTGGAACATCTCAGGTATCAGAAAAAAACCTCTGGATTTCAAAGAACAAGAAAAGAAATTGGAAAATGAACCAAATTTGACAAACTTACTGGAAACAGATAGTTTAGCGCACTTGCTATGTAGAACAACGCATATACCTTACAAAACAATGCATTCATCACGCAAAACAACGCATATACCTTACAGAACAACACATTCATCACACAAAACAATGCATATACCTTACAAAACAACCCATTCATCATGCAAAACAATGCATATACCTTAAAAAATAACTCATTCATCACACAGAACAATGCATTTTCCCTAAGAAACAATGCATATAGCAAAAGAAACAACATCTTTGATAAAAGGAATAACGCATATACAACTTTAGCACATTTACTCAGACGGTACGTAAAACTTGCAACCAACATACAAAATCAAAGGATAAATGATAAATCTCAAAAATACTATCAAAAGAGACGCAATTCCATAACCAATCGAAGAAGCTAGATAAACAACTCAAAGGAAAACACATGAGACTCAATCAGGGAAAACACATTCACATAACCAAAATCCAATGTCGGCCATTCACGACAATGGCAGAAAAACCAAATATTAATCCCAACCAAAGTTTAAACTTTATAATATATTTCCATATAAAATAATATCAAACTCCAACTATGTAAAACTTATAAAATATTTCCTCCCAAATAACCCGAAGACAATCTTTTTGAAAAATACACGGAGAATACAATCTTTTGTGGAATAAATTTTGCATAGAAGGATAATTCCTCCAACCTGGAAAATAGAAGTAATGGAAGGAATTCAAAGAAGCACAATCCACAATCCAAGGCAAGAAATCTTCAAGCAATCTTCAAAATCCAAATCCTTAGCCGAAATCCAACTTGCAAGAGAAAACCCGAAAATGCTAACACGACAAAATACTCAAGAAGCTAAATAAATAGAAAATCAAACTAAAACTATAGAAAATCTCAGCCAATCAAAATATTAAAAAATAATATATTTCTTACCAACCATTTGCAAAACCCAAGGTAAGAATAACAAAATATTATTTAAATAACTTACCCAGAAATATAACCAATAGAATAATAGGGCAGGTAGAAAGAATCTACCAAACAACCCAAGAGAGTAAAAAGAGAATAATAATAATAATATAAACAACTCATAAAATCATGGGCACAAATAATTATAAAAGCCTAATAATAAATAAATAAACCAGGGCTATATTAAATTAAAGTCATAATAATAAATCAAAGGCTATTTATATAATTAAATATTCTAATTAATAATAAAGCCTTTTCTTAATAAATGGTAATATCAATATTAATTCAACAACACTTTATTATTAAATATTATACCAACTATTCATTTAATGAATTATTATAAACTATATTAATCTTTTATTTTAATTTAACATTATTAAACTATATAAATTAATTTAATAAAATAATTAATAATTGACCAAGCTACATAGAGCAAGCCACCATAAAATAATCCAAGAAAGCGTTACACACTAACCACGACTCATGCTAAGACTCTAAACTGATAAGGGTAGTCAACTTAAACCTAGAGTATAGGGTGGGTTATCATGTCAACTCTGATCAACTTGCCATTGGGATAAGACACGCTCATACTTGTGAAGCCAGGTGGAGTTGATGTTTGGTACTTGCAAATCCTGCATCCACAAAGCCACGATACAACATATACAATATATAATGAGCAGACAAGTGATAAAGAATCATGACAACATATCATGCTCACAATGAGTGATATGAAATCATCTCTACTCACACATACAGTCACCCAATATAGCATCAATGCATCACATAGAATTATAATCATAGAATGAGGTTAGTACATCATAAAATAACATCAAATAATCATAGAACATACATGATGTACACATAGAAGTGAACACACAACGATCATCATAGAGTAATCCATCCTCACAATAGTCTAGGAATATCATCATCCATCTGAAATCATAATGTCAAACACAACATAATATGTCTAATATCGATAAAGAAGCATTCAAAAACATAGGTAAATCCATAAACATCTAGTCAAAGCATCACACAAATAGTCTAAACTATGCCTGTATAATCTATTGAAGCACAAAAGAAAGGATGAGTCAAGGAGAGGCACTATATCCTCCCCACTTGTCCCAGGCTTACTTCTGGAAGCATGAAACAAATAGAAAAATAACTGTCTCAAAACACTTCACCCATTGAAAAATACTGATAAACCATGACTCAGGTCGCATTGGACCCTTTCCTACACCATGCTGTGAACCTTGAGGATCAACTCCTGATGCCACAAAATGTGCACAATTATGATCACGAAAGAAAGATGTTGACCCATGACATAAAGACTCTCCAACTGCACTCTGATGGTGATCCACTACTGTAAAAACATGATGAGACCTCCATGTATCACCAAATGTGGGCTCTGAAGCTACTGGTCACTAAACAAATACCTATGAAGACTACTGTGGACAACTCGCTGCATAATGTCCCTACTGACCACAAGTGAAACAACTCCCTCTAGTGAAACCACAAATGACTGAAGGTGCACTAGGCTACTGAAAACGACCTCCATTAGAGTTCTGCTAAGAAGTCTGTGCTACCTGTGAACCCTGAAAATGAAAAGTGCACTTCCTATTACGCTCTCTGTCACCATATGATCTATGCCTGCAGAAAGAATTACGATCCTAAGAACTCTCCATCTGTTGAGAATGATCACCTCTAGATGAAGGAGGATCCCTCCTAGCATGTCCTGAAGCTTGTGACTGAGCACCTCTCACGTCTGAACCTGATAATGGAGCACTACCACTCTACACAACCAAAGAACCTCCTGATAATATCTTCTCCTCAACTAGTCGCACCTTCTCCACAGCTACCACCATAGACTTGGGTTCATGGACCCGAATGTCACCATTGATGTGGTCATCAAGACCTCTAATACAATGCTGGACAAGCATCACATCATCATCTACTAATCCATAATATTGTCCAAGCTCAAAGAACTTCTTCTCATACTTCTCTATTGTCATGTCCTGCTACCTCAATTTGTGAAACTCATTGGCCCTATGCTGTCTCCAAATATCTGACAGAAAACGAGCACGAAAATTCTCTAAAAAGAACTCCCATGATACTGATGCAATGTCCGAATGAAGCTGCTACTCCTCTGTATGCCACCAAGTGGAAGAAAAGTCTCGAAGATGCATAATCACACACCTAGCCTTGGTATTAATACCATACAGATGCATGGAAAAACACCTACCCATATCAAACAATCAAGTCTCTGCCTCCAAAATGCTACCAGAACCATCAAAAGTAGGAGGAAGAGCTCTCAAAAGTTCTCTCGTATGAACTATTGCAACTGAATCCTAATCAAGTACTGCATCATCTCTCCTCCGAGGTGAATGTGAACGTTCCCTCATTCGCTCATGCTCTACCTCTCTATCCTGATGACTATCATGATGAGATCCCTCTTGCTGATTCTCTTCCTGTTGTGGACCCAACTGATCAAGAAGTCCCTCAAGCAAATTGACCAATTGTGGAACCATATTACTAACTTGCTTTGCTTCCACCTGCTGATCCTGCTGCTGCTCCTCCTGTTGTGACTCTTCAAAAACCTCAGGACAAGGATTCTGACAAGTACCCATTCATCCACCATGACCATGGCCACGACCACGACCACAACCTCTACCTCTAGCAGGCATCTTGTCTAAGCAAGACGCAAAATACTATAAGATGAAATCTAAGGCAACTGAATGTAAGAAAATAACCACTAGGGATAATCATGCGACTAATCCCACACTAAAGCGGTAATATGCACAATGGGTTCATATGAAACCAGAGTACCAAATGTAATGCCCGCAATAATACCCTAGAGAAAATACACTAGCTAACATGCAATAGAGATAATTTATTTTTAAAACATTAACTAATGCAACCATTACTATCATTTAATTCTAAGGAATTAATCATTCATTAACCATATAATATTTAACCATCAAGATCAATTTCACATAAGAACACAACACAAGTGGAAATAAACACAACATCTCAAAGCATCCTCTAGGGCATCTCAATGCCATCACTTAAACTAACCATAACAATAGCACAACATAACATCATAAGCACGATATCACAATTACCACCTTAATCTAATGCATACTAATTCCTAGCATGAATCTATTTTACAATGAGCACATGGTCTTTCACTATTCTATATCATGATTATATCCATTTACTAAGCATACTATCCATTTCCTCTAAGTTCATTTCAGATCACCAATATCAAATATTCCTAGTCCCAAATTACTTTTCCATTTCTATCATCATGAACTAACCACAAGATATCCTAGCATATATCCAACATAGCATGAGACCAAATAAATATCCATGAATCAATTTCCATTAATGAACCAATATTACAAGTTACATTATTTATTCCCTTAACATACTATTACATGAATACATTATTCTTTGCAACAAGGTCCATAGTTCTATTTACGTTACAATTACATCATGAACCACTACATACATGCTATATAAGCATTATATTATTTTGCTACAAGAATCCATCCAAACCTGAGAAGACAAGATATCCATATCGACACATAGCATCCAATGAAGAACATCCCAATGGAAGAAGGCATCAAACCACTTGACAATGTGGAACCAAAGGTATGAGCCCCCGTGCTAGGAGATGACACAATATACCACACATACTCTAGATCTAAGCTGACACCTAAAAACAAAAGGAAAGACCAACATAGGAAGAATGCAAAGCAACATATGATACCCAAAAGGAAACCATCAACACAAACTCTCCAAACATAGAACCCTCTAGACGAAACACAACCAAGCAAAACTCAAGGCACTAGGACCTACATGTAGGGAGCAAGAGTGTCATCACATGCAACATGTGGCACCTGGGCACCAGTCCTAGATGTCCCAAAGCACGTGTGGAGCCATCTCAACTTCATGGAGTGAAAGAGATTATCTTACCTGGGTTTTACCAAGGCCTTCCCAATCCTATCCCGGTCCACTACCGCAGGGAAAGGCAAAGGGGCCAACATAATTTTATTATCTTATTAAGATAAACTATTATACCCAAACCCAAATATTATTAATTAAGTAATCACTTGTTCACACTGGAAAAATTCTAGTGAGATACCTAGAGATCTGGACCCCGGATGGACCTGGCAGCCCATTCCATGCGATCCTAATTACGCGATATAAAGCCCACTCTTCTCCTTTCATGCACCTAGACCTTAGGGTAACAACACAAAATACTACCATAAAACTATGGGCTCTCAATAATACAAGACTTGGCTTACCAAGGTATCCAACCAATCCAACAACAATGAAATCATCTTCAAAGAATACAACAAATGAGCCCGACTACAAGATAATCACATAAACAAGCCAAAAAATCAAGACAACCAATAATCAATCAATGAAACAGATCTGGAACATCTCAAGTATCATAAAACAACCTCTAGATTTCGAAGAACAAGAACAAAAACTGGAAAATGAACCAAATTTGACAAATTTACTTGAAACAGATAGTTTAGTGCACATGCTATGCAGAACAACGCATTCATGATGCAAAACAACACATATACCTTACATAACAACGTATTCATCACGCATAACAATGCATATACCTTACAGAACAACACATTCATCATGCAAAACAACACATATACCTTACAGAACAACACATTCATCACACAAAACAACACATTTGTCATAAGAAACAACACATATTCTAGAAGAAACAACACATTTGATAAAAGGAATAACACATATACAACTTTAGCGCATTTACTCAAACGGTACATAAAACTTGCGACCAACATACAAAATCAAAGGATAAATGATAAATCTCGAAAATACTATCGAAAGAGATGCAATTTCATAACCAATCGAAGAATCCAAATAAACAACCCAAAGGAAAACACATGACTCAATCAGGGAAAACACATTCACAGAACCAAAATCCAATGCCGGCCAGTCACGACAATGGTAGAAAACCCAAATAATAATCCCAACTAAAGTTTAAACTTTATAATATATTTCCATATAAAATAATATCAAACTCCCACTATGTAAAACTTATAAAATATTTCCTCCCAAATAACTCGAAGATAATCTTTCTGAAAAATACACGGAGAGTACAATATTTTTTGGAATAAATTTTGCGTAGAAGGATAATTCCTCCAACGTGGAAAAATAGAAGTAATGGAAGGAATTCAAAGAAGCGCAATCTACAATCCAGGCCAAGAAATCTTCAAGCAATCGTCAAAATCCAAATCCTTAGCCAAAATCCAACTTGCAAGAGAAAACCCGAAAATGCTAGCCCAACAAAATACTCAGGAAGCCAAATAAATAGAAAATCAAACTAAAACTACAAAAAATCTCAGCCAATCAAAGTATTATAAAATAATATATTTTTTACCAACCATTTGCAAAACCTAAGGTAAGAATAATAAAATATTATTTAATTAATTTACCTAGAAATATAACCAATAGAATAATAGGGTAGGTAGAAAGAATCTACCAAACAACTCAAGAGAGTAAAAAGAGAATAATAATAATGTAAACAACTCATAAAATCATGTGCACAAATAATTATAAAAGCTCAATAATAAATAAATAAGCCAAGGCAATATTAAATTAAAGTCATAATAATAAATCAAAGGCTATTTATTTAATTAAATATTGTTAGAGTAATTGGGTCTTTACTTGATTAATTAAACAATATTTGTTTAATTCTTTAAGTTCCCAATTATCTTTCTACATTTAAGCTAACATTAGGTGCATATAATTAATTATTTTAATTAATTATTATGTGCAAGCCTAGGGTTTTCCCTTTTTAGGGTTTCTTGACCTATTAGAGGTTATTTTTTCTTTTCATTGTATTATCTTTTCACAATACATTTTTGGTGAATTGGAGCTCTCATATTTTGAGAATACTTTTCTATGTTTTTGTATGTTCTTCAGATTTTGCTTCATTGCTTCTCCTTGTAACAGGTTATTCGGCTTGCAGAAGATCCTCAGGCTACTATGGGGTTGTATTTCTCAACTCCTATAAATATTCTAATTAATAATAAAGTCTTTTCTTACTAAATGATAATATTAATATTAATTCAACAACACTTTATTATTAAATATTATACCAACTATTTATTTAATGAATTATTATAAACTATATTAATCTTTTATTTTAATTTAACAATATTAAACCATATAAATTAATTTAATAAAATAATTAATAATTGACCAAGCTACACAAAGCAAGCCACCATAAAATAATCCAAGAAAGCATTACACACTAACCACGACTAGCGCCAAGACTCTAAACTGATAAGGGTAGTCAACTTAAACCTAGAGTATAGGGTGGGTTATCATGTCAACTCTGATCAACTTGTCATTGGGATAAGACACACTCAGACCTGTGAAGCCAGGTGGAGTTGACGTCTGGTACCTGCAAATCTTGCATCCACAAAGCCATGATACAACATATACAATATATACTGAACAAACAAGTGATAAAGGATCGCGACGACATATAATGCTCACAATGAGTGATATGAAATCATCTCTACTCACACAAACAATCACCCAATATAGCATCAATGCATCACATAGAATTATAATCGTAGAATGGGGTTAGTACATCATAAAATAACATCAAATCATCATAGAACAAATATGATATACGCATAGAAGTGAACACACAACAATCATCATAGAGTAATCCATCCTCACAATAGTCTAGGAATATCATCATCCATCTGAAATCATAATGTCAAACACAACATAATATGTCTAATATCGATAAAGAAGCATCCAAAAACATAGGTAAATCCATAAACATCTAGTCAAAGCATCATAAAAATAGTCTAAACTATCCCAATATAATCTATCGAAGCACAAAAGAAAGGATGAGTCAAGGAGAGGCACTACAATCTCAACCATTCGACCATCAACTTAAGTTGTTGGATTTTTTTGCATGCAAAAGTTCATAATGATCTGTCCCACAATTGTAATTAGATGCCACTAATCTTCCATCCAAATAAATCATTGAAAAGTCTATTCAACCAATGGAATGTACCAATGTATAAATGATAGTGTATAGAGATAATTTATATATTAGTAAATTCTAAGGGTTGATAGCCTTTCCTAAATTTTTCATAATACCTAAAAGTCGACTTACTCCATGAAAAATTAGAAAAAATTACTTATTTCAGTAAAGAACAATTGTATGTAAGTCAGCCATGACTATTCCATTTGATTTTCTTTATTTAGGAAACTTAGTGCCGTAATTGTAAATTTTAACTCTAACCTCCTATATTGCTCATGTCTCCATTCACCCCACGAATAAGATGTTTTGTTGTTAAAAAAAAATCTGATTCAGATAAATACTGTGGATATCACCATATGAATTTCATAATAAATAACTCTTTATTCAGATCGATTAAGTTGTACACATCACACAATAGCTCAACCCATAGAATGCCATTCATAAGCAACTTATAATTACCTATGTATAGAGATTTCACTATCTAGTACCATATTGACCTTACTTTTTTGATTTGATGTTGTGAATACTCTATCTGTAGCATAGAAACACTCTTTCTTCATAAAGGGATTTAGGTTTAAAAATAGCTTCCAAAACCTAATGCCTTGTATCTGAACAATAAAATCTTAGAGTACATTTAAATCAAGTAGTATATATTGAATCTTGTTACTAACATTCTCATGCTATTCCTTCACAAACATTTATTGATCTTTGTAGGAAGTCATTTTTTGGAGAATATAAGAGCCTCACAAAATCTAATAAAATATATATTGTTAATGTAGATATTCGTGTACATTTTTTTTATAGCTACATATCTTTTATACATAATCATTCTATAAACTTCATACACTTCAAAATGAAGGAAAAAAATTGTAATGGTGAAATCCACACACCCAGGCCAATTCGATGAGTTCCTTGACACATAAAAGATAAATGATGTGTTCTTTATGTAAAATTTAGTCTCTTACCTTAAAGCTTTATACTTAGTCATTACATATGTTCTTGCTTCTCTTTTATCAATCCTCACTGATATGATTTTGTAATCTACACATTTACCTTATACACTTATTTCTTATATATGTTTTATTTCAATTTTTTTATGCCTAAATATCAATTCATAATTATAAGGTTTTATTTTGAATCATCAAAGTTTTAAATAGCCAATTCTTTCCATTTCCATCCTCGTCTAAATATGATTAAATACAAATGTTATGTTTCTCTATCCTTACAAATAAAAAACTGAAGGGTAGAAAATACATAAACGTTTTAATAATATGAGAGTCATGAATTGGTAAATCATTATCTTTTGTATATTAACTTAAAGTTTCTCTCTCCTTAATGTCTTTATGTAGTACCACCAATATGAGTAATTGGCATATGAGAAATAAATAAAAAATATTTAAATAACATTAACATCCATAAGAGAATCTAGTACTCTTTCCTAGTCACCCATATTTTCCCATCATTGAATAGCACTTGATATCAAGTTAATAAATCCTTCTAATATTGTATGAAGTTATACAAAGGGATATACTTATTTCATTACCTTTTTAATTAATGATGCTCATCAAACATTAAGTTCATTTAGGAGGAATATTGAGTATAGTATGCTTAATTGAGCTATCCAATCTACACCTTGTTGTTTCTAGGGTAAATTAAGCATAAATAACATAATTAGATTATCAGAGCAAATTGCCAACTCTATTCTAATCAAATTACTCATAAATTACAATGAAATAATGCTAATATCAATTAAATTATGAAATGAATTGAAATCTAATTTAAGACTCCTTCAATTGATTTAACAAGGCTTCCATTTCTCTTCTCCTTAGTTGTTGTTGAATTGGCTCTCAGCTATTGCACTGATTTCCTGCATAGATTAACAACTCTTTTAAAGACTATGATTCTAGATTGAATTGAGAAAAGAGGTTGAATTCATAGATTTTCAACACAGAAGGGGTGAGGATTTGAACTCAAGTGTTGATTGATAGTCAACTAAAATTGATGGATCAATGAACTCAATTGATTGATCTATTAACTCATTTGATTGGGGAGTCAACTAAATAGATTAGCCAGTTGACTGGGCTGATTGGGGAGATGACTGATTAGATGGATTGGAAGACTGAATTGATTGATTAGTCAAAAAAAGCTGATTTTGAGTGAAAATGTGTGATTGAAGAGTTAACTGAGTTAACTAACTAGTTAACTGATTTGATCAATCAGTTTGATTTTCAACATGTGCTGTAGGATTTTGAAGTTGAATTTGATTTTCATTTTCAATTTGGATTTGAATTTAGATTTTGGAATGCTGAGATGCACATGAAATTAATTGAAATTTGTTGAAACTCAAATTTAGTGAAATTAGATGAAATTAGAATTTGGGAGGATGTGAATTTTGAGATAAATGAAATTAATTGGAATTAGAATTTGGGGATTTGTAAGAATAATTTAATTAATTTAAATAAAATTATTTAAACATTAGAAATGAGCTTAATTAAATAATAAAGATCATTTAATTAAGGAATAAATCACAATTATTAAATAATTAATATTTAATTAGTATTTGAAATAGGGTTAACTGATTAAAATGATTTGAGAATATAAATAAAATAATTAGAAGTGTTGAAGGGCGATGATTAAAATAAATAGTTAGTTTAATCAAATAATTAAAGAATTACTTACTTAATTAGATGAATAATTAATATACGATTAAAGAGACATTTTTAGGTGTCTACACTTGTGATTGACACCAAGTCAATCTTACTTTATTTTATTTATAAAATGAAAGAAATTTAAATGTAAAACTAGGAAATTGTCGAGTTAATCAATTGTATTGAGAAATCGTCATTTCTATATAATATCTTAAAAACCAAGATCTATCCTTTCCTTTGAAAGACATTGTAGAAAGAGAAACCTAAATGACTTTGCTTACAAGATAGAGTAAAGATGAATTTCTATTCCTACCTAAATTAATCCCTTGGAGGGAATTAAATGAGAATTTAAAAACTATTCCTCATATCAAATATTAATATGAGAGAAAACTTTTAGTTATTTATAAAATTCTCGTATCATTCCTCTTGTGTGTTTAGTTGAAAGTAAGTTATAAAGTTCAAAGAGATATTGTAGATATTGTTGGATAGTTATGTGAGACATGTACATATTCACTACATCTATAATTTAAGAATCTAAATTAAATATTAGAATGACTAAAAGTATCTAATATAATTCTTGGTGATTTACTTGAGAGGTCGAAATTTTATTGTACATTTTTGTAGTCAATTTTTATACTTTATTAAAGGTTCAATATAATTTGTGGTTACGCTAAACTTTAAAATTGAGTACATTTGAACTTTCTATCTAGAATTGCAATATTTTTCTTAATTTTTTTGTGATGTATAATTTAATTTTTTAGTTTCCAGTAATAATATAATAGATTTTCTCCCTTTCATGATGTATGATTTAACAAATAATGAATTTTATTTCTTTGAATATAATTCCATGTTACACATAGGTTCCTCTCCACATTCCGAATGTGTGAGATTGATCTAATTCCATGTTTACAGATATTCATGAAGTTGTCTATGTTAAAGCATTTATCATTTCTTAGTTTCAACTTTTAACAAAAGAAATATTGATTAGGACAATATTTTTCTTTGTTATGAACATATCTATGTTGGATAGAGAATATGTTGAATTGATTGATGAGATCATCTCTCTTCCAAAAACTTTGTATTTATTTACATTCATTTCTAAAGAAACATTTATTATACATGTTAATTTGAATTGTTGGATTTTTTATTTTTATGTTGGTTAGTAAAACCAATTCAAGAGGGGAAACTTAGAAAACCTAGTAACATTTGTTGGAGTTGAGAAAATACAACACCACAGGAGCCCAAATGATCTCTGCAAGCTGAAAAACCTGTTACAAGGAGAAGCAAGGAAGCAAATCACAAAAGAAATAAATACATAGAAAAATATGCTCAAAAAGAGAGCTCAATATTCACAAAATGTGTAATGTAAAAAACCTTCTTCTTACAATGAAAAGAATGAACTCAACCTTTAATAGGTCAAGAAACCCTAAAAGGGAAAACCTAGGTTTGCACATAATAATTAATAAAAGAATTAATTATTATGCACCTAAAGTTAGCTTAAGTGTAAAAGAGATAAAGGGAACTTAAATAATTAAACAAATATTATTTAATTAATCAAGTAAATACCCGAATACTCTAACATTTGGTATAAACAGTGCTTTTGGCTCATGTTTATGGTTAATGTTGTTGTGATTGAGCTACTTCACCTACAACCTAATATAGCTGCGATAATGGTGTCTATGTCATCATCCTATAAAGCATCATGGAGTAATAAGAGACATTGTGATGTTAAAATCCAAGGGGCGGCCAATCCCCCTTGTATTGATAACCTAATAAAATAATTCTTAATAAACCAATATATACTAGTGAAAACATAAAAACCCTAATAGGGTATGGGATATGTGTAATTATTTGAATTCATTCTATTTGTATGAAATTTTCCTTCATTTAATACATGGTCTAAGAGTGACATTATCATAGGATTATTGATTAGATGAAAATAGGTAAACAATCAAAGGGCCATCGCAAACCATTTTGCTTTATAAGCTTTATAACATGGGTAGCAATCACAGAGAAACTGTCTGGGACAAGGACACTAGAAAGGGTTGTATACCCACTATATATTTTACATAAAACCTAATTATAAAAAAGAAATATATATATATTACACCTTGATCTCATTTGAAAGTGGTCTATGTAGGTACTCTAGGGTCGAAGTATTTCTGTAGTATGCAAGAAATTAGGGATGGGGTTTTAGGAAGGCCATTTATTAATAAAGATTAATCAATCAAGATAAATTGTTTGAGTGAAGGGGGATTGGAATAAAAATTCTAATATAATGCTAGGATAAAATAATTATTTGTATACTCAGAAAGATCTCGAAAGGATCACTTATTTTCCTACAAGCCATAGGCCAAAATTTTGAGGTGGGATTCAAGTTGGTTACATTCTCTTCTCCAAAATACGAAGCTTGGTGCACATCAATTAGGAATTTTAGTCTTGAGATAACTTTTTAGGGTGATAAAATATCCCTGAGTTTAAATCTTTGGCTAGAGCATTATGTTACATATCCAATTTGATGAATGGATGCCCATATTGTTTGATAGATGGATGTCTAACTGTACTTGAGGGCTAGATGTCTATCTTATTTGATGGATAGATGAATTCTTGAGTATACAAATGAATGAACACTTAATAACTTAAGGAAAACTAATAACACAAAAAAGTGGTATTTTTGGGTATAATGGAAGGTTTATTATAAAACATTTTCAACTAGGAAGATAGTTGTATTTGCATACTTCCAAACTATATTGTAATGCCTTTTTGGGGGATCAAGACAAAAACCAAACTAACAATTTTTTTTGAATACTTACATCATAGAATATAAAAGGGTAACTAATATCACATGCAAAGGAATGTGCACAAAGGCTACACATAGAGGTACATTATCATCATAGTTATGTTAAGAGAGTGATGGTATATGAATGAATAAGGATCCAAAAAACTACTGAGAGGGGGGGGGGGGGTGAATCAGTAGATAGAAAACTGACTAAACTTTGACCAAACTCAAAAACAACCTCTCAAGTCAAACTCAGAACTGACTGGTTCAAAAACTGAACAACAAATTACAATATCAATGTCAAGTATACCAGTTGACTGACATAATAGAATAATAGTAAAACAACTCTGAAACTCTCAAACCATTTGACCAAAACATCCAAATACTTTACTGACAAAAGTAAAAGCACATTTCAGATTACTGCTAGTCATCATATCATATCTAAGTGGATTTAGCAGTTAAGCAAGTTAACCATATCAAACATAACCACAAAAACATTCACCACTTGACACAATGATTTTGACGTGGAAACCCAAATGGGAAAAACCACAGTGGGGATGAATACCCACAAGTATTCTAAACTCTTTTGAAGTCCGCCCTGTTAGGAGCCAAGCCTGTTAAAGCTTTACAATAAGTCCTGTTAAGAACAGATCCTGTTAGGGACCACCCGGTTAAGGGATTGACTATAATATCCTATTAGAAGAAATGCCCTATTAGGAGTAACCTTGATAGATTATTTGAAATCCAAGCTAATGGATCACCTGGTTAGAGGATTTAGATAACACTAAGCCTGTTAGAGCTTACCCTGTTAAGGGATTTGACTATTTTAATTGTTAGATAACAACATGGGTTTGCTGATCTGGTGATTAACACTACTCTTCTTGATCAGATCCTTTTTATGCTCCTATCTTCCTTCACACATACTACAAATACATCTCCTGGTTTAGCAACCAATCAATCTTACATTCAACCAAAATTTCCAACACTACAACAAAACAACTCATCAACCTTATAAGCAAAACAACAGGCCGATAACACATCACACACCTAAGATCTCATAGAGATTACAAACAAATTGGTTCAAGTATGACCATTGGATTACATAGAAATCATTGCACATAATTCAAGACAACCTCGATTGCTCCTTGATCACTGCTTCATCAATCCTTGTAACTCATCACACGGTTTCCACTACATGCAATGTACTCGTTCATTCCCAAGATAAAACCATTATCTCTACGCACCAAAAACTATTTGAAACTCTTCACATACAACATGCATATGTGGCATAATTATTACTTCTCATCATTTGATCATAAACCAATACAACCAATTCACCAAGCTCCATCGGTTAGGGTTTGGCACATCAACAGGTAGGGTTATCGGTTGATCTCACTGCTCTTCAAGTAATACTGGTTTCCTTCACTATCTCACCTACCGGTTGCAAAACAACATTATTACAACATCATTACTGGTTATAATTGACATCAATGACAACATAATAGTTCATCAATGCAATCTTCAGGCAAATGCCAACAGAGAGAAGGCCTCACCATTGCATATGCAAGGCGGTACCAGAGGAAGATTAATCCTTTCTAGAGCAATCTCAAACACAAGGGAGCATTAATAAAGTGAATAAAGACACCCTTGAACCCTTGGGGTCATCCTAATATGGATTCCTCATAAAAAAGATATGAATTACCAAGGTCTAATTTTCTATTATTTTTGTCTTATAAAACTAAAATTCTAGGGGTCTTTGAGGTGGAATTTGGAATCTAAACTTACATTGCTCTTAGAACCATTTCCATAGGCAAAGATAAAGATATTGATTCTATATTTATTTGAGCCATTTTCAACGAGGTATAGAAGTTCAATTTTTGATCACTGAGCTAGAAGTTATGACCTTTCGAAGATAGGGTAAAAATTGGTACTAGGATAGATAACATTATATTCCCTTTTGGAGTTTGGGGGAAGGGTTACACATAGAATTTTAATTATAACTAGGGTGATTCATTTAAAGCCCAAATAAATGTTCCTTAGTGAAAACAATGATTAAGCGGATTTTTCATTATAACTAGGGGATTTGTAATGCCCCGCCAGGAACCCTAAAGGAAAACAACACAACTAGGCAACTAAAGGGTGAAATATTTTTTTATTTAAAGATTAAGTGCATTAATTATAACAATTGCACGTTTCATAACATAGCGGAAGTCTAACACATGATTTCCTAAGGGTTACCAATGAAGATTAATTCGTAGATTATATTAACACCATGGTTAATCCAATTGTCCATTTAATTAGGTAAATTAAATGCTTAAGATTAAAACTACACATACATCTAAATTTCATAATGAAAGAATCAAAGTATTCCAATGCATTTATTTATCCATAAACCATCTATACAAAAGATCAAAGCAACTAAATTAACATACATTCCAATGACATAATATTACAATATCCATAAATACATGGCTTCCAAAAATACCACAGAATCCAAAAGTTACAATATCAAGGTTACATAAAAGTTTGATACAATGACCACAAGGTCTCAACTGAACAAAGATCACTAACATGAGCTAGTACATGAACCACAAACCAAGAAACACCAATGAAGCCTTTCCTCGCTTTAAGATACAATCCAGAACATCCGATGGGAAGTGGCACTACCACCCGACCATGTGATCCCGAAATGGAACCACCCCACTGTGCTAGGAAATAGTAGAAGACCCTCAAGCAAGCAATATAAAATAAGTACGATAGAACTACATGACTCCACAAACATCCATGTGACTCAACTCACAAACACTAGTGACTCTAAGGAGAGAGTGTCATTGCATGGCTTAAGGTGGTTACCCTGGTAGGCCTCCATAGGTCCCGGACCCCATCCCGGGTTACCCTGGTAACCTCTCTCGAACCTCTGGCTCCATCTAAGCCTCATGCGGACCCTACCAATCCTTTCGTGAAGACAAGGTGGTAAGTTTTCTATTCCAGGCCTTCTCACCACATCCTGAGCCTATACAAGCACTCAACCATGTGCGAGGCACATTATCTTAACTAATATTTTAACTACCCACCCCCTAATCAATTATTAGGTTATCACTTCTTAACTAACTTCTGAGGGGTTATCCTGCCATCCACTTCAGGCATGGCCCCCGCTCGAAAGCCACTCTCTCTCATAGGACACTAACAGGAAAGGTCTCTCTACGAGAACTCTATAGCGAAACAGATAGCCATATCTAATCCCGACAAACCATAGGTGAAGGATACACAATCACTAACCCAGGATTGACCATTTGGAACAAAACACACAATGGCTCATATCAACAGGGTTATATAACAACACCTGACCAAGGGGGTATAACAAAATATGACATAACGACAACTCAACCAAAATTGCAATGAAATTAAGCTTGACTGCAAATACCACTTACACAAGATCCTAATATAGGCAATCTTTTCTGCTTTTCTGGAAATAACCAAATTCTAAATTAATTATATATATATATATATATATATAATATAATTATATATATATATATATAATATAATTATATATATATATATAATATAATTATATATATATATATAATATAATTATATATATATATATAATATAATTATATATATATAATATAATTATATATATATATATAATATAATTATATATATATATATATCATATACCTATAATCATATTACAAAATATATATAAACACATGAATTAATTTTCACAGTATTAAAATAATACTTAAATAACATAATGCCCATAATAATAATAATAAAAACTTATATATACATATATATATATATATATATATATATATATATATGTATATATATATGTATGTATGTATGTATGTATGTATATATATGTATATATACATATACATATATATATTATTATATTTAATAAATTAATTAAAAACCAAATTACATAGCACTGGCACAAAAACCGAATGTACCAAACCCTGTACAAAATTTAACCCAGAAAATAGCAAATCAAAATAACCCCCCTGCTACTGCATGATAGAAAGTACTACCGTAGGTAGTACATGCTACCTTACGGTAGCAGGTGCTACTGCCGGTAGCACTGCTACCTTGCGGTAGTAGGTGCTACCGTCGGTAGCTGTACTACTGTCGATAGTAACTACCGAAAGTTTAATTTTTTATTTTTATATATTTTTATTTTTTATTTTTTATTTTTTTATTTTTTTATTTTTTTTTAAATTTAAAATTTACAATAGCACCAGAATATAATAAATTTCATTTTCCAATAAAAATTTATTTCTCACAAATTTATTTAAAATAATTTTTTTCCAAAAATAATTAAATAAAACAATTTCCCCAAAACTTAAATAACCAAATAAATTTAATTGAAATTAAATTTATTGCTAAATAATTACACAACAATGCACAAATACTAAAAAGGACAACCATAGCCAAATAACGAACAAAATCAAACAAGAGGGAATATTTTCTCTGGTAAATCCCATTTCTCCCAAATCTTGCAATTTTCATGCATAATAAAAATCTTGGCAAAATTTGCCATATTAACTTTTTCGAATTTTCTCAAAATTTTAATCTACAAACACCCAAGAAATAACTTCTTTCCATAAACTAGAAACTAATTTCAGGAATGAACTTTAGCCAAGAACAAGAAATAACCAGAAAGGATTTTAGATTTGACAAATAATTTTAACACACATCATTCAAAAAGAGGGAAGAAATAAAATATTTTCTTTAAAAACAACCAGAAGAAGCCACCCAACCTGGTATAGGTTTCCTGGAAGAACTTTGTAGGAGAGATTCAATCCTTCAACAAGCTTCCAAATAATTTTTCTTCACCAAAATCTCTGCCTCTTTCCCGTGAGTTCCCCAAAAAGAAAAAGATATCTTCCCTTTTAAACTAAAATTTTAGGTTGCATATATTTTTCCCCAAAAACCTTAATCTTTAATTTTAATAATAAAAGCAATTTTATTTTCTTTTCTAATTCCATGCAAATTAATTAATTTCCAAAAAAAGAAATTAAAGCAATACTTTAATTCTAATTTATTCTTTTATTTATTTATTTATTCTTTTATTTATTTAAAATTCTAGGAAACAATAAATGAAATTAATCTAATTTATTTTTCACTAAAATTTAAATAAAACATATTTCTAATATCATGCAACTTGCAACTTAATTTAATAATTTCTTTTAATTAATTAAATTTATAATCTCAATGCATAAAATACATAATTCAAAAATACCAACTATGAGATAACTCGATAAATTTAATTAATTAATTAAATCCACCAAACACACAAATTGAGCAAACCCCAAGCAAAGACTCAAAAAAAGTCAAACGACAATACACGAAGGCTGAACAAACTGACAGGACGACCAACTGATGACACTCACAAGAGTGTAACTAGTTAAAATAGGGTCAACTACTACCTCCTCCACTTCCATCAGACAAATATAAGGCATGCTCAGACCTGTGAAGCTAGGTGGAGATGATACCCTATACCTACCCGGTACTTGTACCTGCAATATCCTGCATCACCGAACCACACATGCATATACACAATATAGAAAACACAACATGCACACCGATGAAGGAGAATCACGACGTTCCCTGTCTCACCAGAGTGAGTGAAGGAAAATTGTCCCCTTGCATCCAATACACTTGCAGACATGCAACATATAATTACACATTGCATAGATAAAGTAAAGTGTCAGTACATAGCAATAATCCATAAAATACCATAAATCACAAGTACTGAAATACTGCAAATAAATTATGCATCTCATATCCAGATAAAGCATGAAATAATGTCATATAAGTCTGAATAACACCTCATAGTAATGTATCCACTGAAAGTAAATAATAATAAAATATGAGCTAATAAGTTCAAATGAGGAGGGTACTACAAGATTTATTTAAAGCCCAAATAAATGTTCCTAGAATCATTTTAACCAATCACAAGAATCGATATTGAAGTAAAATGCACAAGATATTAGTACTCAATACTAGCATTGAGGCACGTAACTGAAGCTAAACTATTTTTATTTATTCAATTTACTATTCCCTCTTCAAATGAGGTCCAAGAAACATGATTACAAGTTACATTTCATAGGACTCAAATATTCTAGAATTAAATATTCTCATGAATTGAATTACTATAATGCATAAGAGAAATGGCAAGAGCTCATTTCTAACATTTCGTCTAATCAATAGGCTTTGGTCCCCAATAGTTGTTACCATGCCACCCGACCATGTGAAACTCTTAGGTCCACCCCACCATGATAGTCGATAGTCACATGTCCCAAGTGCGACACCCCCCCCCACATAATATAAACAAGGGGAGAAGGTATTACACTCAATCAAACATTGAGAATATAGGACATCCAATGAAGTAAAGTAGCATCAACATAGAAGGCTATGCTACATATTTTAGGTACTACTCATGCTACTCTAGGGATAGATGCTAGAGAGACAATTAAGGAGTGTCATCATGAAGCACATGAATAGCTACCATGTGAAACAAAAAACCCTCTCATATGGACGAGGATGTTTGATCATACAATTATCACACTCCTAGAGTGAGTTTGTCTTCTAAAGGCATCCTTAGACTTTATGATCACTCAAGACATGCAAGGGGAAATCATTATCTTGGTTAATTATTTACCCATATTTTTAATTAGTTTTCACTCAATTAATCAACTTCCACACATGAATACCTCACACAACCACTTTTTATTAATATCACATTAGAAGACACTCCCTTAACCTTCTCTAGTACCTAAGTCCCAAGTTCATCACATTCACAAATGAACATGGGATAAAACACAACAAAGAAAATTTTACTTCTTCACAAGTTTTTACATCACAATGCATTTTCTCTTTTCTTAACAATTCCATGTAACATGATACAACAGATACAAATTCACTTTTGAAAATTCATATCAATTCTCCCATATTACATTAGACCCTAACTTACCATGTTATCACATTTCCTCACTTTTCCATAATTTATTGAAAACCAATAATTTTTAGCAGCTCCATGAAAGTAGCTTGAAATTTATCAAAATTTTACAATCATGAAATCAAATTTAGAAGAATAACCTTTTGGTTTAAATGCACCCAAAACCCCTCTTTTAACACAAAACCCACATTTAATTCATCCCATGGGAGATTGAGTGGCATGCGGGTATTTTTGGGGAAAATCCCATAAAAAAATATTGAAATAATTAAATAAACTGTCGAATGCAAGATTTTAATTGATAGAGATGTCTTTCCCAACCCATATAAAATTATTCAAAATATGCAAAAAAAGAATGGGATGAATGGAGAGATAAATGAAGAATTTACCTCAATTTTTGTTGAAATTTCAAATGGCAAGTTCTTTCCACACATAATTGATGCACGATTCCTTATAGCAACAAATCTCACTCAAATTCATCCACTCTAGCTCCCACAATCATCAAATCAATTTTCAACTATAGGTTTTCTCCTCTCTCACCATTTTCTTCCCAATAATGTCATAATGCAAAAATGAGCAACTTTTCCCTATTTACTAAAAACCCATTTTCACTTTTTAAAAGTAAAAAAAATAAATTATTCTAATAATTCCTAAATGCATATATTCAAACCTTGATTCCTAAAACAAATTATTGGAATTATTCATAAATCACATTTTAATTTAAATAAATTACACCAAAAGTCACAAAATTCATTTCATATTTAAACATTATGACAATCGCATTTTAACATAAGCATTCAAATACTCACGTTACTAGTCTTACACATGGGGATTAGGTTTTTGGTGTATTATTGATCATGGTACTTAGGGTAGAATGCGATATAATAATAGGAAATCATACTTGTATTAAGTATTATTTATGCTCTACTCACAAATAAGTATGAATTATCCATACCATGTGGATCACCTTGTATCATCTTCCTTAAGATCTCAATCAAGGGAACTACCTCTTCAACCAAGTGTTCTCTACTAACAAATCATTGAAGACCTTCCAATTCCTATTGGCAACAACAATGAATGAAAACTGAGAGGGGGGGTGGGGGGGTGAATCAGTTTTCACAAGATTGAACAATTTAAGCACAATCTTAGATTTGATCAACTAGAGCTAGAATAAAGATAAGAATAATGACAACAACATACAAAATACCAATATTTTTGATGTGGAAAACCCGGTCAAGGGAAAAACCATGATGGGAATCTACCCACAATGAGATGATACTCTGTAGTAGTATGTGTAAATATTACAATGGGGAATGCACATGCATTCAGGAACATTACTCAAAATATGATGACCCAGAAGGCTACAACCCTCAGAGAAGGTTCACTACCTTACAATAATATTCAAAGTACAATCCGGTTAAGATGACCTGAAACAATAACATCTACTAATGCTCGATAACAGTTCCAGTTAAGAACAATTGTTTGCCCTGCAACACTCTTTGCTCAATACACCACATTGAAAGATAAATTTTCTTGTTCACACATACACCACTCTCTAATAATGTAGACTCAACACCATACCCAAATTACATGAATATAACACCTATTTATACAAATCATCAACCTTAACTACAAGGTTGGCCAAACCCTCAACACGTAATTACAAAATTACATCACACGATACATAAATTAGCCATTGGACCAATCCAATGTCATGACAACATAGCATGGAACCAAATCAACTCCTCGAACGTGCAACACCACCAAAAATATCACCAAGATCAACCGCAACATGCTACGCCACCAAAATTATCGCATAACACGAAGAATATCATCGAACTCATAAGATCTTCAATAACATGCACAATGATCAATACGGACCACCAAAAAAAATAGGACACAACTAGGAAACATCAACAAGAACATTAAAACCATCCACAATAGCAACACCAACCCCACTTTCAAATCTTCATCGATCAAAATGCTAACACTCAAAAACACTTCAACATCAACAACTCAGATAAGAAAGATAACTTGCGGAGCACCAAATTATGAACCATCTTAAATGAAGATACACACGAACATACCAAACACTCTCTCAAATCTGCAACACAAGATATAATCATTCCGAAGCAGAACATATCAAACATCAGAACACTGCAACATCGAACACTGAAAACCAATCTTCATACCGGAATCCACAACTCAATCAAATCACCACATAGCATCATGAAATCAATAAAAATGAAGTATCTCTAGTTGATTCAACACATCAAACAGATAAACCAACCAGATCAACTCACTGCAATCACCGAAACACCAAAGCAACTCTCTACAATACCAAAACACAAGAATATGTTGACATCAATAATAATAACATATCCTAGCAGCAACAATATCCAACAATTCCTTGTCCAGATTCATCAATTGTTCATTGGACACTTGTATTGAAGGGTCATACTCATCGTGAGAAGTATGAGGGGAATGATTTTAAGGTATGTTAGGCAAGATGTGTGTTGGATTGTTGGAAGATTGTTTTCCTAAGCTCTTCGGTGGTAAAATGTTAACATGCAACTCAAGATCAACACTATTACTAGTTAAAGCATGGGAAGCCATGAGCCTACAAATTTTGAGCTCACAAAAATCTCAAATTCAAAACAACGGGTTGTGAAACTCAAATAGCTTAAGCACCAAAAATACACAATTGCTCCTAAAAAGAAATAAAGGAGAACTAGATGCAAAGATAAAAAAATGCTTTATGCTTTATGTTGGAATCCAAGAACACTGAGAGGGGGGGGTGAATCAGTGTTGTACCAGTCTGACCAATTTTAGCCTTATTAAAACATGCATACACCAACCAGTATACCTATAAATAAAGAATTAAAAGAAGTAAAGCAACCAATAAGCCAATCATATAAATGAACACCATAACACACAAAATTATACATGGAAAACCTCAAAGAGGAAAAACCACAGTGGGATTTGTGACCCACAATATCAATTCATTGGCCATATGAAGAGATATTACAAAATATAAGGGGCCTGCACTTGCAGAAAGGCTTATAGCTTAGAGCACACTTCTCAATCACAAAAGGAGCCTCATTGACTACATATAAATCTAGACTACAATCCTGAGAAGTGTTGAACTGCAAAAGATAGCATCTCCTATGCTAGAATATAGTTCTGGTTAGGCTTTGTCTATTCCGGTTTGAAACCCTAAACCCTTTACTAAAATATCCCTTACATAAATATCCTCACATACACTATCTCTCTGATATATTTCACATTATATCACTTCCACATATTCCATAATCTCACATATCCCAAAATGATCTAATCCAACTGACCTATATACCCTATACAATTTATCATGCCTTATGTTGGCTTACAAAGATAATTACAATATTAAATTACATGTCGGCTAGATAACATAAATACATGAATATAAAAAACAATTTCCAATGCCAGATCCAAAAGATGTCCACCTCCAATACTGATAACCATATTCAAATCATGTCGGCCTGCATTGCCAGTAACCAAAGAAATCCTTCCATCCTGCTGGTGTCAGTGTCGGTGAAGTGTTTGTCGGTAAACAATTGAACCAAAATATGAAGCCAGAACAAGATACCATGTTGCCATCAATGAAAACATAGTGAAACCAATCAATTGAGTGTCAATTGCCAACACTTTCAATGCCTTGAATTATCTCACAAGATTTATTGCAAATGTAAATGAAATGACAATGATGCAATTACCTAACCAATTAATTATATGATATAGAATGATAGCAATGATGTAATTGATTAAAAACTTAATTAAACTATGTGAAATAACATATTTATGATAAATTAACTACCTACTTAAGAAATATGAAAGAAAAATATATGATTAATTAATGAATGCAAGAACATAAGAAATAAATTTAAAAAATGAATGCCTCTAAATCTTAAAATTTTATGAAAATATTTGAACATCCAAATTAAAAACCAATGCAAAGCAAGTTGTGTTCACCAAAATAAAATAGCAAACATGTGGGTCTTAGTCCAGAAATGTAAACTAATACCTCAAATTTCCAATTATAATTTCTTTGGGGAATTATGAAATACACTCAACTACAATCCTAATTAGAGATCTAAACACTAAGTGGTTTATGATTGACTTCTTTTTTTAATTGATTTACGTAATTAGGTTTGAGATTGTGCAATGTTTGTAAATGAACTAGGTTAAATGATAGGAAATTGATAAGTTTCAGCACAAACAAGATACATAATGAAAAATCAACATAGTGACAAAGATTTGAAAATGAGATAAAAGAAGGAACATGTAGTTGCAATTTGGAGCTTAATATGTTAGATTGTGAGGTAGGGAATCTTAGTCTAAGGATATTTTCATCAAAATATGGTTATGCCTCTTAGATCAAAAGGTTCTATAGATCTATTTTATTTGAAAAGTTAGTTAAAAAGAGTTAGATATTGGAGCATGGCAATTTAGTCTAGGGGTTTTTGCCTATTTGAAGTCTAGGATCATGTGTTGTTGTCTACCTTGCTCCTTGTAATCTTGTCTACTATCAGATTTACATCTACACATACAAAAAGAGGAGATGTTGTGTTGTATAGGGGGTTGCCGAATTAACCCCATATTGGTGTTTCAAACTCCATTACAATAATGATGGATGAAAAGAGAGATTGTTCTAAAAAAAAGCAAAGGATGAAACCTTAATGAAAATGCATGAAATGATAAATGCTACCTTGATATGAAACCATTGCCATGAAGTCTCACACAATTATTGATGTTTCTTGATTGATGTTAATGCATGCCTTTATCATGGAGGAACACATAAAACTTTATTATATTTGTTGAAGCTTGAATGCTCAATTGTGCTCACTTTCCTTGCAAATGCTAGGTTGAATGCTCTATTGTTGATAGATAGGAGATAGAAGCTAAAATAAGAGAGGGATACGTATTTATATCTAACTTACACCTTTTCAAATTTAATTTTTGCTGAAAGCCGACTTCAGAGAGTACTTTCCTGCTACTTGCAAATCCAACCATTGAAATTTTTAGATTTGGGGCCAAATTGCCTGGACAAGGGTGTTGGGCTACCTAGTCTAGTAGTTTAGGTTGAAACAAAGGTCATTGAGTAGGGGATTGCATTGAGATTTTGGAAATAGTCCCAAAACTAAGCAAAATCAAACATGAATCAAGAATATTAGGCACAACAACCAAAGTGAGTCCAAAGTGAGTGCAAAATTGTAAAGGTATACAATTCGCTACACTTAAATGTTTTGCAAGATTAACAAGTTAGTTACAAAGCTTGTGACACCTAGTTTCATAGTCTCTTTCTATTTGGAGTAATATCTCATTAAGTTGAGAATCTAAAATGGATTATAAATGTATTTTATAGTGTTCATAGCATCTTCTACAACCATCCTCACCCAATCAAATTTTTCTATGCCTCCATGTAGGGGAATACGTGTTGTACACCTTGCACAATAATTTTTATAATTATAATATTTTATTTATTATGTGAGTTTCACATGGATGTGTAACATGTAGAGGTTCCTTTGGAATATTCTTGAGGCCATTGTGATTTTGTATTGTAACATTGTAATATTATATTGTAATTATTTAATGTTGGGGAAAGATATTATTAAAGAGAAAACATAGTAACCAATATTAAATGTGGGTTCAATGATTAGGTAGTCTATGGTTTTAGTCACATGGTTTTGTGGCACATGGCTTTACTTTACCTTTAGTTATATTTGTGTGAGCTTTATGTCTATGAAAGAAACAACATGGTTAGTGTTTAAAGTTGGCTAGTGGTTTGGGTTGTCATTGTATTGAGTACTTTGGATGATTGCATCTGTAGAGCATGGCATGGGATGTGTGGATTCATGCTTGGACACATGGGAATTAATTGGAGGGCTTTATGGTTCAGGGAATTTATTGTAACTTCATAAGTGCTTTGTATTGTTTTATTATTGATTAATTGGATGAAGTATGGATTCTTTTGGAGGTTGGGTTTTTCCCTCATGAGGGTTTTCCTAGGTTATATCTTGTGTTATCTTGTTGCTTTTCTATTTGACATTTTCATAATAATGATTCTATAAGCTTGTATGCATGATTCTCTCATGGGTTGTGTAGTAAATATATTATATGAATGTGGGTATGAAGCATTATTTCCTGACAAGTGGTATCAAAGCTTCCATGGTTGATTTGGAGTTATAACCCTATCTTGAGTGGAAGAGGTGCAAAGTTGAAGCCATATCTATCCATGGAAGGATTGAAACATTACAAGGTATGGAACACACTTGTATCTTGTTTTATTGTAAATCTAAGAGTTTGGGGTTTTTGTTATGATGGGTTGTTTATAGATTTGGAGTTTGGAAAATATTGGGTCAAATGGTTTCCTTTGGATATGCATTCAAATAAGGGTTTTGGGGGAGAGTTTGCATAAATTACCTCTTAGGAAAAAATATACCTCACCATTAGATCCATTTTGGCCGAGTGATGAATTTTGATACAAAATTTGACATTTTTTTTACTAAATTTGAAAAAAAAGGCAAACATTTTTTAGTTGGATGGCCCCAACAGCTGCCCCTCCCCATTCTTTGTGCCCTACAAAGTACCCACGGGTGGTACCAAAAGACAATACCATTGTAGGTACTGCAATTAGTACCTACAGGGGTACCAGATGTCGATACTCCCAAGACCCTGCTAGTGGTTGAGGAACCACCGACAGTGGCTCGAGCACCCTGTGGTGGAAAATTATATATTGCCCCAAACTTTTAAGAAACCACCTTTTTAATGTTTTTAATTTTTTTTGAAATATGTAGTTCAATGCGGTTTTTTATAAGTTTAAAAAAGTCCAGCAAAATCAAACCATTTTTTGGGGTCGAGTTAGGCCAGTTTGCTGACCCCAAAAACTTTTTTCTAACAAAGAAAATCTTTAGAAAATGAAATTAAGTGAAATTGGATAAATTTTTTAAATCCACAAATGTTGCTTATATGGGCAAGAAGGCCGTTGTTTTTCAAAATGGCATAACTTTCACCTAGGATGCTGATTTTTAGACTTATACTTGTTGGAAAGATAGTTTTGATTACTATACAATGGTCAAATTTGGCTCCCTATTTTTGCTATTTTGACATAATTTTGGGGTCTGGAAGCCAAATGTTCTCATTTACACAATTTTGGTCATAACTTTTGCATATAGAATTGAATTTTTGATTTTGAACAGGCATTGGAAAGGATGTTCGGTCTACTATATAGTGGTGCTATTATTTTATCATTTTTTATGAGTATGGAGAGTTGTGTACTTGCTTGATCACTTATAGGTTCTTGAAATTTAGGGTGTGATTGTGTGAGCATTTGGACGAGTCAAGAGATGAAACCTTGAGTGAGTACATGTTTTATGAGATATTTATGATGCTATAGTTGATTATAAAATTTGGTGCTTCTTGGTAAATGTTTATAGGTCTTTTTCAGAGTCAAACTTTGATTGCGAGATGTACACAGGTTGTCTTCAATTTGAGGACATAGTTGGACATGGTTTGAGACTTGGAGTCTCATGTAGATGATACTCGAGTATAGGTACAACATTGGTGATGATTATGGTGTCATGATTATGCAAGTATACCTTTTGCATTGAGATGACATAGTCATGTTTGTGGTGATTTGGTTTGCTGCTGGGATATTATTGATTATCTCCTGCATGCTTATTTGGCTCCTTGACTATGGTACTTGAGTGTAGACATGTTTAGTGAATCAAATCAAATATTGATTTGGTGTTTGAGTTATTTGGTCTATAGAATTATTCTCTTTGATATCTCAATTTGCAGTTTACTAATGTTATGATGAGCTTGTATGTTTAGTATTTGAATCTATGATTTATGTGATTGGTAGGTTCGTACAACCTATTGATTGCAATGAGATGACTTGGATGTGGATTGTCTATATCCACCAAGTTTGTTTCATTGTTGTTGCAACCTTTGTTAGTTGGCCTTGTCTATGGTCATTAGTGCATTGGTATGTTTTCTTTGAGATGAGAGGATGGATGATGTTTATACTTCTTGGATACTTGGTGTTGGGACTTGCAATGTGTGGTTTTATTATAATGTCAGGATAGCTTGGATGCATTTCATTGGTTACACTTTTGAGTGGGAGTTTTTTATAGTGATGAGTTGGTCATGTAGGATTGATTCTTGATTGGTGGTTTGTTGGAGGTTGTATGCATTTTCTTAGCTTGGATATCATGGTTACACTTGATGTTATTGACTTTTCGATTGTGTGTGTAGACCTAGATGATCTTCATTTAGGAGATGGTTGTCACTATATCGCGTGTGACTCAGTATCACAATTTAGTGGGAGTTGTTGTCAATGATGTGGATTCACCATTGGATGGTGGATGATCTTCTTAGTGTTGAAGATGTTTGGAGGAGCTCTTGATCCTATTGCTACATAGGGTCTTTCATATTTTTAGGCACATTGTTAGGAGATGGTTATCTTAATGTGATTGAAGATGATTACATGTGATGATTGGTTTAGAGGATGTTTCTTATTATGTCATGGTTTTTTATTAATTATTGGTTTAGAATTTTTGCATGACACATTTCTCTTGAGACCATGATTTCTTCACTTGGAGTTTGTGATCTTCTAGGAGTAGATGTTTAGATCATGTTGTCATATTTATGTTCTTGGTTCTCGAGGTTGGAGCTTTGACATTGATCTTGGGTGGTTCTGTTTGTATTGAGTGAATAATCATTTTCTTGGTTACTTTATGATTATGCTATGTTGTGTTTGGAGTTTATCATGGATTGATTGGTTATAGGTTCTCATGGATACATGGAGACGTAGGTTATGTTGGTATTCTCTTGTGATTAGAGATTTGTGTTGAGACGATTGGTTGTTATAGTAGGAAGTCCAAGGAGCACTCACCTAGTATGGACATGCGAGAAGATTGTTCTTAGTGTGAGTCATGATGACTTCGATATATTTATGATCATTCTGATTACCCACTCTTGGTCCACTTGGTGGTTTACTGCTTGAGAGGTATTTCCTGTTGTTCCTTTCGGGTGGATTAAGTTTATTCTTATCTTTCATAAATATGGATCTTGAGCTATGGATATTGTTGGTAATGGAGGATTCATTTGAGAGATGTGTTTGGCATTAATTATCCCCTTGTGCATATGTTATTATGATACATATGTTTGTTTTATCCAGGAGATTGAATGTGGTTTTGAGTGTTGTTATGGCTTTTCACTTGGGATACTTTGGAGGAGATCATACTTGACATAGTGGTGCTTCTTTGAGGTGTTGGTAGAAGGACATGTTATGATTTACATGTTGTCTATTTTCATTCTATGTTTTCTCTCATGTTTTGGGAGGATGGTTACATATTGTGGGAGAGTATGCAACTTTTGAGTTGCATGTGTGGATCATTGTGGTTGTTTGACACTACATCATTTTATTTATTTATCATACCTTGATATGAGTGTTGATTGGTAGACTTGATATGCTTTGAGTTTCATTTAAGATATGGTATTGCCCATGTAGACACATAAATTTGTCCACTTAATTAAATGAATATTTAGTATTTATTTGATTATTTAACCATTAGTCAACAGTTAATTAAATTGATATTTGATTAATTCATCTTAAACCTCTTCCTCTATTAATTAAATAAATTAGTTAATTTATTTAAATTAATTCATTAAACCATATTCCAACTATTAATTAAATGAATAAAGCATATTTGTTTAATTAACCCCTCTCCTCATTTAAATAAATAAATATTTATTTAAAATCTCTAAAACCCACCCCACTTCCATTTTACTACAAATGCAAGTTGCACCAATAAATAGATTTCATCTATAAATAAAATCCTATTTTCTCTCACCCACCAAACCCACTTTCTCACTAATCCCCTTCTAGACTCTTCTAATCCCCTTATAGACTCTTCTAACCCCTTCTAATTAGCCTAATACCCCTCCCTAATTATTTTCACATTCCTAAGCAAAGAGAAGTCACTTCTCAAAGCCCCTAAAGTCTTTTAAATGCAATAAAGGCTTTTTATCCTTCAACAAGTTAACCCCCAAAGTCTTCTAAACCATTTATGGCTCTTACACAACCATTAATGGTTAAAATCAACTCACCCACATGGTTAGAGGCTTTTCGTCTAACTCAACCTTCATTTAACGCATGGGTCTCTTCAAGCATTTATTTCTTTGACCATGGTTATCTCCATTAACTCTTGCACAAGAGTTTATCCATTGGATAAAGGCATTATTCATTTGATAAAAGCTTTATTCACTAACTCAAGCCTAACAAAACCCTCCCAAGATAACCTTCATGTCATCTAAAGCATTTAATGCTTCTTCCCTCTCCTCTCAAGCTATCTCATATTGACATTTGGCATCATGGGATTGGGTTGAAAGCCATCACATGGATTGATTAACTTTCAATCCTAGCCCTTGTTAAGATTATTCAATCTTGACCATCCATTGCCCTATTTCACCTATAAATAGAGCTCTCATTCTTCATTTTCAAATCAGGAGTCTTTGTGCATCAAACTTATAGTCATTTTTAAGAGAGCATTTTAGAAGCATTGGCATTGCTATTTTATTAAAATTTACATAGACTAATTAGGTGCTTTCTCATAGTAACTTATTTACACTTGCATGAGCATTTGTTTCTATTTTCACAACCATCTTGAATCTTCATAAGACGTCCATGAATAGTGCTAAAAGATGAGAGATACACTCATGTGGGACTTGGAGAGGAGAGGAACAAGGGAGGAGTATCTATGAGCATTTTGAGGAGCATCTTAGAGGGTCTTCTTTCCCTTTTTCGTTTGCATATGCTTCTTTTTGTGTTCTTTATATCCCTCGTGATGTGCATGTTAAGGTTTTTAGGTTCATTCGTATTTGGTTTTGGTTGTGACTAACATATTAACATTTGAACCATGTCTTGTGCCTCCCTTTTGACGTGCATCATTTGGTGAACCCGACCTTCTGATTATTCAGTCTGACTGTTGTTTTTTTTAGATTTTCTTTGTTAGAAGAGTTTTAGCGCTTTGGTTCAAGTTTTAACGCTTTGGTTCAAGTTTTAGCGCTTTTGTTTATTAATTAGCACTGTTGTAATAATCTAGCACTTTTGCGCTCTCTATCTGTCAATTTTTTTAATGCTATCAAGCATTTTAAATTAGAGCTTTTGTTAATATTTTAGCATTGTTGTTATTTGTTTTGCGCTTTTGTGAGTGCTTCGACGCTGTTGTCTGAAGTAGAACTTTTGTAATAGAGAGCTCAAAAATTGTAACCGGAAAATTAAACTTAGGCTTGTGGAAGCCCACCAAAAGATTTGACATTTCATTAACTTTTCTTCTTGCAAGTCACTAACAATTTATTGCAGGATTGGAGTTAGAATTAGGAGTTTAATTTATTTCTATCTTTTCAAGTTGGGTAAAAAGAATTTATTTTTCTTTGGTTTAAAAATAATCTTATCTTTTATTTTGGGCTAAAAATTAACTCCATCTTCATTTGGGCTTAAAAAGAATCTCATTGTAAGGTAAAAATAACAACAATCTTTCATTTCTTGCAATGGTAAAATTCATAATCAGCCTTTTATTTGCAAATTAAAAAGAACAATCAAACTTGTCCATTTATTTGCAAAAGAGATTTTCTTTTAAGAAAACATGCTTCCATTTTGTTGACTAGGATTTCACTTTCCTAGTTAGAAAACAAATTGCTTTGTGGGGTAAAAAGAACACCATGTCTATTGGAGCAACATCTCCAAGTAAAAAATAGATCATATTGCAATAAAAGGTTAAAAAGAACAAGTGTTTTTCATGTTTGGCACGCTTGTGCAAATGTAGAGTGGTCCCATTTCTAACACACACTATCCTCTCCCTTGGCTTTCGTGCTCCTAGGTGCAAGAGAAAAGTGTTAGTAACACTCTAAATTTTCTATTTTTAAGAGAGGCCTACCAAGAGACACATCACTCTTGGGAATGATCTTGCACGGTAAATCCTTCAAGTCACTATAGAAATCAGGTGAGAGCGAAAGGTGTAGCCTTGGATGTAGCTATTCCTATAGTGTAACTTGCCAAAAGGACATATGGGCCCCAACAAAAGTTACAAGGCTCTTAAGTGAGTCACTATAGAATGAACTTACATAAAAAAGCATCGAACATTACTAGACACCTCTTATTTTAGAAGCCCACCCATTCTATTGATTGAGGATATTTGTGAAAAGTTCAATGCAAGAGTATAGATGGTTTTTCTCCCAAGATACTCACCATACATATTTCCTTGAGTAGAAACAGGGCTTTTTGAAAGGCTACTTGTAGCTTGATGAAAGTGGTGACTCCCCCATCATAGGGATCATCTATCTGTTATACTCGCACAAGACTTAGTATATCACATCCTTACCCGCCACAATGGGATATATAAGGTGTGTAGTACCAAAGTTGAAGAAATATCAAGATGCGGGCTGAAAATATCACAACTGGCCATGACCTTAGGGATAACAAGTGTTTGAGTTGTCTTCGTCTTGTTTCAGACTAGTAAAAATTTTGGGCCGACTTTAGGCTTTGAGAACATACATACATTTATAAAGGGTAAAAAATTTCATGATTGGGTTGATTTAGACCCACACTTGTTGTGCCTTTATTGAAAAGGGGTAAGATTATTGTTCTTGTATGCTTGTTGTGTTTTCTTGTCAAAGGATTTAAAACAATTGAAACAATGTATCCATCCAACAAATCTACATCAATATTGATAAACAAATCTACCTCAACAAGTAAAACAAAGTATCATTTTATGACCATCACTCATATCTTGAGAAAAAGGAGTCTTCATCAAAAGACCAAATTGAAGAAGAGATAACTTGGTTCAAAGGCTTTTATCAAGAAAAGGAAATTTTTCTATATCAATAGACAACTATTTCTCTCACATAGAGTATTCTTGCGTCATATACGCTTATATCTTCAAGGAAAATCCAATGAATTTGACAAAGAGCCTTTGAGTAATAGAGCTTTCACTCAGCATAGAGATCTTGATTATCACAAGAACAAATGGGGCAAGATCAATCCTGCTTTCTTTCCTCAAATCTGTATCACATACAACAAAGCTCGAGAGGAACCACCAACCCCTATAAGAGAGGAAGAAGTAGAAACCCCCTTCATAATGGAAGAATTTTTTTGATAACATATCCTACTCACTTTCACATCAAAACATCATAAATCCATTCAACTCTCAAACACAAAGAGGTCTTGTCCTTAGTCCTTTTAGATATTGCTTAAACAAACCAACAAATCACTTTTAGGGTGTCTCTACATCTAGGATCAATCATCCTAAGAGGCATTTCTACACATCTAGATAGGTTAAAAATAGTTTATGAGTGCATCCTCTCATTGCTAGGTAGCTAGGATTGTAACACATCTCAAACTTTTCTATACCTCATCATATCAAATTGTTGAAAAACACAAAACCAATTCACAAAAAACTTTGTTGACATCCAACCTCTAGTATTACAAATCTATCTTCCACCAAACATTTAACAAAAACTTGTCTTCCATCAAACATTTCATCACCACCTCATAGTCATTTTTACAAACATCAACTTTTAAACCATGGTTCAAACAAGATCAATGAGAAATCGACAACTAGAAATTGAAGAAGAGGAAGAAAACCTCAATGATTTTCATGAGGCCTTTGGAGGAGGCACTAATGATGAAGATCCCAACACTCCAACTCTAGAAGATATAGAAAGAGCACAACATAACCCAAAATTCAATAGGCTCTTTGATGAAATTCTTAGAAATAATGCCAATGCTCATTTCTTAAGACTCGCTCAAGAGGGTGCCAAACTTCCCTCCAATTTTGATACAACACAATTACAACGAACATTCAAGCAACATATCCATCATGATGGTGGAGGAGGTAGAGACTACTTCCGCTATGACCCTAATCATGAAGGGAATCCTCCACCTCCTCCTCATCCTTCAGAAATAGACATGTTGAGGCAACAAGTAGAAAATATCACCCAACAATTGAACAGTGGTATGAAGACCAATCAATTATCACTTAACGACATTTGTCCCTATCCTTTTGATAGGAACATGCTTATGCCACCTTTTCCTTGAGGGTTCAAAATACCAAAATTTGAAAAATATAGAGGCAAAGGAGATCCTAGGGACCATGTACGATAATTTTACTTAGCTTGTTTAGAGGTGGCCTATGAGGACACATATCTGACGTTCCGCTTTCCTCAAAGTTTTGGAGGCACAACCACACAATGGTTTTCATGACTACCAGGTGGTATTAGAACATTTGAAGAACTGGTTAAAAAATTTATCACTCATTATGCACACAATATAGAATGTGACGTCACCATGGCAGATTTGTGCAACACAAAACAAAAACCAGGGGAGTTGTTCTCAACTTTCCTATAATGGTGGAGACAACTATCTAGCAAACGTTCCCTTCATCTACCTGAGCAAGAATTAGTGGAAATATTGATTTCTAGCTTAAATGATGAAATAAAATTTCATTTGGACATGAAGAGCATATAATCCTTTGAAGAAATGATAACTCAAGGGCTCAAAAGAGACCTCATGAAAAGGGGACTTATCAAAATTTATAATGAAAACAAAGATGGTCCTCGTCCACACTATAATAGTGACAAACCAAAATTTTGGAACAAAAACAAGAATATTGTCAATGACAGGATAGTGGATGCAAGAACATTGAAAATTGCACAACTTGTGGTCAGGTTTGGAAGACAAAACCCCCTCCTAACAACACCATCAATAATCCACAAAATCAAGGTTGCCATACACAACATGAGGAACCAAAACAAAAGAAACAAAACTGGAAGCCAAAACACACATATACACCCTTAAGGGAACCTATTGAAATGATCTTACACCAATTAATATCCTCCAATATTGTGACCTTACCAGAAACATCCAATTATGAGCCTCAAGTCAAGCCTCCATGGTGGCAAGATCATGAACATTGTGAATTTCACCAAGGAAGAGGGCATAAGACAAGCAATTGCCATCAACTAAAAGATCTTATTCAGGATCTTATTTATAGAGGAGAAATTGAAATTGATGGGCATGACCCAAAAACATCCAATGATGATCACTTAATGTTCAAGAATCCACTTCCATCACATGATCAAAGGGGTCCTTCCACCTCAGGAAGAAACACGGATATCACAACCAATTATACACAAGCTACATACAATTATACTATGAATCACCTTTATGATGCAGATGAACAAGTTGCAACTCTTACCATAAAAGATAAAAATGCTACATGCAATGTTGTTACACGTTGTAGCAAGATTACTATTCGAGTGGCACCATAAGGAGCAACACCCCTCCCCAAATAATATAATCTTGTAGAGAAATTGGATAAGACGCCAACCCTCATTTCCATATTAGAGATTTTATGCTTATCCCCCTCACATAAAACAATCTTGGACCAAGATCTTCAAGAAGTGTCTGTCTCGGCCAGCCTCAACATAGATCAGTTCCAAGTCATGGTTGGTAGTCTAAAGTCATCACCATGTCTTACTTTTACCTAAAGTGACAACACATCCTTCCAACAACCCCATAATGCCTCCCTCCATATTGAAGGATTCGTAAACCAACATAGAATCAAGCGAGTCTTGATTGACAATGGAGTTGACTTAAACATATGTACCTTGCAGTTAGTCATAGGATTGGGTTATGCAATAGAATCAGTGGATGTCAGCAAGAAAATAACCATCAAAGTATATGATGATGCAGAACGTTCTTCCAGAGGAGCTGTTATATTACCTATCAGGGTTGGGCCAGTGGTGAAGCATATAGTTTTCCAAGTTCTAGACCTTCCTTTTCCATAAGATCTCTTGTTAGGAAGACCTTGGATACATGCCATGCAAGGCATTCTATCTACCTATCACCAATGTATCAAGTTTCCATATAATGGGGTAGAAATTACAATCCTCGGTGATACTAATCTATTTGCATATTGTAATAATATTCACCATCAGCCAGAGATCACCCTACCTAACAATAGAGAAGTTATCCCTTCCTCATCATATGTTAATCTACCCTCTCTTTCCAACTTAACAACCCCTACACCAAAACAAGTGAAATTAAAAATGAAAATGGCTCAGGAAGGTCCTAGGGAATATAATCGTAGCCAACTCTTTTGTGTTGGGCAGTTACTCATATCCCCTAGAACTCATAGCAATTCCCAAGGTTTACTTCAAACACCACTGGCCAAAAGAACTTGCACTTTGACACAATTCACCCCTAACAATAGTCAAGAGGAGGAAACTATGGATGAAGACCTAGCAGAATGGATCTACACAAAGCCTCCCAATAAAGAAATCCCGAAGGATAAGCTCCCCATTGACAAATATGACAAAGGCTTCACTATAATGAAAAGAATGGGCTATGATGGCCATAGTGCTTTGGGACCTTGCAAACAAGGACAACAAGAGCCCTTACAACTTGAGTTGAAACCAAGAGATAAAACTGGAGTAGGTTTTCAAAAAGAATCTCTTCCTAAGCTTCGATTCAAAGGAAAACCTAGTAAACTCGTGTATCAGCCAATTACTCCAAGGATGAAATCCTTGACTATATTTGCAACACCAACAACACCCGCAACTCCACCTCTAATAGTACACAATCCAATGACTAATGCACTATTCAATTCAAAAGACATCCTAGCTTGGTACAATAATTGGATACTAGAGAGTGAATCTGAGACAGACTCACATGAGTGGGAATGGGATTCAGTGCATTTAAATACTTTAGACGAGGAAGAAACATCACCCCCTCCACCTTGTAAGGATATAACAGTTTATGGAGAAGCATTGATTAAAACTTTTTGGGTTCCTGAGCTAGAAGAAACTTCCACATGCCCTATGTCAAATCCTATGCCAGAATCTAACAAGGAGAGTACCATAAATGAACTTCATGCCTCCGTATTAACCCTCACTTATGCCTCTCAAAAAATCAACTTTATCGATGAAGTAATGCCTATCATTCATCCTGAACTCATTGAATGGAACCAACCAAATCCCCCATGCCTTGACCATTTCCAAAATGATGAGACACTCATAGACTTTCTAGAATTATGGGATAACATACCAAGCGGGGATCATAAAGTTGGGTTTTCCATCAAACTTAACAACACAACATACTTTGGGGTAGATGCCAAACCTTTTAGATGCAAAAATATTACAATAAAACATGGATCTTCTTGTGAAAACCACACCGTGGCACTTTTTGATCCCAAAAAATTAAAAATAAAGAGCGTATCCAAAGGTGAAAACCTCTCCGAGGTGCCTGAGGATGAAAGGTTTGACATCCTCCCCTTTAGTACAAATGAAGAGAGATCAACCATCTTGATAGAAGAAATGAAAGAATTCAATTTGGGGACCCCTAAAACTCCTCATAAGATACATTTGGCATCTCTATTAACTCCAGAAGAACAACCAAAATTTATGGAATTCTTCTAGAAGCACCAAATCAACTTTGTATGGTCTTATGCAGACATGCCTGGCTTAGATCGAGATTTAGTCATGCATCACCTAACTGTAGCAGAAGGAGATAAACCTATAAAACAAAATATCAGAAAGATGCACCCACAAATTGTCGTTCTTGTCAAGGCTGAACTTAAAAAGCTCTTGGATGTTGGTTTCATCAGACCAATTGATTATGCAGAGTGGATCTCCAATATTGTACCTATTGGTATACCTAATGGGGACATCGTATCTATATGGATTTCAGAGATTTAAACAAAGCATGTCCTAAAGATGACTTCCCCTTACCAAACATTGACATGATTGTCGATCTAACAACAGGTCATGCAATGCTTTCTCTTATGGATGGCTTTTCAAGATACAACCGGATTAAAATTGCTCCATAGGATCAACACAAAACTACTTTTACATGTCCATGGGGAAAATATTGTTGGAATGTAATGCCATTTGGTCTAAAAAATGTAGGGGCAACATATCAAAGAGCCATAACTACCATCTTCCATGACATGCTGCACACAATAAAGGAATATTATGTGGATGATTTACTAGCTAAATCATTAACAAGAGAGGGTTATCTTGTAGTACTGGATAAAATATTCAACATATTAGAACAATATCACATCCATCTCAATCCAAAGAAATGTGTCTTTGGAGTAACTTCTGGGAATCTCTTAAGATACATTATCTCAAGTAAAGGCATTGAGGTAGATCCTGCAAAAGTTAAGGAAATCATGGACATGCCACCTCCAAAGAATATCAGTCAATTGAGGACATTACAAGGGCAGCTACAATCCATTCGACAGTTCATTACACAATTGGCTAATAAATGTCATCCCTTCACCCATATGTTACATAAAAGTATCCACTTTCAATGGGATGCAAAATGCCAGTAAGAATTCCAAATGCTTAAAGACTACCTAATGAATACACCATTGATGATTCCACGAGATCCAAGCAGACCTCTATTGTTATACATTTCAGCTACAAGCACAACATTAGGAGTATTTCTTGCACAACATAATGCAAAAGGAAAAGAATGTGCTATCTACCATATCTCTCGAACACTGGTAGGCTATGAACTCAATTACACACCTATTGAGTGAGCTTTCCTAGCAGTTATCTTGGCAGCCACCAAATTAAGACACTACATGTTAACGCACAAAGTACAACTTATTGCCAAAATAGATCCACTCAAGTACCTACTTAGCAAGGTAGCATTGACTTGCCACTTGGCCAAATGGGTTATGATCCTGAGTGAATTTGATATTGAGTACATGGATCACAAAGCTATCAAGGGACTAGTTATTGCAGATTAGTTGGTTGATGCACCACTCAAAGGTGACCATCCTCTTATTTCCAACTTTTCAGATGAAGAAATTTTCATAATCACAACTACACAGCCCTATAAGCTATATTTTGATGGCTCATACACTAGACATGGCTCGGGGGCAAGTATTCTTTTTATCACACCTCAAGATGACAACATCCCGAAGTCATAGAGGCTCACTTTCCCATGCACAAATAATATAGCAGAATATGAGGCATTGATCACAGGAATCTGATTGGCCATACAATGGAATCTAAAAGAGCTACAGGTATATGGAGATTCCCAACTAGTCATCCGACAAGTCACTGATGAATACCAAACAAAGGATGATAAGCTCATGCCATACAAAAGGATGGTGGATAGTTTCAAAGAATCACTTACAACTATCACATTTGAGAAAGTACCAAGAGATTAGAATCGAGCTACCGATGCAATGGCTACCATTGCATCTCTCCTGGATCTTCCACAAAATTCGACATGCTATGAGTTCTTGGTAGAAAAGCTTGAGATCCTTACTTATGATATCCTTGAATCTGAAATGATATATCACCTTACTTGTTCTGACTCCCCATGGTACGGTAAGTTTTTCACTTACCTATGTGACCACACACTTCCCCCTATCCAATCAAACAACCAACAAAAAACCTTTATCCACCAAACCACTCAATACACCATCATTGACAAAACCCTATACGGGCAAAGTCTTGATGGTACTCTCCTTTGATGTTTGGAACAAGATGAGATAATGAAAGCCTTGGAAGAGGTGCATGAAGGAATTTGTGGGGCTCACTCAAGCGGTCCTTCGCTAGCAAATAAAATCATGCAAGTCGGATACTATTGGCCCTCCATGGAAAAATACTCCTACTACTTTATCAGAAAGTGCAAGAAGTGCCAAGTTCACGAAGATCTGATACATGCCCCAGCACAAGAATTACAACCTATCACAACACCATGGCCCTTTTGTCAATGGGGACTTGACCTTGTGCGTAAAATCCATCCATCTTCATCCAATGATCATAAATTTATCATTACCACCACAAAATAATTCACCAAGTGGATCAAAGTCATTCCACTCACCCAAGTCACTGGCAAGCAAATCACCTCATTCATCCTTAATTACATCGTTTGCTGGTATGGTGTACCCATGTCCATCATCACAAATAACAGACTCCCCTTCAAAAATCAAGATGTCTGTGAACTTTGTGAGAAGTTTCATATCCAACATCATTTTTCCACCCCATATTACCCACAAGGCAATGGTCAAGATGAAGCATCCAATAAGAATATATTGAGAATCCTCACAAGTACAGTCAATGATGCTGGCTGTGATTGACACATTCATTTGAATCCAACACTATGGGCATATCAAACTATCATTTGAACCCCTACAGGCACAACCCCCTACTCACTGGTTTATGGAGCGGAAGCCATTTTTCCTATTGAGGTTGAAATACCCTCTCTATGGGTCTCCTTGCATAATCTAATAGATGATGAAGCATACTAAGTCTCACGTCTTCAAGACTTGGAACTGCTTGATGAAAAGTGACAAGCTGCCTATAGTCACCTAAAAGCCTATTAGTAGTGCATGAGAAGAAGCTACAATCAACAGGTCAAACCTCACACATTTGAAGTAGGAGATCTTGTTCTTAGGGAGAATCCTCGCAACCAATTGAATAGAGAAAATCAGGGCAAGTTTGAATCCAATTGGCTGGGTCCATATGTCATCATTGCCATCTTTGGGTCTGAGGCATATCAGTTAGCAACTTTAGAAGGAGAACCAATAGCACACCTGATCAAGAACATGCATCTAAAAAGGTTTCATACATAAGCTGTGCAGAGCATCAGGCTCATCCAATATTAGAAAATAACAAAAACATTCAGAAAATAGTCCTGAACAAAATACAAAAAAACAAATTAAAAAAAACAAGAAACTAGTAAAGAAAAATCATTCATCGAAACGGTGAAAACCACTCCAGTGGCGCCTTGGGTAATTACAGTGGTGAAAACTTGGAAAACAGGCACCATTCATAAAGGCTATGGCTCCATTATCTTTCAGACTTGTTGTGATCACATCCATTGCATTTATTCATCCATCATTTATACCATGGCTTGTTATTAATCTGCAATCAAGGTTGTTACTTCAGGTGTCCCGCGTCACACTTTCATAGCAACATCTAACTGGGGGAAATGTGCTTAAACCTACTAATGGGAGTGGATTCTCCATTTCTTGTGATTCATTGAGTTGCTCATTCCAAAATGTCTTGAAATAATACCCAAAACATTCATCAAATCTTAGAAAAAACCCAAAAACATTTGCAAAATGTCTTGAAATAATACCCAAAACATTCATAAAATCTCAGAAAATCCAAAAAACATGACAAAAACATTGCAACGTATATAATTCCTTGTACATACACATCGCAAAAGACACCAAACAACATTTTGAGCTACTCAAATGATGACCACCTATCAAATCAACCAACTAGTCAAAACATCTACACAAAATCGTCTTCACAAGGATTCATCCTTCCTCACAAACAAAGACATGGTAACATTTTCTTTGACAAGAAAATTATGTTTGGGTTATAAGCACTTGGTCAATTTTTTATTTATTTCTTTATCTCAGGTTCCTACGCTACTTGAGGATATCCACAAGTGATTAGAGTAGTCGGGATGGTTCATAATATCTTTTTCTTTGTTTGCTATATGTGGATTGTTCCAATGAAGTTTTAAGGCATATACTAATGGTGTCTACGTGGAAAGTTCACTAAGCTATGTGATCCTATGCAAAATATAGTCATGGATCACTATGGCTTACTGACTACAATGTATACCTCGACCATTTGTACATGAACCAAAATGGAGGGGAACTTTCCTTGTCTGCGATGTTTGCTTATAGGTGAAGCTCTCAACCTTGGTTTCTGATACCTTGGCCAAGATCGATACTACCATTGTTGATGATGAAAATTAAGCACTGTGAATAAACCATTGATCACCATTTCATCTCATCTGTATATATTGCATTTCATTGCATTCCATCCACTCATAAATCCATATCGTTGCATATCATTCATACATAGTCATGACAATGGATACTCTATTTTTGCTCCTCTTACATAGGAATGGGTCCTAGGTCCTCCATATCTTCTATCTAACATTGAATCCCCCCCTCACCCTCCCTATCTTGATCATCAACATCACATACCCTACATCATGTCCCATCAAATCAATCAAGCCATGTTCATCACCATCCATCTCTAACAGGAGGGGCTGCATTTCCCATCCTAGGTCATCCTATAAGAAAAGCAAGTTACTCTATCTACACAGGTACATCAACTCAAGCACACTTAGACCATCAAAAGATACTTTTTGATCAAGTATCTTTGGGTCTCAACAGGTAATCAATTATGGAAATCCTAGACTACAATAAGCGTTTACATCAATTTTCTAGTCTCAATAGGTACGCTAAATCCAACAAACAACCTACAACACAAACACAATCAAAACATACAATTACATCAATTGTCTAAGTCACAACAGGTCACTTTGACTCACTTACTCAGGCTTTATCCTATACAAGTGAACAATTGACATCAACTATCATGCTTTGACTCAATTGACACAATTCAACAGATTGCACCAGATTGTCCAACCAATTTTGATCAATTGTATAGTCTCAATCAAAAGCACAAACACTACCTTTGTACCATGATGCTCATTTTCTTTCGATGCTTTCCGTTTCTCTGTATCAACTCCATCTTCTCCCATTCTTTTGCCATTATTTTTAATTTCATCTATTCTACCTCCCCCCACATTCTTTCTCTTTTTTGAGAGATCACCTGATTTTTCAAATTTTTTTGGCCCATCTCTCGAGGGGGCATACCACCCACTAAATTAACATTTATGGGGCATATTTCTCATACCTATCTTTCTTTCTTTGAAACGACGCGATAAACTGCACCGTCTCAAAGAGGGGCAAATGTAGACACATAAATCTGTCCACTTAATTAAATGAATATTTAGTATTTATTTGATTATTTAACCATCAGTCAACAATTAATTAAATTGATATTTAATTAATTAATCTTAAACCTCTTCTTATATTAATTAAATAAATTATTCAATTTATTGAAATTAATTCATTAAACCATATTCCAACAATTAATTAAATGAATAAAGCATATTTGTTTAATTAACCCCTCTCCTCATTTAAATAAAAAAATATTTATTTAAAATCTCTAAAACCCATCCTACTTGCATTTTCCTACAAATGCAAGTTGCACCAATAAATAGATTTATTTCTAAATAAAATCCTATTTTCTCTCACTGACCAAATCCACTTGCTCACTAATCCCCTTCTAAACTCTTCTAATCCCCTTATAGACTCTTCTAACCCCTTCTAATTAGCCTAACCCCCTTCCCTAATTATTGTCACATTCCTAAGCAAAGATAAGTCACTTCTCAAAGCCCCTAAAGTCTTTGAAATGCATTAAAGGCTTTTTATCCTTCAACAAGTTAACCCCCAAAGTCTTCTAAACCATTTATGGCTATTACATAACCTTTAATGGTTAAACTCAACTCACCCACATGGTTAGAGGCTTTTCCTCTAACTCAACCCTCATTCAACTCACGGGTCTCTTCAAGCATTTATTGCTTTGACCATGGTTATCTCCATTAACTCTTGTACAAGATTGTATCCATTGGATAAAGGCATTATTCATTGGATAAAAGCTTTATTCACTAACTCAAGCCTAACCAAACCCTCCCAAGGTAACCTTCATGTCATCTCAAGCATTTAATGATTCTTCCCTCTCCTCTCAAGCCATCTCATATTGACATTTGTTATCATGGGATTGGGTTGAAAGCCATCACATGGATTGATTAAATTTCAATCCTGGATCTTGTTAAGATTATTCAATCTTGACCATCCATTGCCCTATTTCCCCTATAAATAGATCTCTCATTCTTCATTTTCAAATCCGAAGTCTTTGTGCATCAAACTTATAGTCATTTTTAAGAGATAATTTTATAAGTATTGGCATTGTTATTTTATTAAAATTTACATAGACTAATTAGGTTCTTTCTCATATAAGTTATTTACACTTGCATGAGCATTTGTTTCCATTTTCACAACCATCTTGAATCTTCATAAGACATCCATGAATAGTGCAAAAAGATGAGAGCTACACTCATGTGGGACTTGGAGAGGAGAGAAACAAGGGAGGAGTATTTTGAGGAGCATCTTAGGGGGTCTTTTTTCCCTTTTTCGTTTGTGTATGCTTTTTTTTGTGTGCTTTATATCTCTCTTGATGTGCATGTTAAGGTTTTTAGGTTCATTCGTATTTGGTTTTGGTTGTGACTAACTTATTAATGTTTGAACTATGCCTTGTGCCTCCCTTTTGACATGCATCAACCCATGTAGTGGGAGTTCTTGGATATGTATGTACTCCATAGGTAGGTTTTGATCTAGTGAGCTTGATTATGGTTTATGGGTCGATATGATATTGGCATGAGTTTAATAATGTTGATTATACCTAGGTGGTATGGATAGTTGGATGTATTGGCATGTGTTGTAGATGTCAGTTCCGATCATGTGGGTTTTTTTCTTTATGATAGTAGCTTGGAGCCTTTGTTATCACATTGGGTTTTATGCTTGTGTTCATGGCTTGGTGCATCTTCACCTTGGCTTGTTCATTTTCTTCGGTAGGTTCCATGTTGGAGGATGAGAGGATTTCTTGATTGAGATGGTGGTCTCTTGGTTTTATTGTAGGTATCTTGAAGGAGCATGAGAGCATGTTGGAGATTCATGTGGTTACATGTATGGATATGATGATGTATTTCATTGATTGACCCATATGCAATGTATACAACAAGTGGAATAATGTTGGGAAATAGGTGTTGTACACCTTGCATGATAATATTTATATTTGTAATATTTTATTATTTATGTGAGTTGCACATGGACATGTAATATGTAGGAATTCCTTTGGAATATTCTTGGGGCCACTATGATATTTTATTGTAACATTATAATATTATATTGTAAATATTTAATATTGGGTAAAATATTTAAAAAGAGATAACTCGGTACCCAATGTTAAACATGGGGTCAATGGTTAGTTAGCTAATGGTTTTAGTCTCATGGATGTGTGGCACATGGTTTTAGTCTCATGGATGTGTGGCACATGGTTTGACTTTACCACTAGTTGTATTTGTGTGAACTTGTGTCTATAAAAGAAAGCACATGTTTAGTGGTTAAGACTGGCTGGTGATTTAAGCTATCATTGTATTGAGTCCTTTGGAGGACTGCATTGGTGGAGCATGGCATGGGATGTGTGGATTTATGATTGGACACATGGGAATGCATTAGAGGGATTCATGGTTCAAGGGTATTCATTGTAATGTAAGTACTTTGTATTTATTTATGGTTGGATTAATATTATGAAGTATGGATACTTTTGGAGGCTGGGATTTTCCCTCATGAGGGGTTTCCCAAGGTATATTTTGTGTTATCTTGTTGTTCGTTTAATTGATATTTGCATAAAGGTGATTCTATAAGATTTTATGCATGCTTTTATCTCATGGGTTATGTAGGAAATGGATTAAATGAATGTGGGTATGAAGCATTATTTCTGAACAAAAATAAGGTCTTAAGGCACTAGGCCATGCAAGGGATGCAAAAGTGATAAAGGTCTCTCTTAATGAAATCTCTCAACTATATCTTAGGTTGTTGTATTGCCCATGACAACTTGCACCACATTATCAATGCTTAATTTTAAGACAATATCATCCAATGTCAAACCCATATTTTATGTATTGTCTACTTATGTAGAGATATTAATTGAATTAAAAAAAACTATGTAATAATTTCAAGCCACGAAAAAGTTAATGACAAATGAAAGAATGGTACATCCAAATTTGTGTCAATTATTTTATTCTTCCAAAGTTATCTTTACATTGACAATTTTTTTTGAATGAATCACCCACTAAAGTCTTTTGGAGAGAGAAATTTGTACCATTTCTTACAATTGTAAAGGTTGTGACTAAATACTTTCAATATGAGCTCTTCACAATGTTGAAGGGAAGGTTATTGTAATACTAAAAATTTGCACATTCCTTATTTATTTTCTAAAAAGAAGAAAGGAAATGAACCTAAAACGTCTAAAAGAAATAAAAAAATAGAAGCCCTGCAACAAAATATGGTTCATCTAACTGGAAAAGGAAAGAAATGGAGAGAGCTTCTGTAGGAAAGAAGCCTACAAGAACTAGTCATAGATTGAAAAAGAAATTTAAAGGAAAAGTAGCTGCAGGGGAAAGTTGAAATTCCGAGTTCAGATTTTGATAAGGAAGAAAAAAAAGAACAAGAACATGAATATGAAATGTATCATTCAGAAGAGGTGAATAAGGATACAAAAGAAGGTGAAGAATTGGGAGGAGAAACATTGAATGAAATAGAGCATGCAATTCAAAACATGGTTCAAACTAATCCAAAGGAATAACAAAAAGAAATAGAAGAGGAAGAAGAAGAAGAAGCAGAAGAAGAAGAGGAAGTGTCGGTACCTTTTGGAGAAATAAATCTAAACAGTGATGATAATACTTCTAGACCTCAACAAGCCAATCAGGACAAGCTTGATAATGAAAGAACTATTGCATCTGGGTTAGCAAATCTAGCCAAGGATGTTGAGAAAGTGGATCAAGAAGAACAACAAACAAAGGTTAGGGTAAGTGTGCATGTTTCACCTTCTTTTTCTTGGGGATAAATTGATCTTGAATTATTGCAATTATTAGAAAATAAGGAAGAAGAATGGAAAAGAGAAAAAGAGGCCTTAGAAACAAAATTGCAGGAGAAAGATGTAGAAATAAACAAGTTGGAGGATAGGATAGATAACTTAGCTACTTTCCTACCTTAAGTAATAGAATGTAGGCTTCCTCCAAGGGTATATTCTTTTTATTTGAAGGAATTACATCTTTCTTACAAGATAGGTAGGGAGTTGTCTAGACTAAATTCATCATTAATGACTCTCAATGAGTTATTCAATGCCTATAATAACTCTCCTCCTAAGAAAAAGAACTTGCTTTGTGAATTCTATCTTCACAATTGTGCTATTCCATACACTCCTTGGTGGAATCCACTCCTTTCTATTGGAGATGTTCATCTTAGAGCATTTATGTCCTATATTCAGAATGAGAATGTTAGGGGCAAATAGGATAGAGAATATATGGATATGGAGAAAATAATTACATTACCATTCAGGGCTGAAGTAGGGGACCGAAACTAAATATATCATAGATGGAACCAACTTAATTTCGTTCTAGGGGTCAAAAGAAGGATTCTATCACTAAGAGAAGAAGTTCACACTGAATATGAACAAATGGTAGAAACATTTGCAAGAACAATGTATGGACATCTGGCTTGAAGATGGAATGGGTTACTTAAGGACCTAAAAAGAGAAGAGCTGCATTCTTTAAGAAACTATCATACAATACTTAGGCGAGCAACCACCTATATACACTTGGGGAAGAAACAACAGGAAAAATGGATTCCCTTTATCTTTCAACCACCTATGTTATGGTGGCCTATTCCTCACTAGGAGGAATTGTAGTATTATGATAAGGAACAAGAATGGGATAGATGGGAGAATCTTAGAAAGGACCAGGGCTTCTATTAGAGCCCTATTGCTAAGACACGAGGGGAGACTTTTGCTGCTAACTTCAGGCTATTGACCTGGAAAGAAAATCAAAAGACCTCTGTCGAGGGAACATCCACTAGTGGATCAACAAAACCTTTAGCTGGGGGGCATGATGAGCCATAATTTTATGCTTCTTTTATAGACATTTTTCTATCTTTAAGACTTATATTTTGATGATGAAATTCATGAACATACTTTAAATGAACTTATATGCTTGTTTTGATAAGTCTTATTAGCTATAGTTGAAACTTTTATTTTGACAGAACCATGAACTTTATAAATGCAATCATAAGTATTTACTATTTTTATGTGTGACTAGTCAATGTGTTCAAAATAAATGATCATGATGTGTGGATAGAATGCTTGCTCTAACCTTTGTGTGGCAGCTATACAGAATAATCTTTATGAAGGAACATGGTCTCGTTCATAGAAACAAGGTAACATGGACAAAGGATGGACAACAAGGCGAGAATAATCAAAGGTCACTATTGTGGACTTGGTCACTATTGTCCCTACTCATTAAGGAGTTTGTAGACTAATCCTAATCCATTAATAAAGAGTGTTATTTTTCATGAAGGATGTTAGAGAGGATTTAGGAAAAATCTACAAATGTTCAAAGAAGGACAAGAGTCCTAATTATCTTAGCTTTCCTAGATTGTATGAGTTTTAAATAAATCTTCCACCTATATAGTGGGAATTGGAGCGAATGTTATGGGATTTGTTGTTAAGGATGAATGTTATAAATCCTTTACACTTTCCTATGTTAGTTAGTTCTTGATCTTGTACTGAGTAACATTATTCTGTCCAGTTGATTTTTGAATAAAGAAAGCATCTATTTTCTGAGTCAATATAGCGTTCTGATATGGCTGTGGGCTTAATCAGTTAATTTTTGCTGTAGTTCTCATCTCAGGAGACTCATCCAAGGGGGCCTAGTTGGTGTGGATTATGTATGGTTGTCTTTTATGCACTTTATTCTTCATGTTATTTAATTCTATTTCATTTGCTTGCTAGCCGTCTGTTCCTGCAACCACAATTTGTAACTCTGTGACTGTTCTTGCAGCCATAATGGGGTAGAATAGCTATTTCTGTACAAGTTGAAGAAACTAGTATTTTGTTAGCAGAAATTAATACTATCTTTATAGTTGTGATTTCAAGCAATTTCCTTTTTTGTAAATGGTTGTTTAATCATTTTCAATTGCCTAAAAGTAGGATAGACTTGTTCCTAGATATTCTTAGTGCATATACTTGGCTGTCCCATTTTAAGTCACACGTCCTCAGATTGATAGATAAATAAGTCAAAAGAATGGAATTCAAATACCTTCTCAATGGAAACTTGTGTCTCTAGCTTGAGTACCTAGCTGTGTGATAACCATTATTTTTCCACCACATTTTTGGCACCATTGTTGGGGATGGCGACAAACTAAGAGTTTCTAGGAACAATAGGATTTCATTTATCAAAAAATTATATTAGGAACATTTTATCCTCAATGTAGTATAATTTATTTATGTCATTGATGTAGTATAGATGTTAACCTTTCAAAATCTATATGCATAGAAGAAGAAGAGATCCCCATGAGAGATTCCTTCCTAATCTAGATTACTCTAACAAAGATCCATCTGAAAATACTAGTGAGCTAGAGCTTGTCCATTTTGTATAACTTTTTGTAGACGTAGATAATAACGACCTAGAAAAATTCATTCCTCCACCAAAACCACAACCTGAAGAAGATCTAAAGCTGCATTAGTCATTTACCAAGGGAATATGGCTAGTAGAGCCAATGGTAGAAATAATCCACCTCCACCACCTAATCTAACCTTCAAGTTTCCTATTCCTCCACAAGGAGCCAATGCCAATCTGAGAAAAATCCCTCCTTCTTCTCTTCCTCACTTTTATGGCCTTGTTACAGAAGATCTAGATACCTTTCTTTTTGAATTTGATGTCCTATGTAGAAGCTATGATTACACTACAGATTGACACCACCTCAAGTTGTTTCCATCTACCTTGAAGGACTCAGCTCTTCATTGGTTCATGTCTTTAGGAGAAGATTTTGTCACTGACTAGGACAACATGAAAGAAAAATTCCTCAAGAAATACAAGGATTATTGTAGGGGAAGTGATATAAGGGGAGATGACATTTTCAAGTTGTAGCAAAAAGATGATGAGTCTCTAGAAGATTATGTAGGAAGGTTCCTCTTTAGTTTGAAGAAATCCCAACATAATCAGTTGAGTGAAGATTCACATAAATTGGTCTTCTTAAGGGGAGTTAATGAAGAGTGTATAGATTCTCTTAACCTCACAACTTGAGGTGATATTAATCAAGCTACATGGAGTGACATACAATTACTCTACTAGAATTATTCAATAGCCGCATTAAGGAAACCCAGAGGATCCAAGTACATATCATCAAGAAGCAAACCCAACTCTGGGATCTCAAGAATGGAGTTGACCAATCTGCTGAAAGATTTTCAACATGATATCATTAACAATATGGCCACATAAATTGACACTCTTCAAGTCAAAGAAAAGCAAGAAGCTGTAGAAGAAATTTTTTCTGAATTTTGTCCATATTGCAGACAAAAGAAAAAGGAGTGTAGATGTAAAAAATTGGCTAGTATTGACAACAGTGTATCAACCAGACTTTCCTCAAATTGAGGATGATGAAGGACAAATTTTCTTTGTGGCACAAAGAAAGCCATGGGTTCTGAGACAAGGTATGCCACCTGGTCCTTTACCTTTTAATGGTCCATATTCATACACATCTAATAATCAATGGCGAAACCAATATATTCCTAATATTGGCAATTATGGGAACCCGCAATGGAACTAACAACCTAAGTCTTGGTCTGGACCTCAAGATCAATGGAAGCCACCTCAAGGAAATTGGCAGCCACCTCAAGCAATCTGGCAGGCTCAATAATCTAGCTAGCCCCAACAATAACCTTGGAGAGGACAACAATGGTCTAGTCAGTTTAATCCACCTCCCACCACCCAACTAGCTATTATGCCACCAGCAAATGTTCCATGAAGACCTACTCAAATTCCTACACAACCTGCACCTAATCCTAATAATAAATCACAACAACAACCTATGTATTCAATAGAGTTTAACCAATATCCTACCTACTTAGTTAATATCAATGATGTTCATCTAAGGTGAGGAAAAAATTTGCAATCACCAGCTACTCCAGTAATCACTGAGTTAACAAATGAGGATGAACAAATAGTTGAATCTACACTAGCCTTGTTACCTAATGAACCTAAGGATCTAGACCCTCCATTCCCTCAGATATTAGCTCAACCAAAATCTGTTCCCGAGCCAACATTTGATTTCTTGGATCATCTCAAGCAAGTTTCCATAAAAATTCCTCTTTTCCAAGCCATTAAGGACATACCTATATATAGAAAATCTATTAGGGAAGCTTGTTTAAAGAAACTTGGACAAAAGAAAAAGGACCCTACAATAGTTCATGCCATGGGTAAATTTGCTGACATTATGCTGGGAAAAGTGATCATGCCTAAGTACTCAGACCCTGGTAGCCTAGTTGTTGCAATTATGATAAATGGAGTGATGATTCAAAATGCTCTCATAGACCTAGGAGCTTCTATTAATGTAATGACCAAGGAGATTATGCAAAATCTAAATTTGGACCCTTTAAGGCCTACTCATACAGTCCTCTAACTAGCTGATAATTCTATAATTAAATTAGATGGTATGATAGAAGACATTGTGGTAACTCTTGACTCTTGGGAGTATCCTCCTAATTTTATGATTCTATCTCCTAAGATTACTTTGGGAGGATATCCATTTATCTTGGGAAGGATCTGGCTGGACACTATAAATGCTTATATTGGTTGCAGATCTGGGAACATAAGTATTTCAAATGGAGATAGTAAAAAAAATTGACACTCTTTCCACATGCTCAACCTCAAGAAGAATCAAAAAACTTCATCTGGCTTGATTTGGGAGATGAATCTGAAGAAGATGCCAAATCCATGGTAAAACTTATGATGATTGATAGTGACCCTCTTCTCCACCTCTATGATGAAGATCGTCTCTTGACACAAGTGTTGAACAATACATGTACACAAGGAGCTCCAACTTGAGATATTGATAGTAATTCTGAATGCTCTCTAAAATAACTATTACAAACATCTGATTTTCTTACTCCAACATTTATTCACACCTTGTTACCTCATGAAGTCATGCTACCTAGTGTGAATGAAGCTTCAATGAGAGAAATGACCAAACAAAATGAAGTGGTACCTGAAGGCAACTCATTATCAACAATCAACTTTCAACACAACATGAGTAGTCATTGAGAAAATTGTTGTAGGAAAAGAAATCTACATTTGCTTGGGACTACACTTATATGGTAGGCTTGTTGGCAATTGACACTCATTGGATTCATTTTGTTGTCATTAATGGCAACAAGATCAGATGGAAGTCATATACTGACATAAACTGATAGACACCGGCTTTGGAGAATTCAGGGCTACACCGACACCGACACAAATACTTCAAGGAAGATTTATATAGTAAATCATTTTGTAATTATTGTCGAGACTGACATTGAATATATTTTTGTAATGTATTGTAAGCTGATGTAAGGCATATTGTTTGTAATGGATATATAGGTTAGTCTACTAGGTCATTTTGATATATGATAGAGACATGATATGGATATAGGATTATATAGAAGAACTGTATAATGCAAAGTATATGTATGAAGATCATTTTGTATATGAATGTTATATCATGCAATGATCTGTAGATAGCTTGGAAAGCATTCTTGGAGGAGAAGAGATACCGATAGTATTGTTCAGGGTTTATGAACTAGTACAAAGAAGAGCTAGAACCAGATCTCTATTTGGCATAGAAGATGCATTCTTGACTTCATTTTTTAGTGTTTTACTTTAGCATAAAGCTTGTAGTCAGTGAGGCTCTTTAGTGATGAGTAGTATGCTCTAGGCAGTGTGCCTTCTTGCATGTGCATGCCCTCATTATATATAATATCTTTTCATATGGCTAGTGAACTGATATTTTGGGTCACAAATCCCACTGTGGTTTTTCCTATTTGAGGTTTTCCGCGTATAAATTCTATGTTATGGTGTTCATTTATGTGGATGGTTTATTTGATTCCCGTTATATGTTTATTTGTTTACCGGTTTTATATGTGTATGGTATAAAAGGATAAAATCTTATCATACTGGCAAAACACTGATTCACCCCCCCCTCTTAGTGTTCTTGGATCCCAACAATTGGTATCAAAGTCTGGTACCTCGAAATAAGTTTAACAGCTTGAGGAAGATTCTGAAATCGAAATCTTTGGACATGGCTATGGAGAAGAAAATTGAGATGGCTCTTGAGGATTATGATGCTGAAAGGATAAAGAACTTGAAATTGCAAGATGAATTGAATTCTGCCAATGAATTCATTCTTATCCTACAAGAAAGGTTATCATCAGCTTAAGCCAAGAGAAAAGAACTTTTGCAAAACCCGAATGATGAGGAGAAGAATGCACTTAAGGAATAATGTCAGAAACTAAGTCAAGCAAACATGCTCATGAAGAATGAAATGCAAGATCTGACTATGAGGTTATCAAAAGATATTGAGGACAGAAAGAAGAAGAAATATAATCTTGTTATATCTCTAAAGAACAAATTTGATGAATGTGGCAAATTGACTCATGAGAATAATCTATTGAGAATTGATTTGGCACACTCCCCAAAAAATGAACAAGAACTTGAAAGACAAATAACTACTCTGAGAGATGATTTGACTGCCGCAAGTGAGTATAAAGAAAAATTTAGGATCAGTGTTGCACAATTGGATGACTTATTGAAAAGACAAAGATAGATTGATGATTCTAGAGGACTTGGATTTGTACAAGGTGAAAGCTCTGGTACTACAAATGAAGATCACTCAACTGGTATGTAGAACTCATCAGAACAGAGGAAACTGGTAAGGCAATCTAATTCTTATAAATTCAATGGTAGATGTTTTGTTTGCAATAAATTTGGGCATATGGATAAACAATGCAGAAATAAAGAAAATCAAAACTACAATTCTATTCCTGGTCAACGCACAAATTGCAAGAAATATGGTCATAGATCAGAAGATTGCAGAATGAATGTTAAATGTCATGCATGTGGAAAGTTTGGACATTTTTCTAATCATTGTAGGTCAAGGAATGATACCAGATATGTCAAAGAAGTTCAAAAGAGCAAGGTTACATGTTATACATGCAACAAAATATGTCATATTGCTAAGTATTGTAGAAGCAAGACTCAACCGGTTAGCAATGATAAAGATAATGAGAATGGAAAGTAGAAGGTAGATGAAATACAACAAGATCACACCAAGAGATGGGTTAGAAAATCCGAGGAACCAAGTGGAGATGGATCTACACCGGTAACTCCATCGGTAGAACAGGGTATTCCTCTACCGGAAGGAAATTCCACTAGTAACTGAGGCATAAGCCTTAGGGGTTGGAAAAATCATTGCAAAATCTTGCATATTACCCCGAAGTAAGGAGATCTGGAGAGTTGTGTTTATCATTGATAAAGGTTCACCCTACACAAGACTGTAAAATTGACATCTGGTAGGGTTGTTCACAAAGCATTTATTACAGAGAAAGATTAGGGTTTTATTCATTGATAAAAAGGGTAAGTGAATTCATTTTCACTCATTGAGAATTCAAGCATTCAAAGCGAACAAAAGGCAAATTTTAGGCAAATTAAGAGCAAGCAAAAGCATTGTGAAAGTATTTCAAGTAGTTATCTGAGAAGCACTCAATCTTCCAACAACATTCACTTTTAGGTATTCACTGAAATGGCATCTGGATCTTCAACTCCTACTTTTGTTGTAAATCCCACCGTTGTCGAAGTTAAGGATAGGTTAAGGCCCATATTCAAGGAGGTTTCTCAAATTGCTAAGAAGGAAGACTCTATAGGAGCATTTTCTAGGGTTCTTGACGACGTGATATATGTTGAAGATGTGAGGACATACATTCACTACACCTTGGATGATTTAGGCATAGAGGACATCAAAAGCATGTATCAATCCATGATACTGGGAGACTCCAAAACCATCAAGCTGGAATACAAAGCAATTGAGGATCTAGGGTTAACCGATATTCTGTACATACCAAATTTCAAAGATGAGGTCATCAGATATATTCTGAGTAGGGTTCACAATGAATTTATCTGGCTGGATTGGCCTTACATGATTACAAAGGAGGCTATTCAAGCAATCACCGACTTACCGAAAGTCGGACAAGAACCTGGCAAGAAAGTTTCCAACAATGAGGTTGAAAAAATCCCCAATGCAACTCCTAATAGTAGGTCAATGAGGATCAACACAATCACCGACACTGATGTGAAATTTGCAAGCATGATAATAGGTTATAAGGTAACTCAATCCAACCGATTGAATTTTGTTGCTAGTTCATGCATTCATGTTGCATATCATATGCTGAGAAATGATGTAAAATATGATCTATGTGAATGGATGAGGAGTGAATTGATGTTGAACCTTGGAAAGATCAAAGGAGTTGAGAAAGGTACTTTTAGATACGAAAAATTTGATTGTTTGTTTAATGCTTTACTTCCTGAATGAGCTACCCGGTCTAGGGAAGAAGCGTTGGGCTCATGACATATCGATAGGTATGCAAATCAAGGAAGCAATCACCACTCTTGGTATCGGCAGAGATGAGAAACTTTGGGGGTATTTTAAAACATTCCAAGAAAACATGAGGCAAAGGGAGAGAATATCAAAGAACATTGTGGAGAAGTACACTGATATCTATTTTATGGTAAAAACCAATGAAACTCTTATGGAAGTGGTTGAACCTAGCACCATATGGATTATAGAGCTTGGATATGAGATAGATGACAATATTTTTGAACTCTATGAAAAAGTGTTGTTATATGCCCCATTAGATGATAAAACAAAGCATTTTGGTATGACAGGAGAGAAGGCCCTTGAAGTGAAAAACAATTTTAACAGGAAGAGAAGAGAGAAGAAAATAGAGAAGATGTCCACATATGTACAAGATGTAACTCATAAGATAGACACTCAACTGGATACTGGATCCAAACAAGCAACAAAATCGACAGAGGCTAGTACTACAGAAGTGAAGAATCCCAAAGCTTTCATTTCCCTCATCACTTCTGATTCTGACCCTGAGGATAATGAACCTCTGGCTTTCAGAAGGGTACAAAGGAAGAAAGTGGTACAACCACCGGTAGAGAAGAAGAAGGCAGAGCCTAGGAGGAGACTTGTTAGAAAGGCAACTAAACCTACTACACCTCCACCACCGGCAAGGAAGCCTATGCAAAAGAGGAAATCAGTCACACCTACACCGACAACCACAAGCAAAAAGAAGAAGGGTGATGATACTGAAACTAGTAAAGCCACAATGACCTATGCTAAGCTTATTGATGAAATTACAAAAGATAGAATTTTGAAAAATGTATCTAACTATTATGAAGACTTGGAAGAAAATAAGCAAAATGAAATAGAAGAGGCTATTTGTTGTATATAGACATCTATAAGAAATCCTTAGTTGAAATTTTTAAGGAGATACCTCTATCCTTGTATAATAAACTTGAGGCTAGCATAGTTGACACTATCAAGAGGGATAGGGAGATTAAGGAAGTAGCACTTTTAGAAATGTGTGGTGTTGTAAACAATGAGGAAATGAAAAGATGCATAGATGTTGCAAATAGGACAATTTTTAGTAGTAAACTCTGACAAATAAGCCTTATGATGGGCAGAGTAAATGAGGTGATAAATGAGACTACTAAGGGTTGGACCAAATTCTTTAAGAAAAATCTAGATTTTCTCACATCTCAAGAAGAATTTGCAAAAGCAACAACTTCCACCATTCCTGACAAATCAAAAGGGAAAGGTATTTTGGGTAGTTCAACTCTAATTTTGACACAACCAATAGTAACTATAGATATACAGATACAACCGACAATAAAGGTTTTGTGTATAGTTTGTACCGACACAAACCATTTTTGAGCAAGGCAATGTACATGACACTGCAAATATTATGGATAATACTCCACCGACAGTAACTGACACTGCACGAAGTGGCAAAGCCACCGGTACAAAAGAGGTTGAAGAGGATAAGGTAAAAGCATTTGAGTTCATACCAGTAGTTAAAATTGATTCCCCGACAAAGGTTTTGGCAATTGACACTTCTCAGGTTGAGAAGAAATCAGTCTCTAAGATGAGTCCAACTGAGTTGATGATGATGGCTACTCTAAAATTACTGAAGGAGGGTAATACAGATACAGGAATAATTAATCAATAAGTTACAGTGTTACACAGATTGATACCTGACTGTCAGATTGAAGATGGAGCAAGCCCTTCTGGCAAGCTCAAGACTCTAACAAAGCACATTTCTAACAATTTTTAATCTTTGAAGCAGATTGCAGACCGACAAGATTTGGAAAAGTTCACAACAGCTAAAAGAACAACTTTTGATTAGATCATAGATACAAAGAAGAAGAAAATTGAGGAAAAACTTATTCTTATTGAGGTTTGTTTAAAACAATGTACAAATAGTGTATTACCTGTTGACTTCTAACCATTTCAGCAGTTGGAAAATCCCTTAACCAAGTAGCTTTAACAGGCTTTGTGTAAATCCTTTAATAGGGTGACTCAAATCAATAAGTTCTTCAAATCCTCTTGCAAGGTAACCTTTAACCGGGTATTTAGCCATCCCTTAGCCGGGTGATCCCTAACAAGATCGGTTCCTAGCAGAACCTATTGTAAAGTCCTTAACTGGACTAGGCTCCTAACAGAGCAGACTTTAGAAGAGTTCAAAGAACAACTTGTGGGTATCCATCCCCACCGTGGTTTTTCTTAGTTGGGTTTCCATGTGAAAAATCAGTGTGTCATGTGTGATGCTTTTTCATGTGATGATTAGTATTTTCTGTTAAGTGGTAATGCATGTTGATCTAGTGGTCTTTATATTTATGATGTATTACTTGTTTATGCATATGGGTGAAGTAGAAAAGAGATATTAGATGTGGTGAAGATCTGTTACCGGTTTGTGTTTTTCACAGTCATACTGTGTTTTACCGGTAGTACCCTATTTTAGATCAGTGATACTATTTACCAGCTAGTTCAGTCTTTGCAGTCAAAGTGGTTTGAGAAAGTTTTTGTCTATACTGATTCAAAACCCCCCCCCACCTCTCAGTATCTGTTGAGTACTTACTTTTCATCATTATTCATCAATTGGTATCAGAGCGTCCTCCAGGTCCTCTATGATGTAAGCTTAACCGCTTGAGGAAAAGATCCTAATCTAATGATGAAGAGGGAAGGTCAAAAGTTTAATAGAGACAATTTTAAGATATGGAAGGACATAATGAAGATATACATTGAAAGCATGGGTGCTCAACACTGGAGCTATGTTGAGAATACTTATGTTGTCCCTGTCGGTACTCTCACCGATGATCAAAGAAGAGAAATTCAGGAGAATGGACAAGTCATGGAGGCTCTTATCAACAACCTTTCTGATGTTGAGTTTATTGATGTTCAAGATAAAGACAATCCCAAAGATGTATGGGATACTCTGGAGTCTATCTGTGGCGGTGATGAGCATGTGTAGCAGGTTAAGGAAGAAAGCCTTAGAGGAAAGTTTGAAGATATGCAGATGGTTGAAGGAGAGACCATTCAACAATATGGGATAAGAATTAAAACTATTGTTGGAGACATCAAATGTGCAGAGGTACAATGGATGATTCCACCATTGTTAGCAAAGTTTTGAGAACCTTATTACCGGTCTATGCAATAAGGGTTGCCGCTATTCAAGAGTTGAGATCTATTGAAAAGACAAAGGTGTCCCTTGATTCTATCATTTCTAAGTTGACCGCTTATGAGCTAAACAATTATGATGGTAGTGATCAGAAGACTGATTCAGCCTTTAAAGCATCTACTACACTATCTAGAAAGGGTAAAGAAGTTAGTACCAGTTGTGAACCTAGACAAAGCAAAGATATGGATGATGAAGAAATCCTGATGGAATTTGAAGCTCTTCTGGCCAAGAGACTTCCTAAGGGAACTGGTAAATACAGAGGTAAGCTCCCTTTGAAATGATTTTCTTACAATAGGATTAGACACATTTCTATTAACTATCCTAATGGTGATAATAAGGACAAATCGGAGAGGTTCAAAAAGTTCAAAGGAGGAAATAGGAGAAACTATCTTGTTGCAGTTGATGAAGGTGTCATTGATGATGAATCAAAAGATGAAGAAAGTGAAGACATAATATTTGTAGCTGTCAAGGAAGATGTGTTAGACAAGAAGGCTCTTGTCTCCCACTTTGATAACTCTAATGAATGGATTATTGATACTGGTTGTTCTCACTACATGACTGGTGACCGGAGAGAGTTTCTATCTTTGGAAGAATATGATGGAGGTGTAGTCCCATTTGGTAATGATGCACCTTGTATGGTAAAAGGAAGAGGGTCCATCTCTCTAAATGGAAAAATAAGTGTTGATAATGTGTATTGGGTAGAAGGTCTCAGGCATAACCTTCTGAGTGTTGCTTAGCTAAATGATAATGGACTCACTCTAGAATTCAAAGATGGAGTATGCAAAATAAAAGGAAAGAGTGGTGAAATGATGGCCACTAGTATGCAGACCAAAGGTAACTTATTTCAGTTGAATGCAAATATCAGTGAATGTCTAATGGCTAAGTATGATGATAGTTGGATATGGCATAGGAGACTCTGCCATGTAAATTTTGATAACATTGTGAAGGCTAGTAAGATCCGGTCAGTTAGAGGATTGCCTGTGCTAAACAAACTAGAGAATCCTTTGTGTGGAGAATGTCAACTGGGGAAAATGTCTTCCTCAACCTTCAAAGGTAAATCCTTCACAACAAGAAATTTAGTTGATCTTGTGCATATTGATTTGTGTGGTCCTATGAAGACTAGGAGTGTTTAAGGTGATAGGTACTTTATGATTCTTACTGATGATTGCTCAAGAATGATGTGGGTCACATTCTTGAAAGACAAGTCTGAAGATTTTGGAAAGTTCAAAGCCTTCAGAGAACTGGTTGAAAAAGAAAGTGGTCAGAGAATAAAATGTCTTAGAACTAACCAAGGAGGTGAGTTCACTTCTAGTGAGTTCAATAAGTACTGTGAAGAAAATGGAATCAAGAGGCAACTGTCTGCCCCTCGGACTCCATAGTAGAATGGCCTTGCAGAAAGGAATAACCGGACTGTAGTTGAAGCAACCCGAACAATGTTGATTCAAGGAAAGGTTGCTCACACTTTTTGGAAAGAAGCAGTGAGCACTATAGTTTACACTATGAACCGGGTACTCATCAAGAAAGGTAAGGTTAAAAAACCTTATGAGTATTGGACCGGTAAGAATCCTATAGTAAGATACTTTAGAGTGTTTGGTAGCAAGTGTTATATCAAGAGGAGTGAACACCATAGCAAGTTTGATGCAAAATGTGACGAGGGAATATTCCTAGGGTATTCCACCAAGATAAAAGCTCTCAAGTGTTTCAAAAATAGGACTCAGAGAATTGTTGAAAGTATCAATGCTAGAGTTGATGAAACCTCTGAGAAACCTGAGGAAACCAATAGTGAGCAAGTGGTAGATGAATCGGTTGTAACCTTCTGGGAACTGGTTGCAAAATAGCCTAGTACCAGTAACAGTGCTCCTACACCGGTAGATGCTGATGCTAATGAAGACGAGGATGAAGAAGAAAAGAAAGAGGAAATAGCTAAGATCATTCCTAGGTATGTAAAGTTGAATCATGATCCAAAGCAGATTATAGGAGATAAGGATGTAGGAATTCTTACAAGAAGAAAGGTTAGAGAAAAATCTTGCATGATCTCTGAATTTGAGCCTAAAACTTTTAAAGAGGCACATAAAGATGAAGACTGGATCAAGGCTATGGAAGAGGAACTTGACCAGATAGAAAAGAATGGTACATGGTCTTTGGTACCCAAACTTGAGCATAAAAATGTCATTGGCACCAAATGGGTTTTCAGAAACAAGCTGAATGAAGATGGCACAGTGGTAAGAAATAAAGATAGACTGGTGTGTAAGGGATATGCTCAAGAAGAAGGAGAAGAATATGAAGAAACCTTTCCTCTAGTAGCTAGATTGGAAGGAGTTCAAATGCTTCTTGCATATGCAGCCTTCAAGGGATTCAAAGTATATCAAATGGATGTAAAATCTACATTCCTGAATGGAATACTTGAAGAGGAGGTGTATATAGAGCAACCAGATGGATTTTCCCTATCAGAAAATAGTGACATGGTGTGTAGGCTACATAAAGCCTTGTATGGATTGAAGTAGGCACCTAGAGCATGGTATGAACATTTACACTCCCATCTTGTGAAGATTGGATTTGAAAGAACAAGTGAAGATAGCAATATCTATCTAAAGATAGAGGGGGATCAGATTTTGATCTGTGAAGTGTTTGTTGATGACATAATTTTTGGTGGAGATGACAAGATGAGTCATGCATTTGCAGATGAGATGAAGAAGGAATTTGAAATGTCACTAATTGGAGAGATTAAGTTCTTCATTAGACTACAGATTCAACAAATGAAAGATGGTATCTTTATCACTCGGTCCAAGTATGTCAAAGAGGTGTTGAAGACCTTTGGCATGGAAGACAGCAAACCGGTTGGTACACCGATGGTGACCGGTTGTAAATTGTTAAAAGAGGATGACTCAACATTGGTGAATGAGAAGGAATACCGATCAATGATTGGTAAGTTGCACTATGTAGTACATAGCAGACCAAACATCGCACATGCAGTCGACATTACTGCACGGTTCTAGAAAAGTCCAAGAGAATCCCACTTGGTAGTAGTCAAGCGGATTCTTAGATATCTGAAGGGAACTATTGACTATGGGTTGTGGTATCGATATAGTAATGATTTCAATCTCAAAGTGTTTACAGATGCCAATTGGGCTGGTAATATGGACGACCGGAAGAGAACAACTAGTGGTGCATTCTTTCTTGGTGGTAGACTAGTCTCATGGATGAGTAAGAAGCAGAGTTGTATCTCTTAGTCTACAACAGAAGTAGAATATGTAGCAGCATTTATGAATTGCACTCAGACAATTTGGATGAAGCATGTATTAAGTGGTTTCAAAGTCCCTGTATCTAAACCGATGAGTATATTTTGTGACAACACAAGTGCAATTAATATTTCCAAGAATTTGGTTTTGCATGGTAGAACCAAGCACTTCGAGCTCAAGTATCACTTCTTGAGGGAGAAGGTTTAGAAAAGAAGTGGTATTGGAACATGTTTCCAATAAGGAGCAGTTAGTAGATATATTCACCAAGCCTCTACCAAAGGCTACATTTACCTATTTAAGACGTGAATTAGGGGTACTGCCCCTTCAAGAGGTGAACTAAAGGTGTGTGCTCCACATCAGTCAGGTATTGCATTGATAAATCTTTTTCAGGATTGATGTGTTGATGGATGCTACTCCTCAGGGGGAGCAACATAGTGGAACATAGTTGTTTGTGCCTCCACTTTGGCATTGTTGTCAAATGGGGAGAAGATGTGAAGCGGAGAAGATATCTGTAGTATTGGGGAGAAGATGTGAAGCAGAGAGATATCTTTGTATATTGCCATCAATGCCAAAGGGGGAGATTGTTGGCATATGTGCAGAGTTTGATGACATAATGATATTGTATGTTGTCATTGATATCAATATGCTGAAGTATGAACCGATATATTAAAGTAAGCAAACTGGCAAGAGAACCGGTATGATGACGTGAACTGGTATATGTGAAAAGGTGAAGTGGTATGTTTGTTCAAAGTGAACCGGTATGTTGGAATGTGAACCGGTATATGGAAAGTTTTATATTGAGGTTTCATTTGGTATGACTACTAGTTGGTAGTCTCAGCTTCAAGGTTTCCGGTTGATGCATTTCAAGCCTGTGTGATTTGATTGACGACATCCTATGATGAGTTTGCATTGAGATGAAGATTAGGTCATGTTGCCATGTCAACCTTGTGTGCGTGAAGAATTTCCTTGAAGATCTTGCATGAAGAAGATTGATCCTATCTACCTCGGGAATGTTCCAAGTCTCAGTAAACGGTGGAGAGCGCGTGATGGGTTATCAGCCTCTAGAAGTGGCAAAGAATGAGTGATGGAGAACATCTTTAGATCTGTTCAAGACTATTTTATTCAATACAATGTGATTGAACGGTCAGAATTGGACCAACTGTATTGATAACCTAAATGTTTAGGGTTTAGGGTTTAGGGTTTATGCTACTGATCTATCTATTTCCTATAAGGTTGATGATGATTTGCATTGTGAGGTTGTTGGCAAATGTTATGTATGTATCCAAGTGAAGAGATACTTGATTCTTTCCAGAATGGAGAAGTGTGTTGATACCTGCAGAGTGTGATTGTAGAAGCAAAGGGGCTAAAGTGGATCTGCCTTAGCATTGTGTGTTGTTATTAGATCAGTGTATTACCTGTTGACTTCTAACCATTTTAGTAGTTGAAAAACCCCTTAACTGGGTAGTTTTAACAGGCTTTGTGTAAATCCTTTAACAGGGCGACTCAAATCAATGAGTTCTTCAAATCGTTTTGCGAGGTAACCTTTAACTGGGTTCTAACCTTTAACCAGGTATTTAGCCATCCCTTAACCGGGTGGTCCCTAGCAGGATCGATTCCTAGCAAAACTTATTGTAGCTCCTAAAATAGCAGACTTCAAAAGAGTTCAAAGAACAACTTGTGGGTATTCATCCCCACCATGGTTTTTCCCAGTTGGGTTTCCACGTGAAAAATCAGTGTGTCATGTGTGATGCTTTTTCATGTGATGATTAGTATTTTTTGTTAAGTGGTAATGCATGCTGATCCAGTGGTCTTTATATTTCTGATGTATTACTTGTTTATGCATATGGGTGAAGTGGAAAAGAGATATTAGATGTGGTGAAGATCTAAGTGTTACCGGTTTGTGTTTTTCACAGTCATACTGTGTTTTACTGGTAGTACCCTATTTTAGATCGGTGATACTGTTTACTAGCTAGTTCAGTCTTTTCAATCAAAGTGGTTTGAGAAAGTTTTTGTCTATACTGATTCACCCCCCCTCCCCTCTCAGTATCTATTGAGTACTTACTTTTCATCATTATTCATCAAAACCCACATCGACAAAAGTCAAAGAGAAGGAAACACTAGCACACTTACTAAGTGAACTAGTATCCATTTCTGAAACTTTCAAAACCAGCTGGGATACATATCTTCAGTTATTGGATAAGGCTTACCTAGAAATATTGAAGTTGGCTAAGCTTCAGTGAAATTAACAGTATTAATTTATTGTTTTGTTACTAAATTCTTTCAATTCTTTCACTGGTCTTTGGTGTTAATGTCAAAGTGGGAGTATATATATATGTGAAAAATATTAGAAAATAACATATAAGAATACATGGGAAGGATATCAGGATATCAGAATGAGTGTATTGCTCAAGGGGAGCATATTTCAGTTGAACCGATAGGGAATCCATTTTTCACATGAGTGTTGTCATCAATGCCAAAGGGGGAGATTGTTGGTAATTGACACTCATTGGATTCATTTTGTTGTCATTGATGGCAACTAGATCAGATGTAAGTTATATACCAGCATTAGAAGGCATAAACCATCAGACACCGACTTTGGAGCATTCAGGTCTACACTGGCACTGACATCAATACTTCAAGGAAGTCGACATCAAGGAATATTTATTTAGTAAATCATTTTGTAATTATTGTCAAGGCTGACATTGAATATCTTTTTGTAATATATTATAGGACAACATAAGGAATATTGTTTGTAATGGGTATATAGGTTAGTTTGCTAGGTCAGTTTGATATATGATAGAGACATGATATGGATATAGGAGTATATAGCATAATTTTACAATGCAAAGTATATGTATGAAGATAATTTTGTATGCGAATCTTATATCACGCAATGATTTGTAGATATCTTGGAAAGCATTCTTGGAGGAGAAGAGATACTGGTAGTAGTGTTAAAGGTTTATGAACTGGTACAGAGCAGAGCTAGAACCAGAACTCTATTTGGCATAGCAGATGCATTCTTGAGTTCATTTTTCAGTGTTTTACTTTAGCAAAAAGCTTGTAGTCAGTGAGGCTCTTTAGTGATGAGCAGTATGCTCTAGGAAGTGTGCCTTCCTGCATGTGCAGACCCCAATTATATGTAATATCTTTTCATATGGCCAGTGAACTGATATTGTGGGTCACAAATCCCACCATGGTTTTTCCTCTTTGAGGTTTTCCATGTATAAATTCTATGTGTTATGGTATTCATTTATGTGGATGGTTTATTTGCTTCCTGTTATATGTTTATTTGTTTACCAGTTTATATGTGTATGGTATAAAAGGATAAAATCTTATCATATCGACAGAACATTGATTCAGCCCCCCTCTCAATGTTCTTGGATCCCAACAAGGCTTAGATCCTAAGGTCTGTACTCATATAATTTATATTCAAGAGAACACTAAACCAATCAGACAACCTCAGAGAAGAGTTAATCCATCCCTTAGAGAAATTGTCAAGACAAAATTGCAAATGCTATTGGATGTTGGATTCATCTACCCCATCTCAGACAGTCAATGGGTTTCACCATTAGTAATTGTTCCTAAAAAGAATGGAAAAAGGAGAGTATGAGTGGATTACAAATAATTAAACAAATCTACCAAAAAGGATCACTTTCCACTATCTTTCATTGATCAAGTACTCGACTCTCTAGCAGTTAAGATTTATTTCTCATTTCTTGATGGGTTTAGTGGCTATAATCATATTCAAATTGCACCGAAGGACCAGGACAAGACAACTTTTACTTTTCCCTAGGGAACCTATGCTTACTTTGTCCTTCAATTTGGGTTATGTAATACTCCAACAACATTTCAAAGAGAAGTTCTAAGTATTTTTGCAGACATCTCACACAATTGTATGAAGATTTATATGGATGATTTCACCACATATGGTAATGAATTTCAAGAAGCACTTGATAATCTATCCAAGGTACTACATAGATGCCAAGATCATAATCTACCCCTCAATAGTGATAAATGTTTTCTTATGATGCAAAGAGTAGTCTTGGGACATTACATCTCAACCAAAGGAATTCAAGTGGACCTTGCTAAAATTGAGGAAATCCAAACTCTTCCAGTCCCTACCAAGCAAAAAGACGTACGTAGTTTCTTAGGGCATGATGGTTACTATAAGAGATTTATCAAAAAAATCAGTACCCTTTCAAGCCCTTTGTATGGACTTTTGTTAAAGGATGTTGACTTTCAATGGACACCATTATGTGACAAAGAATTTCAAGAACTCAAAACAATACTCACACAAGCACCAGTCCTACAAGGACCTAAGTGGAACCTACCCTTCTATATATACACTAATACCTCTAACCATGCAGTAGGAGTAGTTCTTGCTCAAAAAGACGGAGCCATAGAAAATGCAGTGTATTTCATCAACAAAAATCTACAGGGAGTTGAACTTAATTACACTGTAATAGAAAAGGAGATGTTAGCAATCATATATGCTCTCAATAAGTTCAGACATTACATTACAAAATACCAAGTCTTTTTTAATACTAATCATACAACAATAAGATACCTTATGAACAAACCAATTGTTTCAAGAAGACTAGCAAGATGGCTCCTCTTAATGCAAGAGTTTAATATTGATGAATACTAATAGGGGGGGGTGAATTAGTATGCCAAAAATCACTGTACTTAAATTCTTTACTAGTCTAGCAGTAAACTGGTAAAACAGTTTAGCAAGCAAACCGGTTATCGCACATGCAAACCAAATAGAAAATAATGCATTCACCCACAGAAGCACAAACACCATAACACAAGAGATTTTGACGTGGAAACCCAAATGGGAAAAACCACGGTGAGATGAAACTCACAAGTAACTATCTACAGAATAGGAACCAAACCAGTTAAGGTCATACAATGTTCTTTACCATAACAGATCTTGTTAGGAATCTCAATCTCTGTTAGGAGATAAGTCTGATTAAAGACTACCTTGCTAGAGGATTTTAGATCCATAGATGTGAACCACTTTGTTAGAGGATTTACAAAAGGCTTTTTGGGCCTACCCGGTTAAGGGCTTCAGACTTGTCAAAGATGTGAGTAATCAACAATTGAGTGATCTAGCAAGTAGCATAGATTGCTTGGTTAGATCCTTGATAGCTCATTCCTAATGCATTCTAGCATTACTTCAGTCTTCAACACATTCACACTTTGCCTTCTCTCGGAGATATCAACTTCTCTTCTATGATCGCACTTACAAAAACTCATCAACCACCTTAAACCCTAGCAACAACACTCTAAAACCCTAGACATGATGTCCTTAAAAAGGAATCTGATTTCATGTCGGTCCAATAGGATTACAATACAATTTCCTAGGTTCAATGCATTTGGACACTTTTGGTAACATGACACAAATGCACCGTCAAAGTGTTGGCACCACCAAACAATCGGTGGATGGTAACTCATCACAAAATGTTGGTTGGTAACTCATCACAGAGTATTATTGGTTCAAACAATATACCGGTTTAAGAAAAATACTTGTTGTCGGTTTGAAAAAATGAAGACTGGGAAATATGAGTTGTGTCACTTCGTTCCTTCATATCACTTGAGATCCTCAAACCGCTTGGGGTCTTCATACCGCTTGAGACCAGTAAACACTTTCTGCAAAACCCTGATAGTCTAAAGACTATAATACATCATGCCAGTTGATCTTTAACTCATACATACAAAAAGTGATCTCAAAGCAAGTGTGTGTCCATCAATGACAATCACAACATCAATCATCAAAAATGCCAACAATCGCCCCCTTTGGCGTTGATGGCAACACTTAGGAAAATTTTGACATCTAAGTGTTTTACAACAAAAATATGCCATAATCAAAATTACTCCCCCTAAGCATATACACTATCCCTTTTGTAGAAAATACAATGTATACTACTCCTTAACACAAATAATATGAAAGTATACATAGTATGCATCAAAATTTTAAATACCATAATACTTCTCCCCCTTTGCCAACAATGACAAAGTATAGCTAAATAACTCCTGTTCCGTTAACATTAATAACTGATTTAAAGAGTTTATGACAATAAAGAGAAACTTGTCAAAAACTGATTTAAAGTCCTACATAAATGTCTTCATGGATATAGACCATGATTCAAGCAATGAAGTAGCAACCTCATGCTCTGATTGCATCTGATAAACCTGGTCCTCCATGACATCCATGGTACTCATCTCTTGAGTAACCGTTAGGGAATCTATATTGAGGTAGCATTTCTGGAGAATTTGCAATCTTGGCAGTAGGACCAATTGAAGTTCCTACAAATTACATGTTTGGTTGCTTATCTTTGCCTCTATTCTTGCAGATTGAAGTTGAAACTGGTGAGCAGTTTGTCCATATGTGGAGAAGGAGTCATATGGCATCTTGAAGGTGCTAATAAATGATTGCATATCAATTTGCAGTTTGTCCTTCTGAGTGAGCACATCATCACAGAATAAATGAGGTTGACAAATCTTGCTGAGTAGTAGATTCCCCTCATCCATTGCTCCTTTAATGTCCTTCTGTGCCTTCTAAAGATCAAACCGAAGATCTGTTAACTTTTTCACCAAGGCAGTGTTCAGAGCCTTTTGATGTTCCTTCTTGGCAATTGCTTATGCAACCTCTTCCAGTCTTTGCACCTGGTCTTCAATGACTATGCATAGGAGCTTCAATTGTGCAAGTGAGGAATCGATACTGGGGAGTTTGGTACTGGGTATCAAACCGGTAAGAGTGTCCACCGCAGCTTGGATCACATCTTGCTCCTTTTTCCTCCTTATCACTTCTAGTCGTTCTTGAGAAACCTTAATGCTTTGGAGAAACTCTATTTCATTTGCAGATTGGAGGTCAATGGGACTAGCAATGTCAGCTAGTTTAGCCTAACTACTGGTTGCTATTGGGTCTCCACCTGTGTGCTCTTTGTTGCTGCTTCCTTGTCCTTGGCTTTTTTCTTATCTTCTTGAGCCTTCCTCTACTCCTCTTCTTCTTTCTTTCTTTTCACTTTTTCTTGTCTCTTCTCTTCATCTTTCCGCTTTTTCTCTTCTTCATCCTTCTTCTTCTCCTCTTCCTTCTTCCTCTTCTCCTCTTCCTATTTCTTCTCTTCCTCTTTCCGCTTCTCCTCTTCCTTCTTCTTCTTCTCTTCCTCTTGTTTCTTATTTTCCTCTTCTCTTCTCTTCTTCTCCTCTTCTTTCTTTTCCTCTTCCTCCTTCTTCTTTTCCTCCTCTTTTCTCTTATCCTCTTCATCTGCCTATTTCTTCTTTTCTGCTTCCTGTTGCTTCTTTTCTTCTTCTGCCTGCTTCTCCTGTCCTATTCCTTCTAATGGTGTACCCTGAGTAACTTTTTCACCACCTAGGGCATCAACATCAATGGGTTCCATTTGTTCAATGACTGGTTCCCCTTCACTATCATATACTTCATTCAGTTTTGATATTTTCAGTTCTTGCTCAGCCTTTTTGTTGGCTTTAGATACATTGTGCAATCGTAGAGCAGCCTTGGCATGAGAGTGGGTGTCTTTCACCACTTCAGGAACTTTTCCTTCTAGCAACATGAATCTCCTTCGCATAAAGAATAGACCTTTGTATTTTTCCATAACTTCAAAAAGTTCTGAATTAGACACATCAGGAAAATAGTGTGCAAATACTTCCTCTCTTATTTCCTATTCCTTCTCTATGGTAATGCACCATTTGCTATCTAAAGAATTATACAAAGAATCAGGTGCCTCAGATCTAATTTCTGATGGCGATTGGTCATTAACACATAAATATTGAATAACTTCCTGTTCTACTTCCTCTTTCTCATTGTCATTGAAATCATCAAAGTATTCTTTCAAATCACCAAGCAATTTTCTTCTAACGTTATTTATAGTTCTTTGACAATGTGACAAAGGTTTATAAGAAGAAATATCAATATTTACCAGTGCAGATGTTGCCAATTCATTCTTTGTCTTTTTCCTCGTTTGCCTGGTCTTCTTAGGTGGTTATTTTGACACAGTTTCTTTTGAGTCTGGTGTATTGCTTTTTGTCTTCCGCTTCCTCTCAAAGACTTTGGTGGGTGCAGCTTCCAGTTTCTTCTTAGCTGGTGATCGCTTGGTCACTTTGGGACTAGTTGCAGTAACCGATGTCGATGCTGAAGGCACTGCCTTTCCTTTCTTAATTGAGGGTTCTTCAACTAGTGTAACCCTTTCCAAATATGTGTCGGTTCTCTTTGCCTTAGGATCAAGGGGTGAGGTGATTAGGGTAGAAGCATACCTATCCAACATATCATACATTACCTCATAGCCCATAGGCTCCACTTCTTCCTGTTTGGGCTCAACGGCCTCCATTATGCATTCATCCACTTTGATGATAAAGCAGATGTCCTCTTCATATTTCTTGACAATGTCACTGGATATCCTCATCCTTAGGCTCATCTTGCTTCTGAACTCATCAAAGTACTTGTTCAGTACTTCTGGATAGCCGGTTCCTACCGCTTGTAGACTTTCCTTGATTTGCTTTGTCACCAGTTGGTCGACAGACCACTGAATGTCACCTACTCCTAGAAAGTAGCCTTGGAAGTAAAAGAACAACCCAACCAGTAGTTGTTTGAACTTAAATCTTAGTGCATTGTCCTGTTTGATCAAATTAAGATTCAACAGAAGTTGTCTTTGTATACAAGTGCACAGATCAAATGATGCATCTTCCTTGATCATCTTGTAAGTGGCATTTACCACTATAGCAGAGATAGAATTAATTCTACTAGCAAAGAACATTTGGTAGCCTGTCACCATGCAGGCATACTTGACCAGATCTTCCTTGATTGAGTTGATGGTCATTCCATGTGAGTCGCTCATTGAACTGGTGACCTTGGACATTTCAGTCTTATTGACCTTCCTTAGGGCTGACACTTCCCTTGTGTTACAAAAACCTATGATTGCATGAATCACTTCTAGTGTGATGTCATGCATCCGCTCTAAGTACATTTTATCACCATGCACTCTGCTCAGAATGATGCGAATGTGATCATCTAAAAATTCTTCAAGAAAATAGACGGCGTTGTGAAGTTTCTTCTTTTCCAAAATGCTAAATTCCAGTTTAATCTTCTTATCCTTCCTGCAGAATAAACTCAATTGGGAATGGATTACAAGAGACCCTAAGTCTTCAATTTTACAATCTATGTAATCAGAAATGCCTTCTTCCACTATAACACCAGCGGGTATTAGGGATAGGGCATTGTATTTTTCCTTCCTCTGAATAAAATCTATTGACTTGATAGGTGCACTAGAACTAGCATGTGATGCGGAAGCCATGATAAACAGAGAATTTTGAAAAATAACTTCATAAATCAAGATTTAGGGCTTTGCAACTTGAACTTCACCACACACTCCTTCGGTTGCAGAAATACCGCTTTGTGTTCTACACTTATCCAATAGATGATTACCTCAGATTCTTCTTCAGGATTTTGATAAATTCTTTGAATCACAATGCAAATCGCTTTTCTTCACTCTGCACTTGAAAAAACTTCTTCGCTCAAAAAATGATAAGTGAGAAATGATTTGAAAATTCCTTTTAAATAGGTTCTCCACCTACCATAATAAATGCTCCACTATAAGGGCGTAAACCCTAATTTGCCTTTTACCATTTTTGGTCTTCTGCCGACTGACAGGTATCTCATACCAGTTAAGGTCTTTTACTGGTATCAATCGGGGGTTCAAGATATTTCACCGTTTGCTACCCCTAAGCTTTTTGTACCTTAGTTTGCCAGTTCCAAAATTTCCACACTAGGTGTAGAAACTGGTTCTTCTTGCAACACTCCTAGTTTCTTTTTCCAGGTTTTGCTCATATCCGCTTGAACAGTTTCAACATCTATCTTTCCTTTCGGAGTGACTGGTATGTCATCTGATATGTTCTTTCTTGTTCTGTAGAATTTGGCAATGTGACCCAGTTTGTTGCAATGATAGAAAACCATTCTAGGTGCTCTCCACAGTCCATTGTTCATGTTACCGTTCTTCCTCCTGCATGTTGCAGCAGTGTGATCATGACCATGACAAATCAAACAATTTTCTCTCCATCCGGTTGGCACTTGATAGGCACCATTACCTGACTGACGATTAAAGGTATTAAACCGATTGGGATTCTGATTCACAAAAGGTTCTTGACCAACTCCTTGAGTCCTCTGAGGATATCTTCCAGTGTTGTTCATAACAAACCTGCATTCAGATGCTCTATGCCCAAACTTGTTGCATGCATAACAATTACCATTGAACTTATTGGATCTAGGTACATTGTTCATAAAGTAAGGAAAATTATTGTAGGCTTTGCTCCTACACACATTAGCAGTATGTCCTTCTTTAAGACAGTTAAAGTAAATAGGTTTGAACTTTTTCTTACCTTTACCTTTGAATGTCGATTGCTTCTTCGATGCTTCAGCATTTGCACCAGAGGTCTCACCTTCCCCATGAAAAGAGTAACCAAGTCCATCAGTATTCTTGACAGGTTTGGCTGATTCAAGCTTTTGCTCTAGTTTAATAGTACTCTTGTTGAACTTAGCAAGTATTCCCTTTGACTTAGAGAGTTCTTTGGAAATAGCAGCATTTGTTTCCATCAAGTTTGCATTCTCGGAGATGGTTGTGTTCAGTTCTCCTTGCATGTCTTCCTTTTCTACTTTGCTCACATGGAGTTGAGCGGTTAGGGCACTGATTTCTTGTTTTAACTTGGAGATCTCATGATCTCTGTCTTTTACAAGATCTTCAACTTTCCTTCGGTTCTCAAGCTCTTGACACATTCAAATAGTCAGTCCTGCCAACTCCTTTCTTAGGTTGGAATTAGATTCATTCAGCTTTTCTACTTCTTGAATTAGGGCTTCCATGTCCGCTTCATCAGAGGAACTATTTTCAGATAGCTCCATCAGTTATTCAGCATGTTCTCTCCCTTTTTCCTGAGAGGCCTTATATTTGACCATAAGTTCATCATAGGCTTGCTCAGACTGAGTGAGCCGATGAGTAAGTTCCCTCATAGTGTATTCCCCCATATCTCTTTCCAAGTAGTTAAACTTATAGAAAGGTTGGCTCTGATACCAATTGATGAATACTAAGAGGGGGGGTGAATTAGTATGCCAAAAATCACTATACTTAAATTCTTTACTAGTCTAGCAGTAAACTGGTAAAATAGTTTAGCAAGCAAACCGGTTATCACACATGCAAACCAAATAGCAAATAATGCATTCACCCACAGAAGCACAAACAGCATAACACAATAGATTTTGACGTGGAAACCCAAATGGGAAAAACCATGATGAGATGAAACTCACAAGTAACTATCTGCATAATAGGAACCAGACCGGTTAAGGTCATACAATGTTCTTTACCAGAACAGATCTTGTTAGGAATCTCAATCTCTGTTAGGAGATAAGTCTGATTAAAGACTACCTTTCTAGAGGATTTTAGATCCACAGATGTGAACCACCTTCTTAGAGGATTTACAAAAGGCTTTTTGGGCCTACCCGGTTGAGGGCTTCAGACTTTTCGAAGATGTGAGTAATCAACAAGTGAGTGATCTAGCAAGTAGCATAGATTGCTTGGTTAGATCCTTGATAGCTCATTCCTAATGCATTCCAGCATTACTTCAATCTTCAACACATTCACACTCTGCCTTCTCTCACAGATCTCAACTTCTCTTCTATGATCGCACTTACAAAAACTCATCAACCACCTTAAACCCTAGCAACAACACTCTAAAACCCTAGACATGATGTCCTTAAAAAGGAATCTGATTTCATGTCGGTCCAATAGGATTACAATACAATTTCCTAGGTTCAATGCAACTGGACACTTTTGGTAACATGACACAAATGCACTATCAAAGTGTCAGCACCACCAAACAATCGATGGATGGTAACTCATCACAAAATGTCGGTTGGTAACTCATCACAGAGTATTACTGGTTCAAACAATATACCGGTTTAAGAAAAATACCGATTGCCGGTTTGACAAAATGAAGACTGGGAAATATGAGTTGTGCTGCTTCGTTCCTTCGTACCGCTTGAGATCATTGAACCGCTTGGGGTCTTCATATTGCTTGAGACCGGTAAACACTTTCTGCAAAACCCTGATAGTGTAAAAACTATAATACATCATATCGGTTGGAACAAATACCGATTGAGCTTTAACTCATACATACAAAAAGTGATCTCAAAGCAAGTGTGTGTCCATCAATGACAATCACAGCATCAATCATAAAAAATGCCAACAAATATTACCATCATTGATAAGATAGGAAAGGCAAATGTTGTTGATTTCTTATCCATACTTACACACCAACCTGATATGCCTATAATAGATGACTCTTTTTTGGATGAGCATTTTTTTGCTATCATAGTGCACATACCATGGTATGCAGATATAGCTAATTATTTAGTTATAGGTAAGGTGTCTAGCTTCTTCTCCCCAAAGGATAAGAGAATTCTGATTGAAAAAAGCTTTCCATACACATGGGTAAATGGATGTTTATTCTATACTGGACTAGACAATATTATGAGAAGATGCATTAGAGAAGATGAAACATTTGACATCCTCCATGCATGCCATGATGAACCTTGTGGCAGTCATTTTGTAGCCAAAAGAACAACAATCAAGATACTTAACACAGGGTATCATTGGCCTACCCTACATAAGGATGCAACTAACTATACTAGGAAATGTGATAGATGCTAGAGGATGGGATTCCCAAAAAGGTCAGATGAGATGCCCCTATATCCACATGTAGTTGTTACCCCATTTGATAAATGGGGAATGGACTTCATTGGTCCAATTGATCCTCTAGCTAATGAAAAATCATACATCCTAGTTTGTATCGACTACCTAACCAAATGGGTTGAATTCAAAGCAATGAAACATGCCAAAGACAACAAGGTTGCAGAGTTCATGTATGAGGAAATATTTACTAGATATGGGGTACCTAGAGAACTTGTCACAGATCAAGGTGCACAATTCACATCTAACCTGATCGCTACTATGATAGAAGAGTATAATATCAGACAAAAAAATTATACACCCTATCATCCTCAAGTGAATGGTCAAGCTGAAGTGACTAACAGAGAAATTGAGGTCATCCTCACAAAAATAGTTGCACTACACAAGAGAGATTGGGCAAATCGCCTTCCAGAAGCAGTCTAGGCCTACCGGACATTCTGGAAAACAACAACAGGGTTTACATCATTTGAGCTGGTTTATGGTAAACATGTTGTAATGCCCATCAAATTTGAGCATAAAACTCTACGTATAAAAATAGAATTGGGTATGCATTTGTCAGAGGCACGACAAGAAAGAATACTACATCTCAATCAATTGGATGAATTGATGAAATCCGCATTGTAGAATACACTTTTAGCCCAACAACATCACATGAAGTGGCATAACAAATATATCAAATCTAAAACTTTTCATATTGGGGACTGGGCTTTATTTTATGATTCTAGGTTCAAGGAAAATTTGGGGAAATTACAAACATAGTGGCTAGGTCCTTATGAAATTGAACAAGTGTTTGATAATGGTGCAGTCAAGCTGGAAACTATTGACAATGCAAGGTTCAAACTGCTTGTCAATGGCCATAGACTCTGCATGTATCAAAAACCAAGCACTAAGGAGGAGTTTCTTAAACAGTTTCAACCACTTCCAACTCTTTTTGATATCATTGAAGGTGATCCTTCGAGTCCACCATCTACTTAATGCCAAGTGTTCCAAATCATAATAAACACTCCATGTCTACCTAAATTTTCTTTCTCCATTTTATTCCATGTCATCTCCATATCATTTCGCTTTCTTGTCTTTCATTTCACTTCTGCCAACATAGTTATTCTTTGAACATTTCAAAAACAATTTGTTCTTTCATTGTGCATGCCACCAGCTGTCACAATGCACCACAATCACATTACTCCACAAGTAAGTATATTTTCACTCTCATGATTAAATATTTTTGTTCACATTTTTAGTCATTTCATTCAATTGTAAATAATTATGATTGCATTTCTATTTCCTACCCTTACGCATGTGCGGACACTGCATCTACCTTCTGGGGGAGTAGATTTCAAAATACAATATTGCCATTATTAGGTATGTACAAATTTTAATAAGCATATCAACTCAGGTCAAAGGAATGGGTCAGTTTTTAAACCATTGTTAAAAGTCCATTTTATTCCTAATTTAGCAAAATTTTAAACTTTTTCTGTTAAGTTGAGTCTGTGCAAAATCCCATGTTGTTTGAATCTTGTCTAGTACACATCATTTCCTCTTACTGTTTGAAAACAAAGAGCTTTATATTTTGGGTTACACAAAAATATTTTCTTGAAGACGACAACAACTACAGTAATGGGAGGTTCTCCTATTAAAAGGGAGCCTACATACCACAATTTGATATTAAATGATCATGATTGTGAACCTCTATATAGAGGATGTGGGTGATTAGATTATTTCCTGAAATTACATGTTTATGATGATGGTTTTAGCCCTCGAATTTGCACAATCTTTGAAGAATGATATGGTTGTGGTGAAGGGATTGTGGATCCTTGTTACAAAGGAGTGTTGGATTTAGTTAATCATTTCTTCTATTAGGATATGTTGTTGTTATTGATGTCAACATATTCCTATGATCTATTCTGGCGAGTTTGGGAAGATTTTCTGATCCAGTCTTATAGTTTTGTTTTGCTGATCACTGTTTTGTAGAATCTGGTATTTCCTTCGGTATACTCTGGTATGATCAGATCTTGTGCTAAGACTTTGGGATATTGTCTTGGAAGATCTTTTGAATCTTCATTTTAGATGGTTCATGATTTGGTGCTCTGCAAGTTATCTTTCCTCGTGACAGTTGTTGATTGGTTGTGTTCTTGAGCTTCTAGATGTTGATCGATGAATATTTGAAAAGTGGTGTTGGTGCAGTTGTTCCGGATGATCCTAACATGTTTGTTGGTGTTTCCTAGTCATGTCCTATTTGATTTGGAGATCCACATTGATCGTTGTGCGAGTTTTGGTGATTTTTATGAATCAGTGATGATTTTTCGTGTTATGTGATATTTTTGGTTGTGAAGCGTGTTGCGGTTGGTCTTAGCGGGATTTATGGTGGATGTGATCATTTGGAAATTTTAATTAGGTCCATGCTATGTAATGTAAATCATAATATTGATCTGATGGTGGGTCTTTGTATTGTGCAATGTAATTTTTGTAATTGTAAGTTTGTGTGTGAAAAGTGGATCGTATTTGTAAGTTGTATCTGAATACACAACATTTTAATTAAGTCATTAGATGCATGGTTAGTAAATCAATAGTCAATAATGAACAAATCATTGCAAAGAGACCTATTGTCTTCTAGTAGATGTGAGTTTATTCTTTCTCTCAAATTTTATATGCAATACTAGTGACTAGACGACAATCTAAACGAAGGATTTAATCTATATGAGCATGAATTCGAGTTAAATGAATGCAAGATTTAAGCTGGATGATTGCAAGATTTAAGCTAGATATGCATGATTAATCTAACATGATTTAAGCAATATTAAGCTAGATGATTTAATAAGTATGCAATAGATAATATGTAATATCTCAATGCACAAAATCTCAATGAACCTAGAGCAAAAACAACATGATAACAATATATTCTCTAGGATCCTTGAATGAGAGATGAGAGCCCAAATTTATAGAAAATTCGGAAAGAAACCAACGATTGAGATCAAATGATGATGAGCGGTCAAGATTTTCCAAGAGGACGCACAATCTAGGTGAAAATGATGTGATTGGTTGCTTTTCTCAGTTTTAAAGGAAATTGATCTAAGATTAAGATAAAATTAAAAAAAATTGATTTATTCTCTATTTCATTCAATTTGATATTTAAATGTTTTAATTGCTTTCTTTGAGATTTTTCTTCATTTTTTAATTTGATTTTCAATTAATTGGTTTTCTGAATTTTTAATTCTTTTTTCCAATTAATTCCTTTTTTGATGATTTAATGGCAAATTGATTTAGTTAATTAAATATGCAAAAGATATTTAATAAAATAAATAGGATAATTGTTTAAAAATGATTTACTTGGAATGATTAATTAATTAAATAAATATTTAATTAATATTGAGTGAATAATTTGCCATGTGACATTTGATGATTTTATAAATTAATTGTGTGCTCAAGGTTGATTTTAATTGCCTTTGGTTAGGACCTTGGTGATGAAATTGAGACTAGGGGGCCTATGGTTTAGATGACCATTTTTAGGGTATTATATTTTCCCCTCTTTGAATTAATGTGCAAGCAACGTGTTGGTTCAAAGGATAGTTGATGTCTAGGAGATACCAGTTTTGAACTTGATTGATCACAAACCAGATGAAGAGCAAGGTATTCAGTTTGTTTTGAAGGGATGAAACTGAACAAAGTTGATTTAAGCGATACCGATCCCGAACTTGATTGAACTAGGACCGATGAAGAGCAAAGATACCAAACTTGAACTTGATGGATCAAGAAGCAGATCTTACTAATCTAGAACTTGATTGAACTAGACACAGTGAGCGAAGATAAAACCGATCTTGAACTTGTTGGATCAAGACATGATGAGCGAAGATAAACTGTCCAACTTGATTTGATGCAATGAAACTGAACACCTGCTTAGATTGAGTGTGTGATCAAAGATACTCTTTAAACCCTTGATTGAGCTTAAATGAATAATCAACTTGATGAAAAGAGATGAAACTCATTAACGTTAAGAGATTGATTTAGATGAAGACAATATCAACTTGATTTGGTAGGAAACTGATATGCCCCTAGAGATTGATTTGATTCAGATGATTGAGAAATCTCAACTTGATATGAAGCGATGAAGTTGAGATGCCCCTAGCGATTGAGGTCTTGTTTGATGTTTGATAAAGATTAGCTGCTTGATTTGAATATTTTAAAATAAATTCTTGATTTTGAGGAAGGATGTGATCACTGATGATGATGTCATGAGTATGCCCCCTCGGGAGAAAAATCGAAAGATAGCGAGGGTTGCGTAGTGATTGCAAGCAATTTTTTGAGCGATGATAAGTTATTTGAGCACAAAGATTAATGTTGAAGATTAAAATTAGAGTTGGTTTGAGAATTAAATTGAGATTTAGCATTGATTAACGAGAAATTGAGCACAAATTGAAGAAGAGAGTGAGCAGCTGATGAAAGTGCTAAGTGATCTTAGTTGTGCAAAACTAACTAGGAAGATGATCTTAGATTTTGATTTCGATTCTGAAAATAGAATCAGGACCATCGAATTAGCTTAGGGTACAGTTTTCATGTCCATCAGAGCAAGTTGAAAAATTAGGGTTTTGGCTATATAAGGGGTCCATGTGTCATTTTCAAGTCATTTTCACCTCCAAGTTTGAAATTTTAAAAACCCTCTGCGAAGAAAAATAGCCATTCTAATCTAGAGCACCATTTTGAGCGCCAGAGACATCATAATTGACCTCAAAACTACGACCCAATAGCAAGTGATCAATCTTAAGCCTGTTTGATTTCTTAAATTTTGAATTTTGATTGAGTTTTTTGCATTTTAGAGTCATTTAAAGTCGTGTGCCACGATTTATCATGTGGGATAAGACCATTTCTCATATGATAAATTATCACCTTGGTGTTTTATCGTATGGGAATTTAGGGTTTGTCGTATAATGTGGGCCCACATCTAGTACGAAAGTGTGCTTGAGTGCCCATTTTGTCATGCGATGTATTATGTTTTTTCGTATGGTGATAGTTTATCGTACTAAGTGTAATCCTAATTCATACAAAATTATGCCCTTTTGTGAAAACTCGTATGAAAATAGTAAGCATGTTTGAGGTGAAAACATCAATTTTTTATATTCCATTTTGTATATGTGGATTCGCAAGCATGTTTGGCATATTTGTAGCGCAATTTGGATCACGTGTTGATAGTTTTTATGTTTGATTTTGTAGATTCGATTGTCAGATATCTTGTTTCGATGTGTTTATCCACTGATGATGGGATTAGTTCATGGTTTATCAGATGTAGATAGGGCACATATTGATTTGTGTGGGTTTGGCTACCTCCTTCAGATGTCGGATATCCATGTGAATCATGGGATGTTGACTGCATTAGCAGAGCGGTTTCATTCAGAGCATAACACTTTCCATTTACCTGTAGGAGAGATGATGATCACACCTGAGGATGTCTACTGGATTCTCAGGATTCCATTTGCTGGTGACAAGGTTGATTATGATTCTTCTCAGCGATCAGGTATTTTAGCTTTGAGACGGATATTCCACGATGAGACTATCCTTGAGCAGGCCATTACATGGGATGTTCTTATGACTAGGTATGGTGAGCAGTTTCCACTGGCATGCATGTTAGAAGGTATCATTGGGTGTTTTGTTATGCCAGACAGGGGACAATAGGGTTTTTTGTGTGGCTAGGCTAGGATGATCAAGAGACTATTGACTCATCCTGAGAGATTAGGGTGGGGATCTTGTTTGTTAGCCCATATGTATCATGAGATGCATTTGATTGCATATAGGGAGGGGAAAAGAATGGCAACAGGAGTCTTAGTTTTGCAGATATGGGGATGGGAGCACATCCTAGTATGTAGGATGATAGTAGATGTTGCTAGAGAGCCACACCAACCTATTGTATATTTCTATTCAGGTTATGTCACTCAGCCCCATCTAGGCAAGACAAATTACTGGAGGAGACAACTGGACGATCTGATTGTGGTAGTATGGAGACTGTATAGGGGTTTGGAGCTATGGGATGATTGGAGAGGGTAGAGGAAGGATATGTTTATGACTCGTCCTCTTATTGGCAGGTCAGTGTCCATCATTGAGCGGTTCATAGTTTCTAGGTTTATGAGGCAGTATGGTAGACCATAGGGTATATCCTAGGGGTTTACAGCCTATGCTCGATATGGAGATGAGGAGAGACAAGGATGGTCTCTAAGGTTATCCTACACATTGAGCATGTAGAAGCTAGTTGGTTTACAATGACAGTGATGGGATTATTTGGAGGATGTTGCAGATGTGGGGGTATTGCCCCAATATAGGGATTGCTTCCAGAGACATCCATTTCCTAGATTCACAGATCCTGCAGAGTATGTGCCTCTCATAGAGGAGGTCAAGGATGAGGCACTAGCATAGGCACATGTACCAGGTTAGGTACAAGGATGGGGATAGGTGCAGGAATGAGGATAGGTGTTGGGATAAAGAGCGGATGCACCTAGGCAGACAGGAGGTGATCTTGGGGCTAGTAGCAGCAGGATACCAGCTGGAGTGTGACATCGACAGAGAGGGTAGGGTGGATCTCTAGGGGTTGTTGGGGTTGAGGTTGGTGGTGCTAGGGTGGAAGAGGGCGGAGGTGAGGAGGAGAGAATAGCTCCTAGGTAGGTGAGGAAATATAGGGATGAGAAGGTAGGCGGAGAGGGAGGCAGAGAACCTGTGAGAGAGTAGGGTGCACCATACACAATATGGTCTCTGAGGGCTAGATTGGTAGGTTTGCAGACATAGTTGACAGTGGCATAGATGTAGCTTGCAGAGTGAGACTGACAACTTGCTGAGGTTATAGCAGAGCGAGATACTCTCCAGCGAGAGGTTTTGTATCAGACGAGTTGGGCAACCTATTATGTTGTCGCTTATAGTGTAGCAGTCCCAGTGGCACAACACGTTGTCATGTATTCACAGTATATGGCTCGATCTGAGGGAGCTAGGGCACCTAGACAGGATGTCGATCAGCAGGCACCACCTCCTGCACCTGGCGAGGAGGGAGAGGCAGAGAGCTAGATTTGTTATATCGCCTAGATTTTATTATATGTACCCCATTTTTGTAGCCTTATTTGATTCTTACTCTGATGAGATTGTATTTGATAGTTGATATTATTTGTACTCTGAGATACTAAGATCATGATGATATATATGAGATCTTGATTTATTTCATTGTACTTGAGTTGATTGACTATAAGATGTCTTTCTATATGCTTTATTCTATATGTATGCATATCTTTTCAGTATGGATGTATGTAATGCAGATGAATATGGATGCTTATTTTTGTTTCTTTTTCATATGCAAATGGATGATGAAAATGAGTAACTAGCAATGCAAATATTTAGTTTTCTCCATGCAATAATATGAATTCAAAATAAGTAATAATGAAATGTATGGATCTATATAAGATGCTCATGTATGCAGCTAACATCTCAATACACAAGTACTCAATCTAAGAAATGATGATGAAAAGCAGACTACTTAGCTAAGAAATGATGATGCTTCAAACTCTCATTCAAAAGATAAAGAGATCATTGTTATCATGTTGAAATTACTCGAAATGCATAAAATGTAGAATGAATGCAACCAAAACCTAGTCACTAGATTTGGAATGCTTAATTTTTATCACTAAGCATTTTACAAACATAGCAGGCAAAATAGAGTCCCTTTCTTTGTACATGCAATATGAATTATCTTGTCTGCAATGACCCTTTGTTCGTTCATATCCTTGGACAAATTACGCATGCTTCTGGATTGCACATTAAAGGAATTCCCTCAAACAGACAAAGAAATGACTCCAACCTCCCTATAGCATACAAATAAGTGGAGTCCAGGTATGTGTGGTGATTTCACCTTGATGTGAAGGCACTTATCACAAACACCCAGCTGATTAGATGTTTCTAGATCATCAAATTCATTCCTATAAGCAAAAAACAAAGAAAAGTATTATAATCTCAATCCTTGCTCCTCTTAGTCAAGAGAGACTTCCTCGAGTTACTCAGAGGGAATAATAAGCGAAAGCCAATGTAAAAGACAACACACAAAGAAAATTTCATGCATATCTCAAACAATTTAGTGATTGTTTTCAGTAGTCTTATTTTGCTTGTGTACTCAGTGATAAAACTCTTTAGTAGTTGGGAGATAGGTGACTGACTCAGAGTGGATGACTGGGTACCACTGACTGAAAGATGACTTGGTTGATGTCAATTGCTTAGTCGATTACCCTAAGACTAGGACATTGATCGGTTTCAAGCTAGGAGGGTTCCAAAAGAACCAAGATGTCACGAAAGTGACGAAAATATATGTATAAGAAAAAGCAAAGATGCAAGAAAGCGGGAATGAAAATAAGAAATGCTAAATTTGCATTGATAGATGGAGCGCTTGAGTACAAGAGGCGCCTGTTCATCAAGTTTTCACCTGCTTGGCAAAGATTCTTTTTCTCTTTTGTTTCTTTCTTCTTCTTTTTTTTCAAGACTTTTTATGATTTTTAGAATTTCTTTAGGACATTTTCTGATAATTAGAATTTCTTCAAGTCATTTTCTAATTTTTAGAATTTCTTCAGGACATTTTTTGATTTTTATAATTTCTTCAGGTCATTTTAGCTATACAGGTTGCTGGAGCGGATAATACTAAGTGAATAATTTCTTTAAGTGGATGGTGTTGATCGGTTCATGGAGCTATTCTTCTTCCGATGTTGAGAGTTGATAGGAACCAGAGCCAAAGACCGTAGTAATGATGTAGGGACCCAATCAGTTGGGTTCAAACTTCCCTTTGTTATCTCAAAATTATTTATTCTTAGGATTTTCTCTCAGAACAAGGTCACCAACTTGAAATTCTCATTGTCGAACTTTTTTTTTATAACCTCTAGACATTCTCTTTTGATATTCTCTCAAATGATCAAACGCCACTTGTCAACGTTCATCTAGCAACTCAAGTTCTTGTAATCTAGATATTCTGTAGTCTTCATCAGTAACAAGACCTTGCAAAGAAACTCTTAAAGATGGTATTTCCACCTCAATAGGCAAGACTGCTTCAGACCCATACACCAAAGAAAAAGGTGTAGCCCCAATAGGTGTTCTAATACTTGTTCTATAAGCCCATAGTGCAAGATTGAGCTGCAGATGTCAATCCTTTCCAGATTTATTTACTATTCTATGTAAGATAGTCAACAAATTCTTGTTATATTCTTTGTCTTGTCCATTTCCTTGAGGGTAGTATATGGATGACCAGTGCTATTTTATTTTGAATTTTTCACAGAGTTCATCTAGATCTTTATTCTTGAACTGCCCTCCATTGTCAGTCACAATGGATGAAGGTATATCATACATACAAATGATATAGTTAAGGATAAACAGTGCTACTTGTTTACCAGTTGCTTTGATGAGTGGAACCACTTCTACCCACTTAGTGAAGTAATTAGTGGCAGTTATAATAAACATGTGTCCGTTAGATGATGCAAGATATATTTGGACAATGAGATCAAATACCCATTATTGAGAAGGCCAATGTGTAATGAAGGGTATGAGATCCCTTGTTGGAGCATGTATGTGGTTCCCATGTAGCTGACACTTCTCAAAAGTTTTAGCAAATTTTATAGCATCTTTCTCCATGTTTGGCCAATAGTAGCCAACCATTAGTAGTTTTCGTGCTAAAGTTAGACCGTTTGAATGGGATCCACAAATACCTTCATGGACCTCGGATAATGCATGTTGGGACTCTTCAGTTTCTAGACATCTAAGAAAAGTACTATGCAAACCTCAGCTAAATAGTTCATTATTGATGATGGCGTATTGCGAAGCATTTTGGATTAGGTTCATTTTCTCATTACGGGTAAGATTAGCAGGGATAACTTGGTCACGCAAGTAAGAGAAAATGTGGTTGTAGTGAGATGAGTCATGTCCAATAATAAAATAGACCATCTGGGACTCAGGAGAATCATAGGCAGGATAATGTAACTCCTCCACTAGGAATTCAAAGAAAAAATTAGATTCCTGTAGTTGTGGTATGGACGTTAAGGTGGCCATTGCATCCACTACTCTATTTGCTGATCTAGGGATCTGTTGAAATAATACAAAGGTAAAGTATTTCTTGAGATCATCCACCATTCTCTTATAAGGCATCAGCTTCTCATCTCTAGTCTGATATATATCATTGATTTGGTTTATAATTAGCTAAGAATCTCCATAAATGTATAATTCAACAACCTTCCATTCAATAGCCAGCTTGATCCCATTTACCAAAGCTTCATATTTTGTAATGTTGTTTGTGCAAGGGAAGAGAATATTGTAAGCTTTTGGGATTGAATATTTTTGAGGAGTAATAAAAAGTATTCTGACACCAAAACCATGTTGAGTGAAAGATCCATCAAAGAACATCTTCCATGATCATTGAGTAAGGTGCATGATTGATTCATCTGGAAATTCTATGAGCAAAGGTTGACTATCTTCAAGTGGAGCATCAACAAGTTGGTCTATAATGACCTTTCCTTTGATGGCTTTGTGTTCTACATATTCAATATCAAATTTTGCAAGAAGCATGACCCATTTAGCCAATCTTCCTGTAAGTGTTGCTTTGCTAAGAATATATTTGAGCGGATCAATCTTAGCCACCAGCTTAATAGAGAGTGCTAACATATAGTGTCTTAATTTTTGTGATGCAAAGACTAATGCCAAACAAGCTTTTTCTATGATAGTATAGTTCATTTTATAGGACACCAAGGTCTTGCTGATATAATATATAGCTCTTTCCTTTTTATTGTCATCCTGTTGTGCTAGAAGTACCCCTAGTGATGTATCGGTAGCTGATATGTATAGAATCAATGGTTTACCTTGAATTGGTGGCATCAATATGGGTGGATTAGAAAGATAGTCTTTGATTTGTTTTAGGTGTTGCTCACAATCTTCATCCTAGTTGTATTGTACTCCTTTCCTTAATACTTTTGTGAAGGGTTGAGCTTTATCTTCTAGCTGAGATATAAAGTGTCTTATTGATTGGAGACATCCTTGTAAACTTCTCATTTGACTGATATTATTGGGTGGAGGAATTTCCATTATGGCTTGGACCTTCTCAAGATCGACCTTAATTCCTTTCCTTGAAATAATGTAACAAAGCAATTTCCCTAATGTTACTCCAAATGCACACTTGAATCTTTAGGATTTAGTAGGAGCTTGAATCTTTCCATTCTATCTAGTATGAGGCCTAGTTCTTGGATATGTGTGGATCTCTTCATGGTCTTTGCTAGGGTGTCATCAACATAATCTTCCATGTTCTTGTCCATCATATCATGGAAGATGGTGGTAACTGCTCTTTGGTAAGTTGCTCCTGCATTCTTTAGTCCAAATGACATGATGTTCCAACATAAGGCTTCCCATGCACATGCGAAGGCTATCTTTTCTTGATCCTTAAGAGCTATCTTGATCTGATTATAACTAGAGAATCCATCCATTAATGAGTACATCTCATATCTAGTAGTCATATCCACTATGATATCAATGTTGGGCAATGGAAAATCGTCTTTCAGACATGCTTTGTTGAGATCCCTGAAGTCTGTGCAAACCCTAATAGATTTGTCTGCCTTTGATATAGGCACTATGTTTGATATCCATTCTGCATAGTCTATAGCTCTGATAAATCCAAGTTTTAGCAATTTTTCTAGCTCAGCCTTGACTAGCAGTGCCACATGAGGATGCATCTTACAGAGTTTTTGCTTGACTGGTTTAACTCCTAGTGTAATAGAGAAATGGTGCATAATGAGATCAGGATCTAGGCCTGGCATATTGGAGTATGTCCATGCAAAGTTGATCTTCTTTTCTGAAAAGAGGTTGCTGAAATCTTTTAACTCTTTTGTTGATAGTGATTGAGCTAAATGGATGATATGTGGTGTCTCTTGACATCCAATATTTATTGGTTGAGTTGGTTCAATCAATATTGAAGACCTTTCTTGGAAGTGACTTGGCAACATATCAAGTATCTCACCCTTAGGTACGTCCTTTATTTTTACTATTTTTGATTCTGACACCGCCACAATGTGGTTTTTGCCATCAGATCTCTTTTTTTTCTTTTTTTGATTTTTGCAACTGAGATACTTGATTTTGTCTCAGTCATGTTCTCACATTGCTCACTGGTGGAAGAGTTCATTGGTTCAACTGCATTAAGATAGAAAGCTAATGTGTAGTCATTAGTGAAGGTAGGTATATTCAAAGGTTGGTTGTAAAGAGTATAGTCAATCAGTTCAGGATGTATCAAGGATAAAGTTTGAACAAGTTCAAGGGAGTTCATGGTATTATCATCATAACTTTGGACCGACAAGTTGAGTTCCAGAAAACTACTTTGCATAGGTGTCTCGAGACCAAGAAGAGTTACCACATGATTATCAAAGCACACGCTAATATCTAAAGGACCTAATCCAATCGAATGACCACTAGCACCATCTTCTACCTCAAACTAGACTACATATTGTGGTTTGACAACAATAGGGTCAACAGATAGAATCTCGACATTCATGATGGAGTAGTCATCGTGTGATGCCGAATAGGTATTATCATAAATAGAGCTTATGTCAGACTGATCAGAGTCATAAGATGAAGTTTCTAACTTTTCTTCAAGTGATTTAGTGAAAGTATATATAGTATCAACATCTACATCTTTAATGTTGCAAGTTCCTTCGTCATTGGGGTCATTGATCACTTGTATTTGACATACCTATTGGCATAATCTTGATGGCTCTAAGTCTCTGTTGTCTATTCCATTCAACTTCTTCTAGATTAATGACTAGTTCCGCTTCTATAGCTTCTAATTCTTCTTGTGTAGTTCCATACCTGATTTTTTCTATCTCATTAGAGGGAGATATAATAGGTGAATAATTTTCTCGTGTCCTTTCTTTCTTCAACTGTTGTTCATAGTCTTCTTGTCTTTTTAGTCTGATTTCTTCTATTTCCTTTTGCAGTTTTAAGTGTATTAGCTCTTGTGTGTCATCTATGATACCACTCGATTCTTCAAGAGTTTCTGTAGTAGATGTATCTGAGAGATGATCTAGACCCCATTCATACTCATTTGAATTAGTTTTTGAATCATCTACTTGTTGTCTACTAGTATATGTGACCGAAATGTTCAGTGGTGCACACAATTCTTCGATTCCTTCTATTTCTTCTCTCATGTCCTCTGGGATTTCTACTGCTTGTAATGTTATAGCTGATACAATTGGAACTTGATTACCAACTGCTTCCTCTCTCTAGCTTGCCAATTCTTCTTGTTCATCATCATACTCTTCCTGAGTTTGCTGAGTATTGATTTCCTCTGATGTTGAAGGTAGTATCTTTTTCCTCCACTTAGGTTGATGGTGAGAAGTATGTTTCTGATTTGATGACTTTCTTGGATTGTATCCGAGTCCATTTTTATCATTTAAAGACTTGGTTTGTAGCTGAATAGGTTCAACAATACCTTCTTGATGCTTGCCTAGAGGACCGATACCTGAATATCCCATGCGTTGAATCATCTTATAGCCTAGACCATATCGTGTCAGGGAAATTCCACACTGTTGTATTTCTTTGTTTGTACTATCTTATTTGAAAAGCCATTTGAGAACAACATCCTCTTCTATTTCATCTGCAAGGGAAGTAGAGGATTGTATAAAGAGACCATCATAAATGATATTTGGAGTTGAAGTTTGTGGCTTCATGACCTCTGATGGTTTTCCAGACTGTCTCGGTGATGGAGGAAGAGACATTAGTGAAAATATAGGTTCTGTTTTGTATCCATCCATGCCAGTATTTGTGATTTTCAATTTCTTTTCTAAATCTTTCATCAAAGTTTCTAAACTTTCAGCTGTAGAGGCTGCTCTATTATGAGGAAAAAAAGCTTCAACACTCTATGTTAATGCATTACAGGTATAGCTTGTATCAGCAGGAATACTGAATTCAACTCCTTTATAAAGAAATTTAAAGAATTGATGATATGTAGATGGTACTGCCTTCATTTCGTGAATCCATGGCCTACCCAGTAAAATGTTGTATGAAAGAGGAAGATCAAGCACCTGAAAGATAACATCTCTTTCCACGGGTCCTACCCTAATTGGTAATAGTACCAGAACTTTAGAGGTTTGTTCTTCTTCATTATAAGCTTTGATTGTTATTTTCTTTGTTGGATCAATGACATTTTTCAGAAAAATCCTAGTTGTGTCAGTAAATTGTAGATACAAATATTCAACCCAGTGCCTCCATCTATCAAAACACGTTTAACCCAATGTTTATGGATCATAGCTTCGATGTGTAATGGTTGGTTATGCGGGTGATTCAGTGAATTATCATCTTCCTCAGAGAAAGTGAGGTAATGAGGTGAAGTCAGGTGACCCACCATAGATTGAAACCGATCTATATCTAAATCTTTAGGGACATTAGTAGTAAGTAAAGCTTTGTCCAGGATCTCTCTTTGAGCAGAAGAGATCTTAAGCAGTTCTAAAATGGAGATTTGAGTGTTAGCTCTTTTCAATTGTTTGACGATGCTATAACGAGGAGAGGATGATGAAACCAGTTGTTTAGATTTATTTGTGATTGTATCTATTTGTCTGTTTGAAGAAGTTGGTATGTTTGATGTTGTTTGAGCAGAAGTTGAGGAACTAGCTCATTGGAGAGTAACCTTCTTTTGAGCGCGGGTCACAACATTTGCAGTTTGTGCTTGATTTTGTTTATCTTTGATTATGATCACATTGCAGTATTCAGGATGGGAAGATTCAATCATTTTGATCACATTGTCATTGTTATTGTAGGTGTAATTGACTTTGGCACCTCCCTTGGATTTTGAGGAAGCACCTTGTTCATAAGCAGGTAAGGGATCTTTAAAATCTTTGTGATCAACATTAGTCATGTGATTTCCAACAACGATTTTTCTAGCATCGATGAGATCTTGAATCTATTGTTTGAGCTTCATGCAATTGTTTCTTGCATGACCTTTATTTTGATGATATTCATAGTATTCAATTTCTCTCCACCATTTGGGTTTAATTTCTGGGTCATATGGTTTAGAGTTGTCTGGAAATGTTATCAAATTATTTTCTAATAGAGTTTTAAAAGAGGATTCATATGATTCATCCAGAGGAGTGAACTCGCGTTTAGGTTTTGAAAGCCAAAGGTTTCTCTTTAAACCATTCCTTTGATTTTTTTGGAGGATTTTCTGTTGCAATTTCAACCGCTTTGAGTGCTTGTGTGCCGCTAGTCAGGTTAAATATTGTGGATTTTGATTTTTCTTTAACAATGTCTACCACTCCATCATTAACATTATTTTTGTTGTTATCTTTGTTGTATTTCCAGTATTTGTTCTTTTCTTTAGAACTAGAACCTTGCGATATTTCTTTCCAAAGTGATATATCTCCTTTCTTTATAAGCACAACTTCCATTCTGAGGGCACTATCTACCATTTTGTTGAATGAAGGGTACACTTGCATTTGGATACTATATTTCAATTCAAGGATCAAGTTATTGATGAAGATGTCAATCTTCTTTGAATCTAGAATAGGTCATGAATATCTAGAGAACATCTTTCTCCAATGTTGAAGAAAAGTGAGAAAGGGCTCTCCTATTTTCTATTTGGTATTGCAAAGCTCGATCATAGTGACTGGATGACAAATGTTATAGGAGTATTGTTGTAGAAACGATTGGATTAATTCCTCAAAAATTTTGATTCCCATAGGTAGGATTGAAAACCATTCCATAGCTTGCCCTCCTAAACTTCTCAGGAAAAGGCACATGAGATATGTTTGTTCATGCATGAATTCAATACATAAAGCACAAAATTATCTGACATGGTCTTGAGGATCTATATTTCCATCACATTTGTCAAACTTAGGAATCTCCACTCTTAAGGGAAATGGAGGCATGTAAAGGTTTTTGTCAAATGGAAATGGGCATATTGTTTCCAGAGAATATTGCTTTGATGATTTATCTTTGTTTTTCAGTTCTATGATTTCAGTCTATAACGCTTGCAATTGTTTGTTTACCAGACCTAAAGGTGTCTCTTCCTCTTTAGTGATGAGGGTTTCAATGTCATAATTAATAAGAAGTTTGGTGCCTTGCTTTGCTAGCTCTAGAAAATGCTCTTCCTTTTCTCTAGACATGATGACTTTCATCATCTTTCGGAAATGCTTATCATTTAGACATTTATTTATACTAGTTTTTGTAGGTTCAGAAGCTTCAGAATCGCTTGATGAAGAATCATTGTCATTAGCATGGGTGTTGATGTCATCATAAGTATCATGTTTAGCAGCTTGTCTTTCTTGCCTCGCCCCAGACATGTTAAATAAGGGTATATCAAAAATTGGTAGATTTGACAATGAAGGCTTATTAAGGATAGGCTCTTCTACAAATAATGGATTCTCATTTGATGAAAAGGATGGTCCTTTACCCTTGTCAACCTTCTGGAGTGACCTTCTGGTTTGAGCAGACATTTACAACCGTCAACACTGAGAGCTAGGAGTAATGCAGATGTCAAGATCAAATTGTAGCTAGTTGTTCATTTAACGTAGTGATTTGGGAGAAGTAACTAAGATTTGGTCTAGTTTCAAGAACGATCTATCCTGTATAAGACGTTATCTAAGTTAACTTAGGTTTGATAAGTAGCTGATTGAACTAGCTGAGAGATGATTGACAAAATCATGCAACACAATGATAGGGGTATGCTATCAAGATTGTTTATGCTTAGGATTATGATAACTAGTTTTATGCTCGTTGTAGACTAATTTGGGCAAATTTGACTATTTTGACTGGCAAGATCAGGAATTCGTACGCCAAATTTTTCAAACCTAGACGACAGTTTAGCTATTTTCAAATGATAAACACTATTTTTTGTACGAGTTGCTGCCTGATTTTGTATGACAGTTGGGCAGACTACAGATGATAATCTACTGACTGTGATGTATATTCGTACGACAGATTGTAAAAGGCCAAATGACAGTTGTGCAATTTCGTATGAAAGATTTTACAGAGCCAGATGACAAACTATTAAGATCAATGAAGACTCATACAAAAATAGGTGTCTAGCGGGACGATAATTCAACAGACTCGTACGATAGAGGATTGGGCAGAGACGAGATTTTGACAGGCAAAGTTTCCATGATTGACAAAGACCATTTTTTGATAAGGACTGATGTTTACGATGACTCACATAGACCAGTTTTTTACTAGAACAGAGTTTTGGTCACTGAGTTGTTGATGTTGTTGATTTGTTTTCTCCAGTTTTCATATTTCAGTTTTAGTTTTACCGATGAAAACATAGAAAACACACAAGATATATAATAATTCCAAGCACAACACGCTAACCCTACAGAATTTAGCTTAGAGAAGAAAACCTTTGCTTGTTGACTTAGGTACACACCCAATAGCTAATCAGAATATGACTACTAAGTCTCACACAATGGATTCTCAACACCGTATTAGGCCACTCCAAATGCAAATGGGGGCACGTATGGCAAGTCTCTTGGGAGAGTTACTATCTCTCTTGCACAAATATTATCCCCTTTATGGAGGTGAATCAGGTAGCTTATATCTTATAGTTCTTAGTCAGGAATTTCATTCGAAATTACCCCTTGAAGCCATGCAAGCATGATTGAGGCATATAGCCTAACAAGGTACCGAAACAAGTTGTAGTCACGTAAACGTGATTGAGACTGTGAGGCCCTACAAAATTCTTGATATGAGAAATCTCAAAGAGAAAACTCAAATAATCCTATCCTCTGAGACTTTAATCACTAGAGGCCTATTTATTATAGTGACTTGGAATGCTTAGGTCCAGCTATACTCACTTGGGTCGTTCTCATAGGGTGATTACTTTTTCCCATTGTGACAGGCCCGCTAAAGGTATACAACTCTCAAAATTTAGAAAAAGCTTCGAGGGTCTATATTTTTGATTGTCTGTAAAAGACAAGAGCATACTCTCCTACCTCTCTGATTTTTTTTGAAAACACAAAAGATAGATTTGTTCTTTAACCAGATATCAATTTAAGTGCCTAAGAAAATACTAAATGAATACACAATGTTTAGTCAATTCTCCATAGGCAACCTCCAAGAACAATGCATTAGTAGTCATTTTTGTTTTGCTTCTTTGATAGGTTTATGTTTGATTGATAGATTCTCTGACAAGCGTTCTGCAAGAAAATCAATTAGGCTATAAAAAAATCTTAGGCAAACAGAAGACAAACCAAGGTTAGCGTCAGCGTTAGCAAAATCTAAATTCAATCTACAAAAAAACCCTAAAAAGTATACTATTTTTGAAACGATAAAACATAAATTTGTATGAAAGAGTATACCTTTTCGCACGAGTATTCTCACAGGCCCGAACGAAAAAATATAGAGTTAAATTGTTAGAGCATAAACTTGTATGAGTATTCTAGTAGAACCACACTATAAAAGAGTGGTCTTGACAGAATATCATAAGATGAAGGACATATACTCGTACGATATTTAGTAGAGGTTGTACAAACAAGAACTGAAAGATAAAAATATGATTTTGAGGCCGAAGGATTGAATTCACAACCCCACGGCGGGCGCCAAAAATGTGTGTGAAAAGTGGATCATATCTATAAGTTATATTTGAATACACAACACTTCAATTAAGTAATTAGATGCATGGTTAGTAAATCAATAGTCAATAATGAACAAATAAACCATTGCAAAGTGACCTATTGCCTTCTAGTAGATGCGGTTTAGTCTTGCTCTCAGATTTTATATGCAATACCAGTGACTAGACGACAATCTAAAAGAAGGATTTAATCTATATGAGCATGAACTCGAGCTAAATGAATGCAAGATTTAAGCTGGATGAGTGCAAGATTTAAAGCTAGATATGCATGATTAATCTAACATGATTTAAGCAATATTAAGCTAGATGATTTAATAAGTATGCAATAACTAATATGTAATATCTCAATGCACAAAATCTCAATGAACCTAGAGAAAAAACAACATGATAACAATATATTCTCTAGGATCCTTGAATGAGAGATGAGAGCTTGAATTTATAGAAAATTCAGAAAGAAACCAACGGCTGAGATCAAATGATGATAAGCGGTCAAGATTTTCCAAGAGGAAGCACAATCCAAGTGAAATGATGTGATTGGTTGCTTTTCTTAGTTTCAAAGGAAATTGAACTAAGATTAAGATAAAATCAGAAAAAATTGATTTATTCTCTATTTCATTCAATTTTGATATTTAAATGTTTTAATTTCTTTATTTGAGATTTTTCTTCAATTTTTAATTCTTTTTTCCAATTAGTTCATTTTTTGATGATTTAATGGCAAATTGATTTTTTTAGATAAATATGCAAAATATATTTAATAAAATAAATAGGATAATTGTTTAAAAATGATTTACTTGGAATGATTAATTAATTAAATAAATATTTAATTAATATTGAGTGATTAATTTGCCATGTGACATTTGATGATTTTAGAAATTAATTGTGTGCTCAAGGTTGATTTTAATTGCCTTTGGTGAGGACCTTGGTGATGAAATCGAGACTAGGGGGCCTATCGTTTAGATGACCATTTTTAGGGTATTACAGTAAGTTGAGTCTTTAGCCGACCTTGTTATCAAGGTTGATGATTTGTATATATAGGTGAGAAGCTTATTTAATTTGTGTGTTGGTATCGTGTCTGAATTATCAGAGAGAGATGAATGTGCAAACAAGGACATATCATTCGTCGAGGTGTTGACATGAGTTTGGTGTTGTAGAGTAGACAATTGTGCTTAACCAGAACTGTCATTAGGGATTTGTAGATGTTATCATTGTAGTTCATTCCTTCTAGATTGTAGTCTGAATCATTTTGTAAGTCAGTGAGACTTCCCTGAGGGTTGTAGTCTTTCAGGAAAATATCTTTTGAGCAGTGAGCTCTAGGCAGTGTGCCTGAATGCATGTGCATTCCCCATTGTAATATTTTCACATACTACTATAGAGTATCATCTTACTGTAGGTAGGTTCCCACTGTGGTTCTTCCATTAACCAGGTTTTCCATGTCAAAAATCTTGGTGTTGTGTGTTGTGTTATTAATTTGGTTATTTGAGTATTGCTCCAGTTTATCAGTTCTTGTTTTGAACTTTAATTTTCTAGATCTGGTGAAGATTGATTCACCCCCCCCCTCTCAATCTTCCTCCTTGATTGCTGCTAACAATTGGTATTAGAGCTAGATCCTCCAGTAGAAGCTTAATTGCTTGAGGAGATCTGAGATGACAACTCAAGGTATTCTTTTCAAGAAGGACAGTCAAAGGTTTGATGGAAGCAACTATACAGTATGGAAGAGCCGGATGGAAGTGTACTTGAAATGTCTTGGAGAGGATTACTGGAAGATCACTAAGAATTTCTATGGTGTACCTCAGAATGGACCATCTACTCCTAATGAGACTAAGGAAGCTGAATATAACATTAGAGTGAAGGAAGCATTGCTTAGTGCCCTAACTAATTCTAAGACGACAAATGTAATGGGACTTTAGACCACACATGAGATCTGGGAGAAGCTTGAAATCCTGTATGAAGGTGATAATCAAGTGAAAGTTGCTAAGTTGCAGAGTTTGAAAGGAAAGTATTAAACATTGAAGATGAGAGATGATGAGAACATACACTCATGCATGGCTAAGGTAAATGAACTTATCCTTGGTATCAGATGTGCCAGTGGAAAGATTGAGGAAGATGAGATTGTTGCTAAGGTGTTGATTACTTTGCCTCCTGCTTACAAATATAAGGTTGGCACCATTGATGAGATTTAGAGTGTGACCATAGTAACAAAAGACATGTTGGTTGGGAAAGTTGTTGTATTTGAGTTGAGAAAATTTGGAGAATCGCATGGAAAGTTTGAGACAACATTTAAAGTATCAACATCTATGTCCGGTAAGCAAAAATACGATCCTGATGAGTGTAGGATATCCAAATATGAAAGAGAAAGAAGAGAGATAGTAGACAAAGAAAGAGAACTTGATGAGATTGAACCATTGATTTCCTGGAGATTGCCTAAAGGTGTCGATAAGTATGATGGAAAGTTGCCTTTGAAATTTTTCTCTTGTAATAAGATAGGACATTTTGCTTCTATATGCCTAGAGAGAATGGCTAAGTATGATAAACATCATAAATTTGATAAGCATGATGGAAATCATAGATATGCGAAGTATGAAAAGTATGACAAGCCCTATAAGTCTAACCAGAAGTTTAGGAAATAGAGGAATTGTTATTATGCTATAGATGAAGGTGTTATATATGATGAATCATAAGAAGATGAAATTATGTTTATTGCCATTAAAGAGGATAGATCTTTACCTGGTGATTCCGCTAGCTTTTCTATTGAGGAGAGAGCATTGGCTACTAAGGTAGAAGAGAAAGATGAATGGGTGATTGACAATAGTTGTTCACATCATATGACTGGTGATAAAAGAAAATTTGTAAGATTGGAAAGGTATGATAGTGGAATAGTTAGATTTGGAGATGAAAAAGCCTATGTAATCCATGGGAGAGGTTCTATTTCCTTTGATGGTAAGCATAACACCGATGATGTCTTTTATGTTGAAGTTTTGAAGCATAATATTTTGAGTGTTGGACAGATGGTTGATAAGGGTTTACAATTCAATAATGGTAAATGCAAGATCTTGAATGCCTCTAGTATAGAGAGTGCATCTGGGACTAAGACTGAAGGTAACATTTTTCATTTGAATGCTAGTGAGAAAATTTGTTTGATTGCTAAGATAGATGAGGGTTGGTTGTGGCATAGGAGAATGTGTCATGTAAACTTTAATTCATTAATCAAGATCAATTCTATGCAATCTTTTAGAGATTTGCCTAAGATTGTTAAACCTATTAATCTGGTATGTAAGGAATGTCAACTGGGTAAGAAAACAAGGATTTCTTTCAAGAACAAATAGTATACATTTGATGGACTTCTAGATCTTGTGCATACTGACTTGTGCGGACCTACAAATATTAGAAGTATGTAGGGTGATAGATACTTTATGCTATTAGAAGTGTGCAGGGTGATAGATACTTTATGCTGCTAATTGATGAGTATTTTAGGATGATGTGGGTTGTCTTTTTGAAGGAGAAATCAGAAGCATTTGAGAAATTCAAGATATTCAAAGCTAAAGTTGAAATTGAGTCTGGATTGAAGCTGAAGTGTCTGAGATCTGATAGAGGTGGAGAATTCTATTTTGGTGAGTTCAACTCATTATGTGAGATGCATGGAATCAGAAGACAACTATCTACTCCTAGGACCCCACAACAGAATGGAGTTGTTGAAAAGAAGAACCGTAGTGTTTTGCATGCTGCAAGAACCATGTTGATTGAAGGAAATGTTCTTAAGGTCTACTAGAGAGAATTTATTAGCACTATAATCTATACATTTAATAGAGTTCATATCAAAGGTGATACCGGTAAGACCCCTTATGAGCTTTGGTTTGGTCATGTTCCTACTGTGAAATATTTCAAAGTTTTTGGTAGCAAATGTTATATCAAGAGAGATAAAGATATTGGAAAGTTTGATGCTAGAAGTGATGAAGGTATCTTTCTGGGATATTCTACAAAAAGAAAAGCTTACCGGTGCTATAATAAGAGACTGAGAAAGATAGTTGAAAGTGAAAATGTGAGAGTGGATGAGAACCTTGGGAAGGAGATTAGAGTTTATGATGATGGTCAACATGTTGTTTTAGCTCCTATTCAGCTTGAAGAGCCTAAGCAGAATGATTTGGTAGAGACTGTTAATCTGGATGTTGCTTCTATTGGTAATGATGTGCAGTAACCTAAAGATCAAAACATTTAGAAGACTCCAAGGTATGCAAGATTGAATCATTTAGAGAATCATATTATTGGTGACAAGAATAAAGGTGTGATGACTAGAAGAAGGTTAGCTACATAAGAAGTATGTTTAATTTCCAAATTTGAACCTAAAGATGTTGTTGAAGCCTGTAAAGATGAAAATTGGATGAGAGATATGGAAGAAGAGTTAGATAAAATTGAAAATACCAATACTTGGGAACTTGTGCCTAGACCTAAGGATAAAAATGTTATTATTATTAAATGGGTATTTGATAGGGAGATACTAAAAAATTGGTTCAAATTGAGTGTTTGTAATCAATTTAGTTTGCAAGTTCCCTCAAGGGTAATTGTTGAAGGTTTTGTGACTTTTTTAGGTACTTTTTTTATAAAAAAATTCTGCTCTATGCTTCTTACCAACCCTGAGACCTTCCTACCATGTTAATTCTTGTTTTCATTCAAACTTGCTCTCAAGCCTCACAAGGTGTAGCTCCAAACACAAAGATCACTCACCAAGAGTTGCAGGATGTCTATGATATTGTCTAACATCCTATTAGGCTTATTTCAACTTGTTTTGGTGGTCTTTCCAATTGTCTTCTTACCCGATTTGAAGAAAAGCTCAAAACAGGGCTACAAGAAAATAGCCCCAATTAGCCCTCTTAAACTACCAAAATGCTTATAACTCCACAAACTGCCAAAACACCCCATAAAACCCTTGCATATCTGGATACCCTTTATGGATATCTTTCAAATTTTTTCTATGAGAAGGTCTGACAAGGCCATACAACCACTGTCCTATTTTTGTGTCTAAAAACAAGGGTTTTCAAGGGTTTTAAGTCTTCTAACACCTTAACACCATTCCAAACACTTCTTCAAACCGCCAAATATATTAAGAAGGTTTGTAAAATAATTATTAATCCTTCAAACTTCCTTCCCTACAAGAATAAATTCAAACACTTGATGTGCAACCAAGTTTAAAGAGGAAAATTGCTAAAAAACCATTGTCTTACTATACTTTGACTGCTCAAAATGCATTTCCCAACTAATTATTCATTGAAACACCCTTCCATATGGCTTAAAAGATCTATCCAAACTTAAATCCACCTTGGGAAACCAAAATAAGGTTCACTTGGTGAGGGTTTGAAGAGAAACTTTGTTTTTCACCATGAAGGTTCACTAGTCGGGCTATAGGAGCTCGCCTAGTTAGCAACAAAAACCACTTTCTTTATCATTGCTAATTAAAAAAACCTGTATGTACAAGAAGGCTATTTACAAAAACTTTAATTTAAGAGGCCATGGTGAAAGAGCCAAAGAAAATCAAGTTGCTTCCATTATTGAAGCCAAACCCTTACTCAACCGAGAACAGGGTTAAAACAAAATAATTTTGCTACAATGCTAAAACTCCACACCAACACAAAAAACTAGGCGAAATGGTTTCAACACAACATGGAAAAAATTCCCAAATGAAAACAATACGGCCAAATGCATAATGAAGTACCGACTGCTATACCATATGGAGCAAAAAGTGCAAGAAAAAGGACAAAATTTTGAGGTTTTGTATTGAGTTCTTCTTTTCTTCGAATGCCAACCAGATACAAAGTTGTGGGAGGATTTAAATAGTCACTCAATACCTAAATAATTCCCAAGTACAGACCAATAACCACATTTTTCATTGTTTTACAAATTTGTCCAAATATTGTCAAAATGGTGCTTGACAACATTGACACTTTTTGGTACAATGAGCATTTTTGACTTGTGAGCCAAATAGACTTAACTCCAACATGTGAAATGGTTTTCTAGAACCACACAAACATATTTAAATTCCTAACAAGGCTTTATAAGGATTTGTGACCATATTTCCACATTTTGCCCATTCTAGGCTTACAAAGCATAAAAGTTCAAAAATAGACCAAAAAATCAACAAACAACAAAACTAAGACAAAAAGGACACTTAAACACACTAAAAACACTCTTAGGACATACAAAAAGTCCATTATTCAATTGTGACCAACATAGGCCATTTCAAACCAAAATTTGATGAAGAGCTTCATTAGCTTCACTAGGTGCTCTTGCACCATGCTCCCCCAAAGACAAAGAAGTCAAGTGAATCAATTTGGCACCAATGAGGGATCAATTATAGATAGAAGAAAGTTTTACTCAGGTACCCAAGTAGCCTTGGAGTCTAGTTTGTTCCTCCACTTAATCAAATGCTCCATATAGACTTGGTGCCGAGTCTTTTTGAGAATCCTAGAATCCAAAACCTTTTCAACTTGAGGCATGGGTGTAGAAGGAAGAGGTAGGTCTGAAAGTGATTGGTGAACATCTAAAACTCTCTCATTCTCCTTGGGAAGCTTCCCTTTGTATGCAACCAAATCTGCAATATTAAAGATAAGAGACAATGCAACATCATTAGGCAAATCAATCTTATAAGCATTAGAACCATACTTAGCCAAAACCTTACAAGGACCTATCCTCCTCATTTGGAGTTTTCTAGGAATTCCTTTTTGAAGTTTGGACTTATTCAAATGCACCATCACAAAGTCACCAACTGAAAATTGTACATCTTTTTTTGTTGCATCAACTCTAGCTTTGACCTTTTGTGAGGCATCTTGGAGAGCTTTATTTACTTGATCATGAACCTCCTTCATAGATTGAGCTACATCATCATCTTGACCACTTCTTTGCTGCACATCACCAAGGTTTCTCAACTCCATAACACCCCTTGGGTGCATACCATACACTATCTCAAAAGGACTCTTACCAGTAGACCTGTTGACACTATCATTGTAGGCAAACTCTGCTTGGTGAAGAATCTGATCCCAACTCTGTCCATATTCTTTTGTCAAACACCTTAAGAGGTTACCGAGTTTTCTATTGACCACCTCTATTTGGCCATCAGTTTGGGGATGATAGGCTAAACCAAAAGACAAGTTAGTACCCAATCTTTTCGAAAGAGTTTTCCAAAAATGTCCAAGGAATTTGGCATCTCTATCTGAAACAATACTAATAGGAAAACCATGGATTTGAATAACCTCTTTGAAAAAAAAGTGTACAATGTGACTAGCATCATGAGTAGTTTTACAAGGAACAAAATGTGCCATTTTACTAAATCTATCAACAACAACAAAAATGCTATCAAAACCAAGCTTTGTTTTGGGTAAACCAACCACAAAATCCATACTCACACATTCCCATGGCCTTGTAGGAATGGGTAATGGCCGATAAAGACTAGCATTAGTAGATGTACCTTTTGCCTTTTGACAAACCATACACTACTCAACATACCTCCTAATATCCCTTTGCATTCTTGGCTAATAGTAGAAATGTTGCACAAGTTCCAATGTCTTGTTTAGACCAAAATGACCACTCAAACACACATTGTGCTTCTCTTGGATCAGATTTTCCCTCATAGAGCCTTTGGGAACACACAAATGTCCACCTCTAAATAGTAAACCATTTTGCAAGGTAAAGTCAACATATTCACTATGAAAATGGTTTTGAAATTCTTGACAAACCTTGTAAATGGTTGCAAAATCTTCATCATTTGGATACAAATCCTTGAAGAAATCAACTCCAATGCTCTGAATCTACACTTCTTGCACTATTAGTAGCCTTCTACTCAAAGCATCTGCTACTTTATTACATTGTCCCTTTTTATTCTTAATGGAAAATGTATATGACTACAAATACTCAACCCATTTGACATGTCTATGACTCAACTTATCTTGTGAATTAAAAAAACTAAGAGCTTGATTATCTGAGTAAACAACAAACTCTTTGGGAAGTAAATAGTCCCTCCATTTTCAAAGAGCTTGGACAAGAGCATACAATTCAAGATCATAGGATGAATACTTCTTTTTTGCATCATTGGGTTTTTCACTAAAGAAAGCTACTGGTCTATTATCTTGACTCAAAACAGCACCAACTACTATGTTACTTCCATCACATTCAATAGTGAACAACTTATCAAAACTAGGAAGAATGTGTACTGGTTGTGTAGCTACCTTTTTTTTCAAGAGTTCAAACCCCTTATTAGCTTCTTTGGTCCACTGAAACTTTGTCTTGACTCCTCCTCTAATAGTATCTAGCATAGGTGCACAAATCTCACTGAATCCCCTTATAAACTTCCTGTAGAACTGTGCTAAACCATGAAAGTTTCACACTTCACTTGCTTTTTTTGGTGTTGGCTTCCACCTTTGATGTGTCCATTTTCAAGTCTCCACCTGAAACTACAAAACAAAGATAGAATAGTTCTTGCTTCATAAACTCACACTTCTCCAAGTTTATTGTTAGTTGCTCATCATACAATTGTTGTAATACAATTTTAAGATGCTTTAAATGTTCATCTTTAATTCTATTGAAAATCAAGATATCATCTAAGTATACAACAAAAAATTTACCAATAAAATCTTTAAGCACTTCATTCATGAGTCTCATGAATGTACTAGGAGAATTATTGAGACCGAATGGCATAACAAGCCACTCATAAAGTCCCTCATTAGTTTTGAAGGTTGTTTTCCACTTATCACCTTCCTTTATCCCGATTTGGTGGTATCCACTCTTGAGATCAATCTTTGTGAAATACTTTGCACCTCCCAAGCAATCCATCAAATCTTCAATCCTTCTAATAGGGAATATGTATCTAATAGTGATTATGTTAATGGCTCTTGAATCTGTGCATAACCTCCATGTTCCTCCTTTCTTTGGCGCTAACATTCAAGGTACGACACAAGGACTTATGCTCTTCTTTATCAAACCTTGATCTAACAACTCTTGTACTTGTCTAGCCACTACTCTATTTTGTTTTGGGGTCATCTTGTAGGTTGCTCTGTTGGGTAATGAAGCTCTAGGAATGAAGTCAATTTGATGGCTTATGGCTCTAGTAGGTGGTAGGGTTGTTGGTGCTCCATCACTTATGATTTCTTTAAAGTTGTCTACTATTTGCTGCACTTCATGAGGTATTTGAACCTTATTTTCTTTCTTTTCTTCTTTTGGTTTCACTATGAGAGCAAACCCCACTCCTTCACCCTCTTCAAGAGTGTTTATGAACTCTTTTTCACTCACCAACAAGGCATTTGGGTTTTTGGACTTGCTGCCCTCTCCTTCATCGTTTAAGGACTGAATTTTGTAAGTAACTCCATCTTTTTGAAAAGAATAAGATTTTTTCTCACCATTATGAATGGTTTTTCTATCAAATTGCCATGGCCTACCCAGAAGTAGGTGGCAAGCATCCATTGGGAGTATGTCAAACAAGATTTTATCCTTATACCCTCCTATTCTGAACTCAACCCAAGATTGTTCATTCACCACCACATGCCTCTCCTTGTTGAGCCAAGTGACCTTATATGGGCTACTATGTGGAACTCTCTCCAAAGATGGTTTATTTGTTGCTTCCTCTGACACAATATTGTCTGTCGACCTTGAATCTATCACCACTCTGCAAACCTTACCCATGATCTTGCACTTGATTCCAAATAAAGATCTTCTTTGAGTTGGTTCCTCTTTGATTGGATCCTTAATCAAGACTCTTCTCATCATTAAACTTTCCCCATCTTCTGAAGCTAATCTCACTTCTTGTGTCTTACCACTTGCTGCATCTTCTTGTACATATGTCACTCTTCTTTCACCTCCTTGTGATGAAGAAGATTTCTCAGGGAATCTATAGGCAGGATGACCCAACTTTTGACAATTGTAACACTTCATGGTGGTGAAGTAGGACACTCTTTCTGATCCACTAGATCTACCTCTACTTGGGTTGCTAGATCCCCTTCCTCTATAGCTTCTCTTGCTATTAGAATCCCCACTTTTCTCTATAAGTTTGGACTCTCCTTGGGACCTTTGATTAGCTCCTCTTCCACCAAAATTTCCTCTATGGCCTCTACCATCTCTTCCCCTACCTTTGCATCTGTTGCTTTGTTCTTGCTTCTTCCTACTTTTCTCTTCCACCTTGAGTGCCAGTTGGTAGCACTTATGCACTATATTGGGGCACAAAAAACTTAACTCTTCTTGTATATTCCATCTCAAGCCATTATCTTTCTACCTTGATGTTCTCATCCTCTACTACTTTGGATCTCAGACACAACTTTTGAAATTCCTCAGTATAGCTACTCACATCCAAGTCTCTTTGCCTCAAATTTTGTCTCCTCTTGTGCAACTGGATTTCATAATCTTTAGGGATGTATGCCTCTTTCACCTTGGCTAACATGCCCTTCCATATAGCTATGGGGTTCTTACCCTCTTTTTGCCTCTCTTCTTGGATAAATTTTCACCAAGTCAATGCTTCCCCTCTCAATCTAGACTTGACCACCTTCACTTTTTGTGCCTCACTAATTCCATCACATTCAAAGTGATTCTCCAATCCCTCTATCCATTCCAAGACTACCTCTGGCTCCATTTTCCCACAAAAAAGTGGCACTCCTTCTAAATATTTTCCTCCTAAGGCTTTAATTGATTTAAGGAAAGGTTCTTCAAGAAGAATAGGATCTAGTTTAGGAGTCCTATCCTCTTCTACAACTTCTTTTCCCTTCCCTTCATTGACCTTTATTTTCACTTTCTCAGTTTTGTCTTCAACTACGTCTAGTTTGCTCTCCAGTTGTAATAATCTTTCTCTGAGGAGCCTATTTTGTTATTCTTGGTCTTCTACCTTCTTTTCTAGCTTTTCATTGGTCACCATCCTTAATCTATTCTCTCCTACTGATTCAATGTCTATCATTTGCTGGCTTCTTCCCAAATCTTGGAGGTTCTGATACCATTATGATAAGGAGATACTCAAAAATTGGCTCAAATTGTGTGTTTGTAATCAATTTAGTTTGCAAGTTCCCTCAAGGGTAATTGTTGAAGGTTTGGTCACTTGTTTAGGTACTATTTTTTTGATTTTTTTCTTGCTCTATGCTTCTTACCAACCCCGAGACCTTCCTACCATGTTAATTCTTGTTTTCATTCAAACTTGCTGTCAAGCCTCACAAGGTGAGACTTTGCTTCTTTAGCTCCAAATACCAAGATCACTCACCAAGAGTTGCAGGAGGTCTAGGACATTGTATAACATCCTATTAGGATTATTTCAACTTGGTTTGGTGGTCTTTCCAATTGTCTTCTTACCCGATTTGAAGAAAAGCTCAAAACAAGGCTATAAGAAAATAGCCCCAATTAGCCCTCTGAAACTGCCAAAATGCTTATAACTCCACAAACTGCCAAAACACCCCATAAAACCCTTGCATATCTGGATACCCTTTATGGATATCTTTCAATTTTTTTCTATGAGGAGGTCTAACAAGGCCGTACAACCACTGTCCTATATTTGTGCCTAAAAACAAGGGTTTTCAAGGGTTTTAAGTCTTCTAACACCTTAACACCATTCCAAACACTTCTTCAAACTGCCAAATCTCTTAATAACGTCTGTAACATCATTATTAAGCCTTCCAACTTCCTTCCCTACAAGCATAAAGTCAAACACTTGATGTGCAACCAAGTTTCAAGAGGAAAATTGCTCAAAAAACCATTGTCTTACTATACTTTGACTGCTCAAAATGCATTTCCCAACTAATTATTCATTGAAACACCCTTCCATCTAGCTTACAAGCTCTATCCAAACTTCAATCCACCTTGGGAAACCAAAATAAGGCTCACTTGGTGAGGGTTTGAAGAGAAACTTTGTTTTTCACCATGAAGGTTCACTAGTCGAGCTATAGGAGCTCGCCTAGTTAGCAACAAAAACCACTTTCTTTGTCATTGCCAATAACCAAAAACTTGTATGTACAAGAAGGCTATGTACAAAAAATTGACTTTCAAAGGCCATGGATAAAGAGCCAAATAAAATCAAGTTGCTTTCATTATTGAAGCCAAACCCTTACTCAACCGAGAACAAGGTTAAAACAAAATAATTTTTCTACAATGCCAACACACAAACCTAGGTGAAATAGATTCAACACATTATGGCACAAATTCTCAAATGAAAATAGTACAGCGAAATGCACAGGAAGTACGGACTACTATACCATATGGAGGAAAACGTGCAAGAAAAAGGACAAAATTTTGAGTTTTTGTATTGAGTTCTTCTTTTCTTCGAATGCCAACTAGATATAAATTTGTGGGAGGCTTTAAATAGTCACTCACTACCTAAATCATGCCCAGGTATGGGCCAATAACCACCTTTTGTATTTTTTTACAAATTTGTCCAAATATTGTCAAAATGTTGCTTGACAACATTGACACTTTTTGGTACAATGAGCATGTTTGACTTGTGAGCCAAATAGACTTAACTCCACCATGTGAAATGAATTCCTAGAACCACACAAACATATTTCAATGCCTAGCAAGGCTTTATAAGGAGTTTTGACCATATTTCTACATTTTGCCCATTCTAGGCTTACAAAGCATAAAAGTTCAAAAATAGACCAAAAACTCAACAAACAACAAAACTAAGACAAAAAGGACACTTAAACACACTAAACACACCCTTAGGACATACAACAAGTCCATTATTCAATTGTGACCAACATAGGAAATTTCAAACCAAAATTTGATGAAGAGCTCCATTAGCTTCACTAGGTGCTCCTGCACCAGTATTTAGAAACAAATTGAATGAAATTGGTGAAGTAGTCAGAAATAAAGCTAGACTAGTCTGCAAAAGATATTCACAACAAGAAGGGATTTATTATGAGGAAATTTTTGCTCCGGTTGCTAGAATTGAAGTTTTATGACGGTTGCTTGCTTATGCTACTTATAAAGATTTCAAGGTGATGCCAAATCTGCATTTTTGAATGTTGATCTAGAAGAAGAAGTCTACATTGAAAAACTTGTTGTATTTTCACTTTTGGATGATCGAGACATGGTATGCAAGTTGAAGAAATCACTTTATGGATTAAAACAAGATCCTAGAGCTTGGTATGGTAGATTAGACAAATATTTGTTGAAATTGGGATTTTCTAAAGGTGTTATTGATATTAATTTGTACTTTAAAATTGAAAATAATAACATTCTGATTGTTGAAGTATTTGTTGATGACATTATTTTTGGTGGTGATGATGATATGAGTATGAAGTTTGTCGGTGATATGCAAAAATAATTTGAGATGTCTATGATTGGTGAGATGTAATTTTTCTTAGGTTTGCAAATTGTACAGACAGAGAAAGGTATATTCATATCATAAACTAAGTATGTGAAGGAATTACTGAAGAAGTTTGGATTAGATGACTCCAAACCGGTTGGAACTCCTATGGTGACTAGTTGTAAATTGTCTAAAAATTATGAATCTCCTAAAGCTAATCAGAGCTTGTATAGATCTATGGTTGGTGGTATATCTCACTTAGAGTAGGCCTGACATTATGCATGTTGTGTGTATGGCTGCTAGATATCAAGCTGATCCGAAGGAAATTCATGTCACTGTTGTTAAAAGATATTCTAATATCTAAAGGAAACTAAGGATTATGGTTTATGGTATTCAAAGAATGATGATTTAATGTTGTGTGCCTACACTGATGTAGATTGGGTTGGTGATGTATATGACCGGAAGAGTACTATTGATGGAGCATTCTTTTTAGGTAAAAATTTGGTATCATGGGCTATTATGAAACAAGATTTAGTGTCTCTATTTGCTATTGAAGCTGAGTACATTGTTGCTGCTAGTAATTGCACATAGATAGTTTGGATGAAGCAAATGTTGAAAGATATCAATGTTATTCATGATGAACCTACTATCATTTACTATGATAATTCTAGTACTATAAACATGTCAAATAATCCAGTGCAACATTCAAAGACTAAGCATATATCAATCAAATATAACTACTTGAGAGAGCAAATCACTGAACAAAAGGTGAAGCTAGAATATGTATCTAAAAAGGAACAAATTGCTGATATTTTTACTAAGCCTTTGCCTGCAGATACATTTGTTTATTTGAGAGAACATTTAGAGGTATCCACCCCTCCTGATGAGAACTAGATGCATTGAGTTGCATCAATCCGATGGAATTTGGAGTCTTTTTCTTTTATCTGGATTGATGAGTTGGTGTTGCTCCTATGCTGGAGTAGTCTGTTTGGTTGTATGTCAAAGGGGGAGAGAGATTCATTTTTTTGGAGAGAGTCAAATCTTTAGAATTTTTGTCAAAGGGGGAGAGAGATCATGTGAAAAATTGCTTTATCTATCTTGATCTTAGGGGGAGTTTGCTGATGATAACTTCTTTCTTTGCATTGACTGTTTTTCACATTTATATGTTGACATCAATGCCAAAGGGGGAGATTGTTGAATTTAGTTAATCATTTCTGCTGCTAGGATATGTTGTTGTCATTGATATCAACATATTCCTATGATCTATTCAAGAGAGTTTGGGAAGATTTTCTGATCCGGTTTTATAGTTTGGTTTTACTGATCACTATTTTGCAGAATCTGGTATTTCCTCTGGTATACTCTGGTATGATAAGATCTTGTGCTAAGAATTTGGGATATTGTCTTGGATGATCTTGGGAATCTTCATTTCAGATGGTTCATGATTTGGTGCTCTACAAGTTATCTTTCCTCGTGACATTTGTTGATTGGTTGTGTTCTTGAGCTTTTAGGTGTTGATCGATGAAGATTTGAAAAGTGGTGTTGGTGTAGCTATTCCAGATGACCCTAACATGTTTGCTGGTGTTTCTTAGTTGTGTCCAATTTTCTTTTGCAATCCATATTGATCGTTGTGTGATTTTTGGTGATTTTTATGAACCAGTGATGATTTTCATGTTATGCAATATTTCTGGTGGTGAAGAGTGTTGCGGTTGGTCTTAGTGAGATTTCTAGTGGATGTTATCATTTGGGAATTTGAATTTAGGTCCATTCTATGAATTTAAATCATAATATTGGTCTGGTGGTCGATCTTTGTATCATGAAATGTAATTTTTATAATTATAAGTTGAGGGTTGAGGTTTTATCTAACCTTGTTATCAAGGTTGATGATTTGTATATATAGGTGAGATGCTTATGCAATTTATGTGGTAGTATTGTGTCTGCATTATTAGAGAGAAATGAAGGTGTGAACAAGGATATATCATTCAACAAGGTGTTGAGGTGAGTTTGGTGTTGTAGAGTAGACAATTGTGCTTAACCGAAACTGTCATTAGGCATTTGTAGATGCTATTATTGTAGTTCATTCCTTCCAAATTGTAGTTCGAATCATATTGTAAGTCAGTGAGACTTCACTGAGGGTTGTAGCCTTTCAGGCAAATATATTTTGAGCAGTGATCTCTAGGCAATGTGCCTGAATGCATGTGTATTCTCCATTGTAATATTTTCACATAGTACTGCAGAGTATCATCTTATTGTGGGTAGGTTCCCACCATGGTTTTTCCCTTAATCAGGTTTTCCACGTCAAAAATCTTGGTGTTGTGTGTTGTGCTGTTAATTTGGTTATCTGAGTATTGCTCTAGTTTATCAATTCTTGTTTTGAAGTTTAATTACTGATTCAACCCCCCCCCCCCCCCCATCTCAGTCTTCCTCCTTGATTATTGCTAACAAGGAGTTTATTTCCCAAGTTTTTGGTTTGCCTAGGGATGGTGAACCAATTTTAGAAAGTAAAGATGCCAGGTCTACTAGAGCACAATTCAAAGAGCATGGTGAACTTCCCTTGGAGGTCACTAAGCAAGGAACTAACAGGTTGTCTCTTCCACCTCTCTAGGATCATAGGGTAACCTATATTATTAAGTACATTACCTGTGAGGGAAGAAAATGTCAATTGCACTTTGTTCATTTCAAATTGTTATGGCATTTAAGGCAGGGTAGGCGAATGAGCGTTCTGAATTTCCTTTATATGATACTTAAGCAAATAGCAGCTCAGGCACAAAATGGCAATCTTCACTCTGTGTCACACCATTTCTTAATTCAGTTGTTGTTTGAACAAACCCTAGTAGAAATCAACCCTAGGATGCAGTGGGTGGATTTTTTGGCTATAAGTGAAGCTCGTCCACTAAGGAAAATTCCTAGCTCTAGAAAAGCTACAGGGGATTCATCCTCTATACCTACTAAATTTCATAGTGAAAATTATTCTAGTGAGGATGAAGATGCCACTCCAAAAGTTGCTCAAAAAATTCCTAAAGAGAAGAAACCCTCATCCAAGGTTAAGAAGAATGAAAAATCAGTTTAGTGAACTAGGGTTTAGACGAAGAAAAAGGAAAAATCTCCTAAAAATCGGAAAGGAAAGGAACCTAAAACCTCTATAAAAACTCAGACGATAGAAGACCCTGTAGAAAAAGATGGTTCATCTAACCGGAAAAGGAAAGAAATGGAGAGACCTTCTGTAGGAAAGAAGCCTACAAGAACCAGTCATAGATTGAAAAATAAATTTAAAGGAAAAGTAGTTGTAAGGAAAAGATTTGAAATTCTAAGCTTAGATTCTGATAAGGAAGAACAAAAAGAACAAGAACAAAAATATGAAATGTCTCATTCAGAAGAAGAGGTGAATAAGGATAAAAAAGAAGGTGAAGAATTGGGAGGAGAAACATTGAATGAAACATAACATGTAATTCAAAACATGGTTCGAGCTAATCTGGAGGAAGAACAAAAACAAATAGAAGAGGAGGAGGAAGAAGAAGAAGAAGAAGAAGAAGAAGAAGAAGAAGAAGAAGAAGAAGAAGAAGAAGAAGAAGAAGAAGAACAACAACAACAACAACAACAAACAAAGGTTAGGGTAAGTGTGCATGTTCCACCTTTTTCTTGGGATCAATTTCTCTTTAATTATTGCAATTATTAGAAAATAAGGAGGAATAATGGAAAATAGAAAAAGAGGCCTTAGAAAGAAAACTGCAAGAGAAATATGTATAAATGAACAAGTTGGAGGATAGGATAGACAACTTAGCTACTTTGTTACCTTAGGTAATAGAATGTAGGCCTCCTCCAAGGGTATATTCTCTTTATTTGAAGGAATTAAATCTTTCGTACATGATAGGTAAGGAGTTGTCTAGACTAAATTCATCATTAATGACTCCTAATGAGTTTGTCAATGCCTATAATACCTCTCCTCCTGAGCAAAAGAACTTACTTTGTGAATCTATCTTCACGATTGTGCTTTTCCATACACTCCTCAGTGGAATCCACTCGTTTCTATTGGGGATGTTTATCTTAGGGTATTTATGTCCTATGTTCAGAATGAGAATGTTAGGGGTGAACATGCTAGAGAATATACGGATATGGAGAAAATCATTCCATTACCATTGAGGGCTAAAGTAGGGGAGCCAGACAAAATCTATTATAGATCGAACCAACTTACTTCTAATCTAGGGGTCAAAAGAAGGATTCTATCACTAAGAGAAGAAGTTCACACTGAATATGAACAAATGGTAGAAACATATGCAAGAACATTGTATGGACATTTGGCTCGAAGATGGAATGGGTTACTCGAGGACCTAAAAAGAGTAGAGTCACATTCTTTAAGAAACTATCATGCAACACTCAGGCGAGAAACCACACCTATACACACTTGGGGTGGACACAACAGGAAAAATGGATTCCCTTGATCTTTCAACCACCTATGTTATGGTGGCCTATTCCTCACTGGGAGGAATTGCAGTATTACGATGTGGAAGAGGAACAAGATAGATGGAAGAATCTTAGAAAGGACCGGGGATTCTATTGGAGCCATATGGATAAGACACGAGGGGAGACTTTTGCTGCTAACTTTAGGCTATTGACCTAGAAAGAAAATCAAAAGACCTCTGCTGAGGGCACATTTGTTGGTGGACCAGAAAAACCTTCAATTGGGGGGAATGATGAGCCATTATTTTATGCTTCTTTTATAGACATTTTGCTATCTTTAAGACTTATATTTTGATGATGGACTTCATGAACATGCTTTAACCGAACTTATATGCTTGTTTTGCTAAGTCTTATTACCTATAGTTAAAACCTTTATCCTGATGGAACCATGAACTTTATAAATGCAATCATAAGTATTTACTATTTTTATGTGTGACTAGTTCATGTGTTCAAAATAAAGGATCATGATGTGTGGATAGAATTCTTTCTCTAACCTTTGTGTGGTAGCTGCATGGAACAATCTTTATGAAGGAACATGGTCTCATTTATAGCAATAGGGTAACGTGGACAAAGGATGGACAACAAGGCGAGAAGAATTCAAAGGTCTGTTGCGGACTTGGTCACTACTGTCAGCCCATTAAGGAGTCTGTAGACTAATCCTAATCCATTAATAAAGACTATTAGTTGTCATGAAGGATTTTAGAGAGGATTTAGGGAAAATCAACAAATGTTAAAAGAAGGACAAGAGTCCTGATTATCTTAGCTTTCCTAGATTTTATGAGTTTTATATAAATCTTCTACCTAGATAGTGGGGAGTGGAACAAATGTTATGGGATTTGTTGTTAAGTATGAATGTTATAAATCCTTTATGAATTCCTGTGTTAGTTAGTTATTGATCTTGTATTAAGTAACATTATTTTGTCCAGTTGATTTCTGAATATAGAAAACATATATTTTATGAGTCAATATAGCATTCTGATATGGTTGTGGGCTTCATTAGTTAATTTTTGTTGTAGTTCTCATCTCAAGAGACTCATCCAAGGGGGCCCACTTGGTGAGAATTTTGTATGGTTGTATTTTACACACTTTATTCTTCAAGTTACTTAATTATGTTTCATTCGCTTGCCCATTGTCTATTCACACAGCCACAATTTGTAACTCTGTGATTGTTCCTAGAGTATGCATTCCTATGTTAGTTAGTTCTTGATCTTGTACTGAGTAACATCATTCTATCCAGCTGATTTCTGAATAAAGAAAGCATCTATTTTTTGAGTCAATATAGCATCCTGATATGGTTGTGGGCTTAATCAGTTAATTTATGTTGTAGTTCTCATCTTAGGAGACTCGTCCAAGGGGGCCTAGTTGGTGTGGATTTTGTATGGTTGTCTTTTATTCACTTTATTCTTCATGTTACTTAATTCTATTTCATTCGCTTGCTCATTGTCTGTTCCTACAACCACAATCTGTAACTCTGTGTCTGTTCCTGCAACCATGGTGGGGCAGAATAGCTATTTCTGTACAAGTTAAAGAAATTTGTATTTTGTTAGCAAAAATTAATATTATCTTTATAGTTGTGATTTCAAGCAATTTCCTTTTCTGTAAATGGTTGTTTAATCATTTTCAATTGCCTAAAAGTAGGATAGACTTGTTCCTGGATATTCTTAGTGCATATACTTTGCAGTCCCATTTCAAGTCACACATCCTCAAATTGATATATAAATGAGTTAGAAGAATGGAATTCAGATAGCTGCTCAATGGAAACTTGTGTCTCTAGCTTGACTACCTAGATGTGTGATAACCATTGTTTTGCCACCACAATCTAATTATGAAATATTTTAAATGACATCACAGTTTCCAACACTCTTCCACTTGTTGATGTTGAGATTATTGAAGCTAGACACTATGGTATGCTAACTTGCAACATGTCAAAAAATAGTGCCTTAAACACATACACCAAAAAAATTAATTAAATGCATTTCAAACATAATTGAATAGAAATAACATTAATTAATTTTACCAAACTAATATTTTTTGTCCCTAAACCATAAGCCCCACATACATGACAAAAAGTAGCAATTTTTTTCTTAAAACTAGTGTAAATCACCAACAAAAAATTATAAAAAATCAAATTCAATATATCTAAAATGGTAAATATATTTGCAAACCTAATATTAACATTTGTGAATAATAATACATATTTAGCGAAAGAATAATTAACCTAAGAACCTAAAATTCCTTAAATTTTCTATAAACTCACATTAATTCACTCAAGGGAGGCTCAAATCATGTTGTGAGAACTTCAATTGTGAGTAAGGATAACTTTAAGAAACCACCCCAAGGTAGAAGTGTAAAATCCTAGCAAATCAAACATTATTTTTTGGGGGAAAAATTCATATTGATGGCAATTTTTTTTTAGGGTATGAAAATTCCATAAAATCCTAGAGAATAATTTATTATTGTGTGGGGAAAATATATAATGTCGGAGGCAAACATTTTTCATTTAAAGGAAAAAATATATGTGTATGGGTGAAAAGTTATAGTCCGAAGGAAAAATTATTTAAGTGTATTGGCGATTTTTATCTACCATTTGAAAATTATTGGCTAATATTTAGTTATTTATGGAAAAATAAATATTTTATTGGCGATTTCATAAATCCATTGCCATTTTCCTTATATATTAATAGTCATTTCATCTGTTGGAATCCAAGAACACTGAGAGGGGGGGTGTGAATTAGTGTTTTGCCAGTATAATCAATTTTAACCTTATTAACAATGCAATTTAGTAACCGGTAAACGTGAAAGAATATAACAACAAATAGAAATGAGGCAACCACAAGAGCATACACCATAACACAGAGATTTATACGTGGAAAACCTCAAAGAGGAAAAACCACGGTGGGATTGGAGACCCACAATATCTATCCACTGGCCAAATGAATAAATATTACAATAGGGGCCTGCACTTGCAGGAAGGCCAATATCCTAGAGCACACTGCTCATCACAAAAGGAGTCTCACTAACCTCAAACACCACATATGGAGTTACAAACAAAAATTTTCTATGTTGGATGAGTTCCTGTTAAAGCACAGTCTGTACCAGTTTACACTATGTCTTTCCTTACGGGTATCTTGCTTTGCTTCCCAAACCTCTAAACCAAAATCCAAGACTGACTATAGAATATTACATTCACATTATGTCGATCAAGATTGCTCACACAACATCACATTACTATATTCCATTACCTTATTATACATCATCAAAATAACCTAACCGAACTGACTTAAATACCCTTCCCAAGCACAGATATAAATGCCTTATGTCGGCTTACAATGATATTACAATTTATTTACATGTCGGCCTAAGAAAAAATAAATTCATTAAACTTCAAGACCGATTCCTTTGATCATTGTTGTGTAGATCTGTCGGATCAATCTTTTGTGTCGACCTCATATACTGGTTTCTAGTTTGTCAGTTTCCCTTTCCTGTCGGTGTTGGTTCCTTGTGTGCCAGATGACTGAATGTCAGTTTCCAAACAATGAATACCAGTGAGTACTAATCAAGTGACCAACCTAAAATTGTGTGTTTTGCCATCAATGACAAGACAACTAAGCCGGATGAGTGTCAATTGCCAACAATCTCCCCCTTTGGCATTGATGGCAACACTGATGTGAAAAATGGATCGTTGAATTGTTGTTCTGGTTCCCTACCAAAAACTCCAAAACTTATCTCAAAAATTGTTGGAAGACTGCTCCCCCTAAGCTATACATTACTTCTTATGTCCCAATTATTTTCCACATCAACCTCTCCCCCTTTGACAAAAAATGCCAAAGCTGAGGCAAATGAATGAAAGAATGAGAGCAAAACTTGTGATTACTGGACCTAGATGAACTTGAAAATATCTGGGTAAGCATTCTTCAAAAATCCTAAATATGTATCCCATCATGTCTTCAATGTGCTCAAAATGCATACAAAACCATTAATACTATATGCATGAAGCTCTTCTTTTGATAGGTCTGTCGGAGTAGGTTTATTCATTAACTCTATGCTTTCCCTCTTTTGAAGTAACAAAGTGTTCAACCAGGGACTCACCAAACCTCTTAATTCCCTTGCACGCTAGATTAGCCTATCCATGTCCTTCTCTAATCCATAAATGTCAGACTCTGTAATCAAAATCCGACCATCAATGGTACTGGTCAATGTGTGAGTACCATCAAAACTGTTAGCCAAAAGATCTAACTGAGCCTTTTCTGCCTTCAATTTCACCTCAAGGTCCATTGTTAGTTTGTCGATGTTAGTATAGGACCTATATATTGCTACACTCATTTAGAGCCACATCAATCTTTGTTATTTCATCTTCCATCTTAGCCTTGTTAGATGAAAACATGTTGTCACAAGTGACCTTCTGGGCTGCATTATACCGCTCAATCAATTGTCGGTTTGATACATGTTGAAGAGTTTTAAACTCTTTGGAAATATTCTCAGTTAAACCTTTCAATTTACAGGATGGACTTCCAATCTGATCTACCTTATATTCTGGTGCAAGCTACTGCAAAATTGGAATTGTCTACTCAATAACCTACTTATCTTCAATCCCTTCCTTTCTTAACTTCTAAGCTGCAACATACATCAATTCAAAACTGCTCAGCTGCTCAATATTCTTCTGTGCAAAATCAACTTGACCGAATGAGTCAAGTGCCAACAATGAATGACTATCCAAAATCTTCCAGGAAGATTCAGCCTTAAGACTTGCACCGGTGGCTTTGCCACTTGGTGTAGTAACCTTTTCAACCTTAACCTCTTCAGCATATACATTTGGTGCTAGAGGTTTAGTATCCTCAACCTGCTTATTTTCTATTTCCACATCAATGACCTCTTGTAAAGTGGAAAATTGGATCCTAGTGACTCCCCACCTAGGAGAGAGAAAGGAAGCCACTAGGATGATTTTCACTTGGGAGGAACTTTACATTCAAAAGAGGGGTCAAATCCACTAGATCCAAATCCAAGAGAGACAAGGATATGAATACTAAGTGGATTGAAAGTGGTTGAAGTATGATTTACCCTCTTTTGTAAATGAGAAAGTTGACTTGTTGACTATGTGGAAAAGAGAGAGGAAATGAGTGAAATGAGGTGCTACCAGTTTGAGATCATGTTGTAACTTCGGATCTGAGATAATTAAACTGACACAGATCTGCCCTGCAAATTTGGAGAAAATTCGCAAGGACCGTGGTGGGAATGTACATGGTTCGCCATAAAATCCGTGAAACGAAAAGGGTTTTTTCGTTTCTGCAAATGAAGCCCAAACCAAAAATTACAACTACACACCTGCAACCTACACACAAAAAGAGAAAAAAGGGGGTTGTGGATAGGGGTTTGCCTCAGTCAAACCCCGGTTGAGGAATCAACCTAGAAAGAAAGTAATTGCAAATGCTTGAATGTAAACAATGGAGATGTATACCATGTAGATCTGCAACTTGTTGATGATGATTGCTTTGCTTCTTGAATGTAATCACAAATGTAATATGAAATGGCATGTAACATGACAAAACCCTAACACATACGCATGCTTGCAAATGAATGTTGTAATGTTGCTCCAATGGATGAATGAAGAAGACTTGAATGCTTGAATGCTTGATAACGACCTTGAAATCTTGTATCTTCTCCTTATGCTCTCTATCTCTTATCATTTGTCATCTATCTATGCGCTATCCATCCATCCATGAATGAGGTTATTGAATTTTCTTTTATACATGCCTCAAGGATTAACTTTCAACCACTGAAGGCCGAAAAAGAGGAATAACAAACCCCAAAGACAAATAATGCATAGGAGATCGGGAAACTTGCAAATAGGAGCACCCTAGGAGATGGGGATAGGGGCACCACACCACTGTCCTAGGGAGACAGGGGTGCCACACCCCTATCCTTCCCTATTTTGGGGCCTAGACAGGGTCTAGAGAAAATACAAGACATGAAGGAGGAAGGGAGAAGGGTTAGAAATGCATAAGTAGGTCCCGATTAAGGAAGGAGATGTTGTTGCCAAGGTGAGGACCCCAAATATGGTTAAAATTGTAGGGGTCACAATTTTTTGATACTACACCTCTATATCTAGAATGATCAATTCCGGTGTATTTTGCTTATCTTGTACAATTTCAATGTTATCTATCGGTATCTCTATATTAGGTACAATTGGTTCTACCAGAGGAATATCCTCTGATATTTTATGATCCAAAACCGGTGTATCCATTCCCAATTTTCCTTTCCCCTTATCATCTTCCAGGATATCTGGAGTGTTAGACATTTGAGAGACTTTCGATGATGTAAAGAATCTTGGTTTATCTACAAAGAATTTTACCCAAGCCTCATGTGTCTCCTTAACTATCTCATTCACTCTATCTACCATGAGACTCACATGCTGGTGTTTGCTTTGAAAAATTGATTTATTAGCAAAATCTAAACACTATTGCATCTCTTCATCGGTTATAGTACCACACACAGTTAACAATTCTTGTACCTTAATATGTCTATCCTCTTCAACCACAGATAACCTTCTAGCATCTAGTTTAATATACAAATCTGTCAGTATCTATTTTTCCATCTCTAAAAGTGCTTTCTTATATATATCTAAGTACAACAAAATAAATTCCTCTATCTCCATTTCCTCCTTGTCATCCATATGTATATAGTAATGTTGTATATTACTCAAAATTCCATCTTTAGTGACATGATGAATCAATTCAACAACTGAAAGAGGAGGAATGACTTCAATACTCTTGCGGGATTCAAGAGCAATATCTACATCTGATTTCTTCTTCTTGTCGGGAGTAAAAGTAGACTCCTTAACCAATTTCCTCTTCTCTACGGGCTTCCTCTCCATTGAAATTTTATTTGGTGTTGTCGGAGGGGTAACCTTCACTTTTTGCTTCTTTAATTTCTCATCCTTCTTACTTGGTATCCTGATAAAATTTTTGGGAATCTGTGAGGGCACAACATCAATGTCAGAACCAGATGAAACAAGGGCAATATAAGTCTATGGTTTCTTCCTCTTTACTACACCCTTGTCGATTGTTGCTGTCGGTGGAGCCTGCACTGCTGCCAGAGATGACCCTTCAGCTAATCCAATAATCTTCTTTATCTTAGTGGACATCTTTTGCATAGCTTCCCCAACCTTCTTGATCTTTCCTTCCCTTTTCTTCTTGCTAAATCCGATTTCAACTTTAGTTTCTTTTTTATTTGTAGTCCCAAAGAATTTCTCTGCTTCATCTACCAAGGCATCAATAAGAGTCTTGGCATACAAGTCCAAGATCTCAGCATCTACCTCATAGCCCATCTTAGTTATCCAGATCTTCCTAGGTTTTATTGTCTCCATTATTGTTTCATCCTTTTTCACCATAAAATAGATTTCCGTTGAGTACTTATCTAAAATATGTTTTGGAACTCTTTCTCTCTTCTTCATTGCCTTCTGGAATGATTTGAAATAACCCCAAAGAATGGAGTCCCTATCCTTTTCCTATCCCATATTCCTTATAGCATATTTGCTTTATTTTTCTACTGGTATATCAAATGCCCATTGAGTCTTACCAGTTCCAGGTAACTCATTCAAAAAGAAAAGAATTAAACAAACAACAAGGTTGCCATACCAGAAAGTACCCTTTTTCTCACCCTTAATCTTCCCTAGGTTTATAATCAACTCATGACACATCCATTGACATAGATCTATCTTTTCATTCTCCTTAATCATTTTGTGAGCATAGAAAATGCATGAACTGGAAACAGATTTCAACCGATTTGATTGGCTTACCTTGTAATCGATGATCATACTTGCAAATTGAACTACTTTGTCTCTAATAGTACTGATTCTCATGGACCAGTTGTCAGATGTTGTACCAATTAACCGTAGACACCTAAAAATGTCTCATTGATCATGTACTAATTATTCGTCTAATTGATTAAATAATTATTTAATTATTTAATTGAGTTAATTAATCATATTCTTCTAATTTCATATTTCCTCATCATCTTACTAATTATTAAATTTCTATCTCTCTAATTATTTAATCATTTTAATCATTTTCTAATGTTAATTAAATATTTTATTATTTAATTAATTATGATTAATTCCCCAATTTAAATAATCTTTATTATTTAAATAAATTACTAATTATTCAATTTCTATCTCTCTAATCAACTATTTATTTAACCCTTTTCTAAATATTAATTAAATATTTATTATTTAATTAATTATGATTTAATCCTTCAAATTAAATAATCTTTATTATTTAATTAAAGTCCATTTCTAAAATAATTAAATAGTTTCTTTAAATTATTTAATTAACTAATTAATTCTTCTAGTTCTCCAAATTCTAATTTTATTTAATTAATTCTTCTAATTTCTTCCAAATTCAATTACATGTGCATGATTTCAAAAATCAAATTGAAAATCAAAGTCAAGTTCTAAATATATTCAAATACTAAATTGAATTTAAATAAATTCAATTATTTGAATAAATTTCATGCAAAGATTAAATTGAAAATCTAAGTCTAAATGCAATCACATGCTAAATTAATTAATTAATTAAATCATTATCTCTCCAATCTCTATTTTCATCTTCTAGTTCTCTTTGTCATCCTCTTTATTTCTTCCAATCATTCTTTTTCTTCATTCAGTTAGCTTTTTCTCAATCAATTGACTCAATTAATCTATTCAATCTATTTTGTTTCACCTCCAAGTCAGCAGTTCAACTATCAATCAACATGTGAGCTCACCTGACTTCCACCTCTTGATCAATCTGTTCCACCTTTCGATCAATCTCATCCAAAAATCTATAAATTGAGCATTCAATCTCCATTTTCAAAGAATCACGGACTTTGAATCTTTGTGTCATTCTTTGAATCTTTGTGTCACTTGCAGGTTACCAACGCAATATCTGAGAGCCATCATACCACAAAGAAGAGAAGAGCAATGGAAGCTATATGTGATCTTGGAATAAGGAGTTTCATTGAATGATTTTAATTCCTATTTGTTTGATATTGCATTATTTCATTGTATGTTTGTTAGAATTCTTTGATTAGATAGGGATTCATGATTTCCCTTTGATTCTAATCGATATTTGAATTAGATGAATTTTACTTGCACACATTAACTTCTCCACCTTATTGTTAGATATCTTCTTCCTTCCAGGGGTTGGACTGGTCTAGGGTAAATTGGTGATTACATGAATAGCCTCCTTGGTGATCTTGTGGGGCTAGTCTAACCATATGAATTCACCATGGACTCAGCTTCGTGCATACCAGATCAATTCATCCTAAAATTCTGGCATCTCCAAAATGTCGATAAAACCCTGATCCTTCAAAATTTGAAATTCCGATTTCATCGACCCATCCTGGTTCAACAAAGTGCCAATATACATGTTCTTGATCTCAACATAACCCAAATCCTCCAAAGTATAGTGAATGTATGCACAAACATCTTCAACATACAAAACTCCTTCAGGAACCCCTAGAAAATGCGCCAACTAAAACATTGACCTTCACAATCTGACATCGTTGCCTAAAAAACAGGGCATGAACGGTCTTTGACATCGACAACAATAGGGGTACCACACCTGCCGGAGCAAAAGATGATCCAGAAGCCATTGCAAATGAAGGATAGCTCAAAAAATGGATAAAATATCTCACAACCTTCATTGGTGAAAGCTCTTGAAAATCCGTTGTGAATGCACTAGAATTTGCTTGAAATGATTTTGATTGCCTTGAACTCGCTTTGTTTCTCTTTGAATGCAGTGTGATAAAAAATGAACCAATATTTCCCTTTTATTCTATGAAAACCCTAATTTCTCATTGACATTAATGCATGCTGACATATCATACCGGATACAAAATCCATTATCTCAGCATCAATGAATCTCCAAATTATCTTCACCAAGATTTGAAACAAGCTTTCAGACCTCTACTGGGGGCAATGCAAGATTCATCATTAATTTGTCATCTTCCCCTAAGGCTAATGCCTTAGTTACCGGATAAGTTTTTTGCCAGTGCAGGAACATTCTGCTCTGTCGGTTGAGTAACCGGGTTGATTGTCTTTGTCGGTTGATCTTCATATTTCCTAACCCATTTCCTATCATGCTCCTTCTAGATGTCTTCAACCTTCTGTTTTCCTTTCTCATCATTTCCTACTAGATTGTTCTTGCTTTTGCAATATTTGGCAATATGTCCTATTTTGTTGCATGCATAGTAAGTGACATTATTTTTTTGAATTGCCTTGTTGAGTCCTTGACCATTCTTTGACCTACATTTATTAGCCATATGTCCAAACTTTCCACATGCATGAAATTTGATATTCATTATACAATCTTTTGTCCTATGACCATACTTATTACATTTTGAACATTGACCATGAATTGCATTGTTATTCTAATTTTCTCTATTTCTGCATTGACTTGTTCTATGACCAAACTTATTACAAACAAAGCATCTACCATTAAATTTATGTGCATTGGGTTGCCTTGTCGATATTTTTTATTCTGGTTGTCTAGTGGATTCTCCTAATTTGCAATCCTGGAACTTCCTCCATGATCAAATCCAAGACCTCTAGTATCTCCAATGTCTCTTTGATCCTTCAATAGTTCATCAAGCCTTGCAGAACTAACCTTGAAATTTTCTTTGTATTCATTTGTAGCATCTAGATCACTTCTTAGGATTGACATCATTCTTTCCATCTCTTGCTCATCGTTCTGTAATTGTACCAACTCAGTTCTCAACACATTATTCTCATGCGCCAACCTAATGCATTCCTCATATCTGTCTTTCAGAAATCTGCTAATATTTTCTTCATTCTTCTTCCGATATTCAATCTCCTTGGACATCCTCATAGTCATGTCTTGCATTTCATTCTTCATCACACCACTCTCCTAACTTAGTTTATGGCATTGTTCCTTAAGGGCGTCTTTCTCTTCATCATTCAGATTTTGCAAAATTTACTTCCTTTTAGCTTGAACAAATGACAACCTTTCCTGTAGGGTAAGAATGAATTCCTTTGCAGAGTTCAATTCATCTTGCAACTTCAAGTTCTTCATCCTTTCATCATCAAAGTCCTCAAGTGCTACTTCAAGTTGTTTTTGTAGACTCATCTCCATGGATTCCAGATTTAGGATCTTCCTCAAGATGTTAGACTTACTCCAAGGCACCAAACTCTGATACCAATTGTTGGAATCCAAGAAAACTGAGAGGGGGGGTAAATCACTGTTATGCTGGTATAATCAATTTTAACCCTATTAAAAATGCAATTCAGCAATTGATAAACATGAAAGAATATAACAACAAATAGAAATGAAGCAACCAGAAGAGGATACACCATAACAAAGAGATTTATACGTGGAAAAACTCAAAGAGGAAAAACCATGGTGAGATTGGAGACCCACAATATGTATCCACTAGCCAAATGAATAAATATTACAATAGGGGCCTACACATGCAGAAAGACCAACAACCTAGAGCACACTGCTCATCACAAAAGGAGCCTCACTGACTACAAACACCACATATGAAGTTACAAACAAAATTTTGTACTCTGAGAGTGCATCTGCTATGCTGGATGAGTTTTGGTTAAAGCATAGTCTATATCGGTTTACACTATGTCTTTCCTTATCATTATCTTGCTTTGCTTCCCAAACCTCTAAATCAAAATCTAAGACTGACTATAGAATATTACATTCGCATTCTGTCGATCAATATTTCTCACACAACATCACATTACTATATTCCATTACCTTATTATGCATCATCAAAATAACCTAACCGGACTTACTTAAATACCCTTCCCAAACACAAACATAAATGCCTTATGTCGGCTTATAATGATATTACAATTTATTTACATGTCGGCCTAAGCAAAAATAAATTCATTAAACTTCAAGACCGATGCCTTTGATCGTTGTTGTGTAGACCTGTTGGATCAATCTTTTGTGTCAACCTCATTTACCGGTTACGAGTTTGTTGGTTTCCCTTTCCTGTCAGTTTTGTTTCCTTGTGTGTCAGGTGACTGAATGTCGGTTGTCCAACAATGAATACCGGTGAGTATTAGTTAAGTGACCATCCTAAAATGGTGTGTGTTGCCATCAATGACAACACAACTAAGCCAGATGAGTGTCAATTGCCAACATTTGTCATCTAATTAATGCAACATCATGTCGAGATCAGACTCTGCATGATGTATCGATAAGCTCAACCTCATCAACACGTCACACGTACCTAAAATCCATCAATGATTTAAACCATTTGATGATCGTAGATCAATAGCTGAAATTTAATTTCGGCCCAAATTTCTGAAGAGAACGTAGTTCTCTAGAAAGTCCTCAGAATGGAATTGGACATGGTAGACACATATCAAATCTAATTGAGTATCGACATTTATTAATGTCTTGTCACTGACATTCTCTAATTGTGATCCACTCAGCACACACGACTTCCAATCTGGTAATTGGTAGTGGTTTACGATTTTTTCCAATTTCGCACACTCATGCATTTATGAGAAAGAATTACTGAGAGATACAGAAGATTTATAAAAATTTAAAGGACAAAGGAATTAATATGGTTGGTGAAGGAATTGCTAGTATCAAGAGCTATTTATAGACGATCTCTGCTTCTTTCTTCTTCAACTTGCCTTTGGTGGATAAATTGTCGGAGCTGACGGTAGTTGAAATTCTTCCTCTGGTTTAGGTCTTTAGGCTATATAATTTGGTATTCAGACTTTTGAAGATGGACACTCCTATCCAGCTGAGAAGAACATCTGAGGAGGATCAGAGGGCCTTTTTGGGCTACATCAAAGACCCAACCCTCCAATTAATTTTTAAGGAGGTCAGGATGTTCACTAAGAAGGTTGTGAGGATGGTGTTGGGCCGAGAGTTTTTTAGAAATGATAATAGATACAGAGTTAACACGAACATTATTTCTCGATTCTTGGCATCTCTTCTGGACCTCAAAGGAGAAAAGGTGGATATGTTGATGTTGTTAAAGAGAGTGTTCAAAGAAGAATTCATTGGGGATGACATTACTATTGTCGTCTTTGCAGAAGTAGGGGTGGGGATCCCTTGGGTGAGTGATTTACCCAAGCTTCTCCTCCCTGACCAAAATGTGGCCAGGCAACCTTTTCTTTTGAACCTAAATGTTGAGAAGTTGACACGACATAGGAAATGGATGCAGATTGGTAGGGATTTACTCTGGAAATGGTTTCTCCTGGATGAATTCCAAGACTATAGATGGCTCGAAGAATTCTTGGAGCTTCTCATCTCTCAAGAATTCTACTTAGATGGAGGGCAAGATCCTTAGGGTTACCAATGAAGGGTTTCAGTTTTTTGTCTTGTTTTTGGATACCACTGGTCCACCATCCACTACCAGTGTCATATCTCCTAGTAGTTTTGTTTTTTTTTTCTATTTCCTTGTAACCTCCCTCATTTTGGATTTAAAGTTTTGGAGAGACAGGAACTCTGGCAGTTGAAAATTATAAATTTGCGCAACATATTAATGCAAATTTTGCAAATTCTAGTTCATTTCAGTTTTCCTTTTATGGATTTAAAAATGCTCTCTATTTTGTTGTATTATTAGTTCCTTCCATGGCGGGATACTTAGCATAATCATTATGTTTTGAAATAGCTTAAATAGTTATTAATTTGTGTGGATATAAATTTAATTTTCACCATTAAAAAATATAAAATTTTAAACAAATGTCAAATCTCATTAAATTAAATCTCGAGCAGAGAGAAAGGGAAATTTCATTTTCAAGACAAGTTGGAATTAGAAGATTCTAGCTATGGGATAGTAATTAAAGGATGGAAGATAGTGTTGAACATAGAAGGTCTATTCTAATTTCTTATCTAAAGTTAAAGAACAAACTCAATGTCACTTCTAAGACAACCTTTTCGAAAAGATATTTGAAGTGCTTGACAAAGAAGTATTTGAAAAAGCATAATATCTATGATCTATGTTATTTCAACATTGCTGAGAATGACGTAGATGATGAAGATTAAATTTAAGCTTTGTTAGTATTTAGGTGTAAGTGATACTGATTTTTTTAATTATAAAGAGTCAGTTGCTGCAATTTTGTCATAACTATCATGCTAGATTTGTGTTTATTTTGTTTGCTTCTATTTTGGCAGGTTGTTTTACCTCTACTATGTAGGTAGAGAGCTTGCATGTTGAAGTTTGGTGACAATTTTTTGTAGTCTTTGAATTGCAGAATAAATAAATAAATAAATAAAGCTAAAGATTATAGAAATTTAATATACATATTTTGATATAAGTTTTTAAAATTTTAATATAAATGTTATACATTAATAAATATCTAGAATTAAATAATACACTTCTTAAATAAAATAAAATATTTTGTTAAATAAAAGTTAAATTTTTATTAAATGTAAGATTTTAAAGATGGAAATATATTAAATATCTTATACATAAATGCATTCAAAATATTTATATCATATGATGCTTGTAATTTATAATTAAAATTATAATTAATTTAATTAATGACTATTATAAATTAATAAATATTGGGAATACTTCTTACTATTTATTACCATTATAATTTTTAACATATTAAAAAATAAAATATAATCAATATAATTTAAAAACTATTTATTAACATTTTCAATACTATTATTCTTCATATATAATTTTGGGCACAGATACCGTCATCCGTTGGATGAGCATAGATCAACGACGTAAGGTGTATTTCAGGTCAAATGTGGGAACGATATTTTTTTTGCAAACTTATACTGGAAACACGTGTCATTGAACACTGACATGAAAGAAAGGCTATGGCCCATGGGATGATAAAGTGTCAAGTGACGTGGCATTTGGGTGGCAAAAATCCTATGTATAATGGGACCCACGGGAACTGACAACGTATATGCAGTGATATTGCCTTATGGTACGCATGCCACTAAAAGTGAATGGTTAACATTTAGCCTTTAGGTGGATTTAATGTCGGCTTGTGTGGACGAATTATGCGGCTGAACTAGTACATACAGAGGACTGATGACAGAGTTTGTGATTAATGTCGATGGCCACAGCCATTGGATGTCAGAAATTAAAATTGTGTTTGAGGTGTTTAAAGCTTGGGTGGATTGGAAGCCGAAGGGTCACAAAGTGTAGTTGGATTGTCATTTTCTTGGTATCATACTGTCTGCACTTGTAGCATTTTCTTGGGTTTCTTAAGTAGCATGGAAGCCAACTTCTACTTCCATACTGATAAGAAATTAGTCCCATTTCTCGGAAGATTTACGAACAAGAGGCTGAAAGGTTTGTTCTTGTTTAAGGATGAGCGGTTGTATGAGAGTGTGAAAATGTTGTTGGGAGAGGAAATTGTCCATGTCGGTCATTGCTATAGAACGAACATGGAGGCATATTCATTGATTGTTGCTTGGGGTCTCCAATTTGAGAACGAGGTGGACAAGGTAATAAATGTCCTGAGAGTTGCAATTGATTCAAACTACTTGTTACATCTGGATAGTGTGTGTGCTTGTGTGGTCTCAAAGGTGGCCAATGACCCTGAGGCAGGGGTGGCTGGTCTGGTGGCACCGCTACCACTCATTCGATGGACTAATGAGGATTTGTAGAGCTCTTGCTTGGCGCGGGTGGTAGGCCATCAAAATGTTCACAAGGTTGATGCAATCTGATGAGGTTTTAATGGTCCTTCATGAAGTGGCACGAGAAGAGGTGGCTCGAGAGTTGTGGCCAAGACCCAAGACTACCCAAGCAATGAAGCGGCTCTCAGAATTCTATGATGACATAGAGTATAGGTCATTTCTAGGTTAATCCTCATATGGTCGGTGGTGTTTGGTGTTGTCTGTTTGTATCTTTTTGTTCCACACCCATTTTCTCCCCAACTTTGTATGTACGAGGGGACGTCTGCTAACAATTTTGGTATGCCGAATTGAAATTGTGGGGTTTCTGCATGTAGTAGGGTTTTGTTTTTTGTTGGGAATGGTGGTTTTGGGGTTGTTTTTTATAGTAGCAGAACTCTGGTGGTTTTACTATACCACCTATACTTGCATATTTGTAATATTTTATTTCCAAGTAATACAATACCAAAATTATCAATTAAAAAATGAAATATCATGCAAGTTTTGAAATTACATATTTAAATTATATATTTAATTCATATTTAAATCATATTGATAATGGGATGGATGACAACTGACAACGGATACCGTCGTCTGTTATATGAGAACGGATCAATGACTTTAGGTGTATTTTGGGCTGAATGTGGGATCTCTAAATATTTTTGCAAACTTCCACTGGAAACACATGTCATTGAACACCGACACGAAAGAAAGGTTTTGGCCCATGGGACGATGAAGTGTCAAGTGACGTGGCGTTTGGGTGGCAAAAATCCTATGTATAATGGGACCCACAACAACTGACAAAGGATATCATCATCTGTTGGATGAGCACAGATCAACGACGTAAGGTGTATTTTGGGCCGAATGTGGGAACGATAAACATTTTTTTCAAAGTTCTACCGAAAGACTTCCATAAACGAGAAACATTTAATTAAGTATAGTTAAATTCTAAATTTGTAATTGTATACTTAATTAAGTGTAACAAGCTCTATTCCGGGCATAAGTTGTAAAGGATTAAAAATTCTTCAAAAAAAATTCGAAAAAGTGACTCGTGTGATGTGTCAAACTATCAGTCCTCAGAATTTAGAAAGAAGAAATGAATTTTTTGCCTTGCGGCAATGAATAATTGTTAATAATAATTTATAAAATTACAACACGATTCTAGAAAATTTTCCCTTTAGGTTTTACTTTTGAACTTTTGAGGGTTTTCAAACTAAGGGACTCATATTGGTATTTTGATTCTTGTACAAACCAGTAAATCCAGGGAGATTCAAAAATTGCTACTAGATTGAGGAATGCAACAGAGTTTGTCTACACCAATCTACTCTAATAGAAACTCCGGGTAAAATCTAGAACACCTACATCCCGTGTTTTTAATTTTTGAATCTTATGGTTTACCATTTAGATTGTAGAAGTACAATTAGGGGTTAAACTTGAGGGTTAGCATTATTTTGAACCATTAATAGTACCAATGGTGGGGAAAATGGATAGTACAACTAAAACCCAGGTGAATAAAAAAATAGACTTATCTGAACTGGTTAAAACAACAAGTTTCACTAATGAATACCATGATATTTATGACCCTATTATCCATGGTAAAAAGCGTTCATAGAAATTAGATATGCATTGTCTAATAAGGTGAGAGATCCAAACAGGGAAAAATATACCGTCTTTAACAAAATGTTAAATGCAAGGACAAATACAATTACATCATGGTATGCTAGACTTCCCAGCATGGTGTCACCAGAAGTATTTCGTTGCCTAGAAATTGTCATGGTCTATTGGTGTAGGGGCACTTAGCAAGTTTTGGTAAATTTATTTCCAGGATGTTGGAATCATGTTTTTAATTTTTTAATAAGGCCAAGAGGCCATTATGTGTGTGCTAAAATGATTGTAAGAGCCCGAAGAGTCTTTGTCTGACCAATGTTGGCATGTGAGCTCTTAAGGGTGGCAGGTAGAGCACTTAATAGGATAAGTTGTTTTTGGGTTAATGTAGGTTGGTTAATATTTTTTTGAGTTTGTTAAGTTCATATGAGTCATTTGAAAGTGACCAAGTTTGGGTTTGAGCAAAGTTGCTCACTTATGCAACAAATTACAAAAGTTGCTCATAGCAACTTTGCAACATTTTCATACACCAACGGCTAATTGGTTGTCACAGTTGGTTATGAGCATGTGTAACTACTCCAAGGCCAGTATAAGGCTTATAAATACCAATGATAAATGGTTGATGTTGTTGTTGTTGAATATCTGAAGCAAATAAACTAATTTGGTTTCCCATATGGTGTGTTTTTTTTGAGTTATCATCTATTCTTTGCAAGTTTGTATGGCTTATACGGATTGACACTTCCAAAATAGGGAAATGGATTGTTATCTTGGTGTCTTACTTTCATTTTTTTATTTATTTGGAGTCTTGAAGTGTTGTTGTTTGTGAATAAACTTCATTTTGTTGTAGGCGGGTTCAAAGGTCCTAAAAACCAGGGTTTTGAGACCAAAAAAGGCTCCAGCGTAATGTTCCATGGTGGATATCCTCTCTAAAACCTAGTGGAATGTTAGGTTGTAATGTATTCTATGTTTTCTTTTTGGTTTTGAGGCAAGGGAAGTTGAACCAAATATTTTCCACCATACCCTAGGCTTGGCACGTTCAGTTGACAAGCATTAGGAATCATGGATAACAAGCCCTAATTGGGTGAATCCGGTGGGTGGAGGTGAAGTATGATTGGATTGGAATACCATGTGGAGGTACAAAAATTCAATCAACATCAGTTCACAAAGTAAATCAGATCGATGAAGTATTTTTGACCAATCCCTACTTTCTAGACCTAGGAAGGGATAGTTAGGCCTAATTAACCGGTAAGAGTTAGATATGTTAATGACAAAACCCACCTCCGGTTTTGAGATATTGTATGTAAACCCCAAAAGGGTGTCTAGAATATAAAATAGTACATAGGTTTGTTAAGGAATTTTAGTAGATAAATGCAGAATACCTTGCTGACAAGGCTACTAGAATTAGGTCTTCGGTTAGGCCTAAAAGTGCAGTTTGTTTATAAAATACCAAACCGGTAAGTGTAAAAGATCTTGAGTAAGGAATAGGGTTGGAAATAATTCCAAAATCATCCATCCTAATATGTGTAGTGTTGGGAATGAAGATCCTATGGTAGAGGGGTTGAACTCTCTGGTTGAGTATGAAAGGGAGTGGGAAAACAAGGTCTCCTAACCAAGAAAATGGAACTCACAAAACAACAAGTGCTTATCCTAGCCTAAGGACCTTGGGAAGGTCAGAGAGGGTAAGTCTCATAGACCCTTGGAGGGCATGAAGTGTAGAATAATTGGATGGTTCTTGTGTATCTTGGAGGAGATGCCTAGACAAGGTAGCACAAACCAGTGAGAGACAACTCACTCTACATTAGATTGGTATCAGAGCCAATTGATTGAACAAAGTGGTGTATGTTAGACCCATAAGTAGAGTCAGAAGCCAACAACATTCCACCAAAGGCAATGAGCCAAGAGGCCATAAGGAAGTTGGTCCAAGACATGCTTAGTGAATCTCGGGAGAAAGAAACCAAGAAGGGCAAGGGAAAGGTCGCTGAATGGGGTGAAACTGATGATGAAGATGCAGATGTGATAAGAGTCATAACACAAAAGAAGGAGTTGGAAAAAGATCAGCAGATCTTCTTGGATGCCCTCAAGTCACTCAATAAAGACAACATAGAAGGTTTACCTATCTACAATGGAAGCCTAAATGGAGAAGAGTTATTGGATTGGATAGAAGCCTTGAACAATCATTTTGAATACAAGGAAGTTGCAGAAGAAAAGAGGTTCAATTTGGCCAAGTTAAGATTGAAGGGATCAACCCTAGTGTGGTGGAACATGATGCAAGAAGAAAGAGAACAAACCGAGAGGAAGAAGATCACCTCTTGGGAGAGAATGAAGATCAAGATTAAAACTCAATTCCTACCTATAGATTATGAGGTGTATATGCACAAGAAGGTGCAGAATTTGAAACAACAAGAAATGGATGTGAATACCTATAAAGAGGAGCTCAACAAACTTACCCTAAGATCTAGGAAGCAATAGAAAGAAGTGGAGAATGTTGCAAGGTACTTAAATGGCCTTAGACAAAACATTCAAGATGAGATCAGCATGATAGCACCTGAAACAATCCATAAATGCTTTCAGTTGGCCTTGACAGTAGAAGATAAGATCAAAAGGAAAGGTGAATATAATCAAAGGAGCAGAGGTGGCAGAGGTTTCGGAGGAAGAGGCACCTTTGGAAGGGGCTATAATCCCAACAAGAATGAAGAAAACATTCAATCAAAGAATGGTGGTGATAATCCTAACAAAGGAGGACAATTTAGAGGCAACTCTAGAGGAAGAAATAGCTATAGAGGTAGATTTGGCAATTCGGGAAGAGGAACCACAATCTTCACTGGAAAATGCTACCATTATCAAGTGGGGCATACCATGAGATGGTGTCCTGAAAAGACTTCAAGATCTCACATGGGAGACAGGAGAACTCAGTTGGTTCAAGAAGAGGATTGTCAAAGTGTTACCTCACCAATCAGCAAGGCAAGACTAGTCCTAGATGGAGAGAACCTGATGCTAAGAAGGACCTTGTTGAAGGTACCACAGTCCAAAGAACCTACACAAAGGATGACACTTTTCAAAACCACTTGCAGATCTCATGGTAGGATTTGTAAAGTTATAATGGATTTAGGGTCTATTGAGAACATTGTAGTAGTTGAGATGGTAGACAAACTAAAATTGAAAAGGTTGCCACATACCACCCCCTATAAGGTATCTTGGTTCAGTAAGGGCCAACATGTGCTTGTAGATGAGAAAATAGGTAGATTTTGAAATAGGAGACTACAAGGATAGTGTTCTATGTTATATATTACCCATGGATGCATGTCACCTGCTGTTGGGACACCCTTGGCAGTATGATGTCAAATCCATACATGATTGGGAGAAGAATTCCTATGTTATCACCAAGGAGGGTAGAAAGTTTCAAATGGATCCCTTGATTGATCAGGGTAAAGAAAGACATGTTGGCTCAAGTGTTATGTTGCTTGGTGGGAAGGAGATTGAAATTGTTGAAGCATGAAGGGAACCAAGGATGTTCTCTTATAGTGAAACCCAAAGAAGAGATGAAGACTGAAACCAAACTGGTGATACCTCGAGAAGTGCAGACCTTGTTAGACCAGTACAAAGACATAGTTGTCAATGAGATTCCAGAAGCCTTACCCCCTATGAGAGATATTAACCATCAGATAGACCTCATACCTGGTTCAACTTTGCCAAACAAAGCTGCTTACAAAATGACACCTACTCAAAATGAGAAAATAGCAAAGCAAGTGTAGGAATTGCTAGATAAGGAGTTGATAAAGAAGAGTTTAAGTCCATGTGTAGTGCCTACAGTTTTGGCACCTAAGAGAGATGGAAAGTGGAGGATGTGCACTGATTCAAGGGCCATAAAAAAAATCACAATTAGATACTGATTTCCATTGCCAAGGATTGAGGATCTAATGGACTACCTAGATGGAGCTTGCTACTTTTCTAAAGTGGATTTGGTTATCATCAAATTAAGATCAAACCTGGTGATAAATGGAAGACAACCTTTAAAACAAATGAGGGGCTCTATGAATGGTTGGTTATTCCCTTTGGGCTCACAAATGCACCTACCACCTTCATGAGACTTATGAATGAACTTCTTGCATAATTCATTGGTAGGTTTGTCATTGTTTATCTTGATGACATTCTAATTTTTAGAAGGTCAAAGGAGGAGCATATCAAACATTTGAATCAAGTTTTAAGGAATCTACACCAAGAAAAGTTGATGATCAACTTGGATAAATGTGAGTTTTTTTAAAAAGAATTGGTGTAGCTTGGTTTTGTAGTTTCTCAAGGTTGTTTAAAAATGGATCCATCAAAAGTGGAAGCAATTGTAATGCCCCACTAGGAAACCCTGAAGGGATAAAACTAAAACACAAGAATAGAGTGCAATTTTTTTTTTTAAAGTTAAAACAGAATAATGATACATTGACTTAACATTAAGTTCAGATTACACAATAGAAGACTTAACTAACACCTAAAGGGTTTACCAATGTGATTACTTGGTTCAAAACTAACTCAACTCATGCTAATTAATCCAATTAAGTTGATTAACTTAATGAAATGATTATACTTAAACAATTGTTAAATTTATTCGATAGGTTAAAAATATAGATAACATGATTAAGTTCATTCATGCAATTTAACCATACATTACATCCATTCTTAAATTAAAAGATATGTCATACATTTAATTTCTATACATACTTTATTTGCATTAAAAGATAATGAATACTTTGCATTTCACTAAACCTACAATCTTCATGATCCATAATACTGCATTTAATAACTTCATGCATGCATTTAAGATTAATATCATCTAATCTACATTATACATTTTAACCATAATGCCATTCATACATCCAAAATAAAAAGGAACCAAATGAACACAACACCACATAACACCAAATTGATATCACAGTTCACCCCTAGTCGGCTACATCTCCAGGTCTGCTCAACTGCAAGATCCCTCTAATAAAATAATAGGGTGATGAATACATAAGGTTCACATCAATTACATCTGGCCAATAAGGTGTACATAAACAAATAATACATATGCTCACATCGGTCCAAAAGATACATGAATGATCCAAGAAGAAGAAAAAGGATCCATCTGAAACATGATATGGAGCAAATACAAAAGAACAACTAGAGCACCAAAGAGACTAAGTCCTCACAACCCACCATAAGCAACTCGTGGTCTAACATGAATATCAAGTACTCTCAAGGGTATAAACAGATAGATATGACTCCACAATAGTGCTCCTATCAAGGACAACACAAACCGCACACTAGAGAACATAAGAGATGAGTGTCATCACATAGCTTGGTATGGTTACCCCGACAGGTCTCCATAGGTCTCGGCCCCATCTACTAGGTTACCCTGGCAACCTCTCCCGAACCTCTAGCCCATCCAAGTCTCATGTGGACCCAATGCATCCTTTCATGAAGATAAGGTTGTTGGTTTGCCATTTTAGGCCTTCTCACTGCACCTGAGTCTGTACTAGCACTCATCCCATGTGTGAGGCACAATTATCTTAGTTAGTGTTTTCATCTACTAAAATCTCTAATATATTGTTAAGTTATCACTTATTTAGACACACTTTCGATGGGTTACCCTACTACCACTTTGGGAATGACCTTCACTCGAAAACCACTCTCTTGTATGACACTAAACCATAAAATAGATGAACTCCTAAAACCAAGGTATACACAAGGACTAGCACACGGAGTTCAATACGGTAGGAAAACCCACTTGGTCAAACAAGTCCTCATACAAGGTGTACTAACTGACGACTCTCTGAATAGAGACATGACCAACTACAATCAACCACATAACAACTTCCAACACGCGCATTAAGGACATGACCAGATATGTAGTACCCCTTCTCCAATTATTCTATTCTCATGCATACTTTGACTAAGTTTGACTTTTCAGTACCTTTGTAGACCCCCCTTGGTCATGATGTTTTGTGCAGCTAGTATACTATCATAATGATTTATGCTTTAATGTGTATGTGTTCTATTTAATGATGATTATGCATTAATTTATTGACAATGATTAAATGTTGATTTCAATTTCACATTAATGATTATGGACTGACTCGTTTCCTTTATGCATGTTGTGCGTCGTGTGAATGTATCATGTATGTGCGTGTATGGGGTGTGAGGGGATGGTTTCTAGTCACTCACTATGGTGAGACATGATAAGTCACAATTCTTCTTCACCGGTTTGTTTACCATGTTTTTATGTATATATGCATGTGTGTATCGGTGATGCAGGAAAATGCAAGTTTGAATACCGTGTGGGTACGAGGTATCGACTCCACCTGGTTTCACAGGTTTGAGTGTACCTTATTGATTCAATAGATGTGGCAGAAGATAAGTTCTTAAACCCTTCGTGTTACCCCTAGTCATGCTCAATATTAGTGGTGTCGATCATCCGTAAGTTCTCTTTTTATTTGGTTTGTGAGTCATGTGCTTAATTAGGTTACTTAAGTTTGTATTATGCAATGGGTGAAGTGATTTAATTAATCTTAAGTATTTAATTAGATTAAATGTGTTATTATGCATTGGTAAATAAAAGAGATTAAATTAGATCAATTGCGACCCTTTTTTGTGATTCGTCGTAAAATCAATTTGTTCAATTTATTATATAAGCAAGTTTGATCATGTATTGTTTTCATGTGAGAAATAAAATATGTAATCAAATTTGAAAAGAATTGTAATAGACATAAGAAAATAAAAATATTTTTCCTCATTGACTTTGAAAATGTAAATTTGAGTTTTTAAATAAATGGAGAAAATCAAATTTTGGAGAGAAAAGCTTTTTGCATTTAAACCTTATGGAAAGAATTTGATTGGTCCAAAAATAATTTCAACCTATAATAATTTTAAGTTAGAAATTTTCTATTTAACCATATTCTTTCAAAGGAAAGAGGGGAGAAGTTTGGGAGGAAAATTCTTGTGCATCCCTGGTTGAAGGAATTTATCCAGTTGCAGGTGGAGCTCTTCTTACAAACACTACCCATATTTCTTATTGAGGTTGGATTCTTGTTAATTACCTCTATTTTGAAATTTAAATTATTTTGAGGAAATCCCTGTGTGTGTGGGTATGTGGTTTCATTCTCTGTTTGGAAACTCTTCTATTTTTATTTTTATTTTGGTTAAAAGGGAAGGAGTGTTTAACTTTTGGTATTGAATCCTTTGGTGATTGGTTTCAATCAATCAGATTTGTGAGTTTCCCTGTGTAAATGGTTTGATTTCAAAAATTATTAAATACATTCATTTAGTTTTGATTGAGAAATCAAGATAATTTTAATTCAGATTTAGTTATTTCCCCCAAATCTAATTCCTTGTTTGTAAAAAAAATAAACTTCAAAATATGATTCTCTCATCTTAGTATTTGAATTGTAAAATTAGTGGTCTAAATTTGTTAATTTTACCCCTGGATGGGGTTATGCTGGCAAAATTTTGTCAATTTCATCATTCTGTATATATTGATAAAAACATATTGATTTTGATTTTATTTTCCAGAACTTTATTTCCTTACTCAAAAAATTTTCTGAGTTATTGTATTTTAAAGAAATTTATTTTGCTTTAAAAACAATTTTAAAAAAAAAATTTAAAAAAAATTTAAACGAAACTATGTTTTTTTTTTTTTTACGAGGGCATTTTGGCGCTCCATGGGAAAGGAGTCCATGGTTTTACATGCTGGAACCATGTTTCCCCCTCACCCCACTTTACTTTAAAGTAAAGTTTGCTTTTTTTTATTAAAGCTTGCTTCTTATTAAAGTTTGTTTTTTCCTAAAAAGTTTTAAAGTTTTAATTATTTAATATTAATTAAATTATTTTTTTATCTTAGATTAAGATAATTTCATTAATAATGTTTTAATTTTTTTGTATATTAAAAATATATTAATAAAATAGATATATAATATTATATATATATATATATTATTATATTATTATATATTTTTATTTATTAATATTAATTTGTGAATTGGAAAATTAGTGGAAATGATTTATTGGGGAAAGTTGTATATTTATATATGTATAATATATTAATATATTGGAATTGAGAAATATATGAGAATGTTTTGTTTAGGTAATTAAAGAAAGATTTAATTACGTAATTAGTCAAAATTAGTGATATTGGTAATTAAAGAAAGATTTAATTACGTAATGTTTTGTTTAGGTAATTAAAGAAAGATTTCTAGATAGATAATTAATGTCTTGTTTTTGTCAAAATTAGTGATATTGGTATTACATGAATCAATTCCTATTAAGTGATTTTATCAAAATTGGAGATTTAGTAGCTTGATCAAATGAGTTTAACGATAATCAACATTACCTAAATCTTTTATAACGTGATTGTTTTTCTACTTGCCTATGTGCTTGGCTTATAGTTGTGTTCCTGTGCAATTATTTATTTAATTGTTATATGCAATTCTTTGGTGTTGTTTATCTGTTATAGTTTCCTCTTGTGATTCAATTGAGTTCTCTAGTTTACTCAACCTAGGAACTAGGTTCGTGTGACCAAGTGAACTATTATTGTGTCTAAACTCGAGTATTTTGATATTGTGAGTCGTACCTTAGAGTTCGGTAGGATTGTGGTGTCGTAAGAGAGAGTGGCTTTCGAGTGGGGGTTTCGCCCAAAGTGGTTAGCAGGATAACCCATCAGAAGTTGAGTAATAAGTGATAACTTAATTTAAAAATGGGGCGTGGGTTTTACAAACATTAATCAAGATTTTATTGTGCCCCGCTCATGGTTGAGTGCTTGTACAGACTTGGGATGCAGTGGGAAGGCCTAGAATGGAAAACCATCTACCTTGTCTTCACGAAAGGATAGCTTGGGTCCGCATAGAACTTGGATGGGGCCGAGAGTTTGGGAGAGGCTAACAGGATAACCCATGATGGGGGTCGGGGCCTATGGAGGCTTGCCAGGATAACCATGCCAAACTATGCGATGACACTCTTCTCTTATGTACACAATCGTGTAGACTTGTAGATGTCACTTGGTATTCTTTGTGAAGTCTTATCTGGTGTGTATTTGTATGTTTTTAATGAGATGATTCGATGTCATGCTAGACCATGTGTTCTTCCTTATGTTCTCCAGTGTGCAGTCTTGTATTGATTTTGCTTAGAGCACTATTGTGGGAGTCATATCTTTGTGTTTATACTTCATGTGAGTACCTGATATTCATGTTAGACAATGGGATTCTTATGATGGTATGCGAGGAATTAGTTTTGGCAGGTGCTCTAGATGTTCTTTTGTATTTACTCCACTCCATGTATCAGATGGATCCTCTTTCTTCTTCTTGGATCATTCATGTATCTCTTGGACCCTATGTGGTTATATGTATCATTTGTTTTTGTACGCCTTGATGGAAAGATGTAATTGATGTGAACCTTATGTATTTTTCACCTATTATTTATTAGAAGGGTCTTGCATTTGAAGTAGACCCGGAGATGTAACCCATCAGGGGTGAACTCCGATATCAATTTTGGTGTTGTATGGTGTATGTGTTCATTTGGTTCCTTTTTATTTTGGATTTATGAATGGCATTATGGTTAAAATGTATAATATAGTTTAGATGATATTAATCTTAAATGCATGTATGAAGTCATCATTTAGATGCAATAATATGGATTATGATGGATGCAGCTTAGTGATGTAATGTAGCTAATGTCAGATGTATATATTCAATCATGATAGTTAAATCTCTTATGGAATTTTATGGCTATGTTCATGTGGTAATCATTCTATAATGAGTAGGTTTAATCAATCTCTTTGTTAGTTGGATTAATACACCTTAATGTTCATTGGTTTAATCTAGTAATATTTGTTGGAAACCCTTTAGGTGTTTAAGTTATGTCTTCCGCTTGTGCAAATGTTATTACAATATTTAATTTAATGCATCTTTAAGTTCTTTAATGGTAAAAAAAAATTATTTGCACTCTATTCGAGAGTTTTAGTTGAATCATTTAGGGTTTCTTGGCAGGGCATTACAAGATACAAAACAATCACATGAAAACAGTCAATACTCGAGATCAAGGACACAACCAGTTACAAAATAACCACATGACAATATCCAAAACTCGCAATCCAGGACTTATCATTTTGAAATCAAATGCGAAAATAGAAAATTAAACACGCATTAACATTAATCTATAATGACAATCATTTTCCATATCGCTAAAAATACAAATCAATCAAGTTTTCTAATTGATCTAAATTGTTTACAATTTGTCTACCTCATTAAGATGCATGTCGCCCACGATTTTCCGATCCAACTATAATTCCATTACATCATAAAATAAATAAACATACTTCACAATAAATTTAAACCAGAAACTCACTTATACAATTATATTTATATGTTATACATATAAAAATATAATTTGATTTATATATTACTAAACTAAAATTGATATTTATTTTTTTTAAATAAAAATAATCAATTTCCATTTTTATCTTAACGTAACTTATCTATTCTAATTTATCCAAACTCATCTTTTCCAAAATCAACTATATACTTTCCAATATATGAAAATATAAATTTAAAAACTAAAATCAATAATTATTTTTCCAAATAAAATAATATTTTTCTTTTTCCAAAATTGAAATATCTAATCTAATTTATTTTTAAACCAGAATATATTTCCTTGCATGTATTAAAAAAATACAAATTAAATATTAATTAATATATATATATATATATATATATATATATATATATATATATATATATAAATTACTAATTAACTATATATACATTAATTAATTAAATATTAATTAATATATATATATAAATTACTAATTAATTATATATACATTAATTAATAATTAATAATTTAAAATTACCATTTCAAAAACTTTTTAATAAAAAAAATAATATCAAAAACTTTTAAATAAAACACAATTTATAAACTGCGATTATATTTTATTTTTATTTTTTTAAAACACCAAGCCACCCACGTGGGCTTCCCTTCCAAAGGGATGGTTGTTGAGGGGACCATGACGTGGTCTCCCAATAGCCTAGGTTGTGTGGAGACCATGCCATGGTTTGGGGAAGTCACAACTCTCCCCAACCATGGGTCGAGGGCCATGGTCCCCCAAACAACCCCCTCCGCAATATTAAAATATTTTTTTATTATTTATTTATTTATTTTAATTTACTACATAAAACAATTTTCCCAAATTTTTTGAGTACTCTCAGATATTTTTTTGAGAAAAATTTCTGGGGAATTTTCCAAAAAATAAAATGATTTACATATATATATATTTTTTAAATAAAATAATGAAAACAAACACCCCAACCAAACAAGAAACCCATAATTGACAAAGAAATGGAAGGAGCAGACAGAGTTGGATTTTGAAAAATAACCAGTATGCCCCAAATACCCAAATTAGCAAAATTTTACCAACAAATTCCAAACAGTATCCACTCCCATTAAACCAAACACAAACAAATTTCTTAGTTTAAAAACCCTACCCAATTTCAATTAAGAATTCAATCTGAGCAAACCAAAAATTGATTTGGAAAAAGGGGAATGAATTCAAGGAGTAATAAATTCAAAATCTCATTGCTACTCTTCCTTATTCACAAATCTAAAAGATTTTTCAAACAAAACAACCACAGATCTCTTCCAAATCAAATCAATTCTTTAAAATAAAGGAAATTAACCAGAATCCTACCTCCATATGCAATCCTAGTAGTGACTTGATGAAGAGCCCAACCTACAAGCTCAAGAATTTCTTCCAACCAAAGATGCCCAAAAATTTTCCATTCAACACCACTCTTCCAATAAATTTTGAAAACCTAGGTTAAAAAGGAAATTTTGGACCAAAAATCTATTTTTAGGTTGAAATTATTTTCAACCAAATAAAATCATTTCCAATCCAAAAATTGCTTTTCTTCCCAAAATTGATTCTCAAATAAATTAAAACTAACATTTCTCTTTCCAAAATGACAATGAGGGTCACGGATAATAATTTTCCAATTCTATTTAACCTTTTCTTTCAAAATGCATATACTTAATTAATTCGTCATTTAAAAACAATCCATTTAACCAAAATTGCTACAAATATGAATTAAGCAATCTAATTATTGATTAATCACACAAAGGGGTCTTATTTAATTTAGTCCCTTTAATTTACGAATGCATAAAAACACATTTAATATAATTAAATACTTAGGATTTAATAATCATTTTTTACTAAATGCACAACACACAACTCAAGAAAACCAAACAAATACACTACCCGCATACCCAACCAAAGGGGAAACTGACGGACGACTGACGACGCTCACTTGAGCACGACTAGGGTAAAACGTAGGGTTTTACGACTACCTAATTCACTTCCATCGAACCAATAAGGCACGCTCAAACCTGCGAAGCCAAGTAGAGACGATACCCCATAACTACGTGGTATTGTACTTGCAATCTCCTACAACAATGAACCACACATGCATACATATATATTCAATGAAAGTGTTAGCCCGGGGTTAACAACACAAATCAAAAGAACAACTAATCATACATAAGAATTGATGTGAAATCAACATTTACTAGTACACACATTAAGCATAATACATGACTATAACATCACAACATGGTAAATAAACCATCCAAGAAAGCCACTTAAAAAAAACCAACCAAGGTCAAACTGGGTTTAAAAATCTGATTAGGGAAGGGGTACTACAACAATAGTGAATTGGCCTACTCCTAAGTCAATAGGAGATATAAGAAGTTTCCATGGTTTGGCTTCTTTTTATAGGAAATTCATTAGAGGATTTAGCCATGTGTGTGCACCTATCTTGAACACCATCAAAGATGGGATAAAGTGTCAGTTTAAGTGGACTAGTGCAGCAGACAAGGGGTTTGAGTTGTTAAAACAAAAGGTAGCAGAACTCCCTTACCTTAGGCTCCCTGATTTCAATCATCTCTTCACTATGGAGTGTGATGCCAACAAGTTGGCTATAGGGGTCATTTTGAGCTAAGAAGGTCACCCGGTTGCATTCTTCTCTGAGAAGCTCAATGAAGAAAAAAAAAAGTATTCTACTTATGATCTAGAGTTATATGCCATGGTGTAAGCACTCAAGAAGTAGCAGCATTATTTGTTACCTAAATAGTTCATAGTCTACACTGATAATCATGCACTTAGTTTTTTGAATGGGTGGGAGAAATTGAATCAAAGACACCTCAAGTGGGTTGAGTATTTGCAGGTCTACACCTTTTCCATCAAGTACAAGAAAGGAGTCACCAATAAGGTAGCATATACCTTAAGTAGAAGGGTACTAACCATTCAAGAAGTACAACTACAAAGTGTGGGGTTAAATGGCCTCAAAGACCTCTACCAAGGTGACAAAGATTTTGGTGAAGCATATGATGTTTGCTCAAGGTTTGCTAATGCTTTTCATGTTGCCTATTCTGATTTTATGTTGCGGGAAGGCTTATTGTTTAAAGGATACCTACTTTGCATACCACAGTGCTCTATGAGAGACAGTATCATCAAGGAGAAGTATCAAGGTAGTCTAAGTGGACATTTTGGTCTTGACAAGACCTTAGAGCAGGTTGGCAGGATCTACCATTGGCCCAAAATAAAGTCATATGCTATTTGTCAAAGGACTAAGGGTACCTCCAGCAATGCAGGTTTATATCAGCCTCTTGCCATACCAACAAGGACATGGGAGTGTGTGAGTATGGACTTTGTTCTTGGTTTTGTAATACCCTAAAAATGGTCATCTAAACCATGGGCCCCTAGTCTCGACAACATCACCAAGGTTCTAACCAAAGGCAATTAAATCAACTTTGAGCACACAATTAATTAATTTTTCAATCATTAAATATTACATGGCAAGTGAATAATTCTATATTAATTAAATATTTATTTAATTAATTAAACCATTCCAAGAATATCATTTTCATCAATTATCCTATTTAATTTATTAAATATCCTAGCATATTTAATTAATTAATAAATTTGCCATTTAATCATAAAAAAAGGAATTAATTTATTACAAAAGAGGAATCAATATGCAAAGAAAGAGTTAAATTGAAAATAAAATAAAATAATTGAATTGAGAGAGAAATCAAACTTGAGATATTATTTCTTTCTTCTAAATTGAGATAACTTGAAATCAGAAAAACAATTAAATTGATTTATTAATCATCCTCCAAAATTGGAACTCAAAGCTTTTGAGAAAAGAAGTTCAGTTGCATTGAAAAGACTCTTTTCTTGAATAAATCAAAGAAATATGCATGGAATAACGTATTTTTATCTCAATTGCATGGAATTAATTGAATTTTGTCTCCAATGTAAACTCAAACTTATAATCTGAATGCATTTCAATCAAGCAATAATTGGAATTTGTCTCAAGGTTAACTAAATCTGATCTCTCAATTATTTCAATTATCCTAAATTGTGCTTTTTCTTGATCTCTCTTGTGATTCTCTATAAATTCAACCTTCATCTCTCATTCAAAACATCCTAGAGATTTATTGTTATTATACAGTTTTTGCTCTGGAGTCATTGAAGATAGTGTGCTTGCTTTTTGAGATTATTGCATCTTAGTTTAGCTTTTTGCATATTTAGTTCAATTATGATTGCTTGAATTCATTTAGCTTAATATTCATCCATCTTTCATCCATCTTGCATCCATTTAGCTTAATATCATGCTCATATAGATTAAATCCTTCGCCTTGGTGTAGTCTAGTCACTGGTATTGCTTAAACAAATTTGAGAGAAAGTCTATACTCACATCTTTTAGAAGGCAATGGGTCGATTTGTTATGGTTTTAGTATTCATGCTTATATCTATCTAACCATACATGTAATGACTTAATTGAAGTGTTATGTCTTACAGCCTACAGATACTTATTCCACATTTCACACACACATTTCTGGCACCCATCGTGGGGCAAAAGACTACATCTTTTGGCCTCGAAGACTAACTTTTTTCTTATTTTTTAGATTTTTATTTTTTTGGATTTTCATTCGTACAGTTACTGCTAATTATCGTACGAGTTTTCCCAAAGTCCCGAATGACAAACTGTAGATATGGTGCGATCTCGTACAAATTATCGTACGACTTGGTGAGAATCATCATACGGTATTTTGTGTTTTTGGATTAAAAGCAGATTTCATTCTTTAGGTTTTCTTATTCAATTTTTATCATACAAACGTTGACCCTAGCTTGTTATTCGTCTAAAGAATTTTTCACAGCCTAATTAGTTTTTTGCAGAACGCTTGTCAAAGAATATGCTTGTCAAACAAAGACAATATAACTACTGATTTGTTGTCTTTGTAGATTGCCTGAGGAGATTTGAGTAAACATTGTGTATTCATTAAATTTATTTTTAGGCACCTAACTTGCTATCTGGTTAATGAACAAATCTGTCTTTCGTATTTTAAGAAAATTCTGAGAGGTAGGGGAGTATGCTTTTGTCTGTATAGACAATAAAAAATCTAGACGCTTGAGGCTTTTTCCTAAGTTTGAGATTTGTATATATTTAGCGGGCCTGCCCTCCTGAGGAGCCTATAAGGCCAAAGCCATTAGAGCCTATGAAAGGGGAATGGCCCAAGTGGGAACAGCTAAATGCTAAGTACTCCAACCCACTATAAAATAAACGTGATTTGATGAAAATCAAGTCAATGGTAGTGCTCGGGAATAGCTCTCCTCTATACCTTTGGGTATATTAAACCTCGGTTTTCAAGGCTAGGAGACCTCTTAATTGATTTTATACCCCGATGCGCCAAACAGATTCCTTACTAGTTCCAATTAAAACTAGAAGCTACCTGGTTCACCTCCGAAAAGGGGATAATCTTTGTGCAAGAGAGATAGTAACTCTCCCAAGACACTTGCCATATTGTGCCCCCATTAACGTTTGGAGTTGGCTAATACGACATTGAGAATCTATTGTGTGAGACTCAGCAGCCGTATCTTGATTAGCTATTGGGTGTGTACCTAAGTCAGCAAAAAAAGGTTTTCTTCTCTCACCAATTTCCATAGGGTTAGTGTGTTGTGATTGAAGTCATTATACATATAGCATGTTTTCTATGTTTTCATCCCTGAAACTGAAACTAAAATACCAAAATTGGAGAAAACAATAAACAACTCAGTGGTCAAAATTTTGTCTGTGTCACAAACTAGTCTACATCAACTATCCAAAAACTCAATCCATCTCAAAACTGGTCATCGTCAGTCATTGAAAACTCAGTCTGTCAGAATTTTGTTTATGTCCAGCAAACTGTCGTACAAGTCTTCTGATTTATCGTCCTGCTACATATTTGTTTCCATATGAAACTTCATCAGGTATTATAGTTTTTCATCTGAGCCTCAATTATGTGTCGTACGAAATCTGATAATCTATCATCCTTCTTAGGGAAGTGTCATCTGATTCCCGATCCTGTGTTGTATGAGAAAACATTACATTCATCAGTTTTTCATCTGAGGTATACCCATTTGTCATGCGAACATAGACAATAACTTGTACGAAATTCTATTTTTATCGTCCTGAAGTTATTAAACTGTCATTTGATTCTGTCAACCCTGTCGTACGAATCTCTTATTTTGTCATTCCAGAAGAGTCAACCTTGCCTAAAATAGTCTACAATGAGCATAAAATTGGTTATCATCATCCTGAGCATAAATAGATCAAAACAGTGTACCTCTTCCATTTGTGTTGCACGATTTTGTCGATCATCTTTCAACTAGTTCAATCAACTACTTATCAAACTTAAGTCACTTAGATAACGTCTTACACAGGATAGATCTTTCCTGAAACCAAACTGAGCCTTAGCCACTTCTCTTAAATCAAACTAGGTAACTTAGATCATGTCTTACACAGGATAAATCTTTCCTGAAACCAAACTAAATCTTAGTTTCTTCTCTCAATCAAAACGTTAAGCAAACAACTAGTTCCAAATTTGATCTTGACTTCTGCATCACAAATAGCTCTAGGTCACATCAATCAATAAAAATTCCTACTCAAACCATAAGTTCTTGTAAGAAAGCCGACAGAGTCAAAGGACAATCCTTTTCATATCAAGATAACCCATTTTACATAAAGGACCCACTCAATAATAAACCTTCATCATCTGATATGCCAGTTTTTTATCAACCCTTATCTCCCACCATATCTGGAACAAGATAAGAAAGACAAGCTACTAAACAAAATGCCCACGATGATATTGGTATACATACTACCGACAGTAATTCCTCATCAAGTGAATCCAAAGCCTCTGAACCTCCAAAAACTGATATACAGAAATGTCAAGAGGATAAAGATTTACAAAAAATGATGAAGGTTATCATGGCTAGAGAAAAAGAAGACTATTTTCTAGAACTAGCAAAGAAAGGAGCTAAACTTCCTACTGGTTATAAGATTGAGGCCCTTGTCACTAAAGAGGAAGAGTCACCCTTGGTAATGGTGAAAAAACAAATACAAGCCTTACAGACTGAGATCACAGAACTAAAAAACAAGGATAAATCCTCAAAACAATATTCTCTGGATACAATATGCCCATTTCCATTTGAAAAAAACTTATACATGCCTCCATTTCCTTCACGAATCAAGATCTCAAAATTTGACAAATATGATCCCACCTCAAACCCTCAAGACCATGTCAAAGAATTGTGTGCTTTATGTATGGAGTTCATGCACGAACAAACATATCTCATGCGCCTTTTCCCAAGGAGTTTAAGAGGGCAAGCTATGGAATGGTTCTCAAGTCTACCTATGGGGATCAAAACTTTTCAAGAATTAATCCAGTTATTCTTACAACAATACTCCTATAACTGTTGCCATTCTACACTCTAGTGAGAAATGATGGTGTTGTCATTGATGGAAACTTACCAAAAACCTTGTGGATATCTTTAAGCACTGGCACCGACAGGCATCGGCATCAACAGACACTTCACCGGCAGCGACAACAATGTATACCAGCATCTCAACTGACAGGAATAAAGTTTTGTTTATTGTATATAATTGTAAATATCTTTTATAAAGCCGACAAGGCATATTGTAATAAGACTCATATATGTATGAAGTCTTGTAAATCATTTTAAAAAGAAGTAGCATGGATGTGAAGTGATAAGCGAATATTAAGGCAGATTTTGTATAAGAGTTTATGGTTATTGTATGAGCTTAAACCGGTACTGAACCTGGCATAGCAGATGTTGAATTGTAGCAGTACATTCTATTGGATTTTCATAATCCATTTGTAAGTCAATGAGACTTCCTTTTTGTGATTGAGCAGTGAGCTCTAGGCAGTTGGCCTTCCTGCATGTGCAAGCCCCTCTTGTAAGTAATATCCATTCATTGGCCAGTGAGTGAATATTGTGGGTCACAAATCCCACCAAGTTTTCTTCCACACCGGGTTTCCTCGCTAAACATCTTGTGTTATGGTGTGTTTTCTATGCTGTCTTTATTGTTCTTATTTACTGCATTAATTCTTGTTTACTGGTACACTATTTTGAAATGCAAAATACTTAATAAGGTTAAAGAATCTATTAACCAGATAGATATTGATTCACCCCCCCCTCTTAGTATCTTTGGGACTATCATCAATCCTAACAATTGGTATCAGAGCTTGGTCCTCTATTTTCAAAAGTCTAACAACTTGAGTAAGATTCTGACACCGGTACAGATGGAGAATTTAAGAAAGCAATTAGAAGGAGCTCTTGTGGACTATGATGCAGAGAAGTTGAAGAATATCAAACTTGAAGATGATCTAAGGACTGCACAAGAATTCATCCAAGGATGTCAAGAGAATCTCACTATTGCTAGAAATAAAAGAAAACATCATGAACATAACTGGAATAAAGGAAAGTGACTTTAGAAGGATTAAAACTGGAGGCACATCTCTCACCGGTTGGTACATCCTCTGACAATGAAATTTTTGTTGAGTTTAAAAGAGTTGATAGGAAGAGAAAACCCTCACCGATACCCTCTCCTCCTCCCAAGAAAACAAGAACAACAAGGTAGAAGCAACAGGCAGTGGGACCACCGGCAAAGAAGTTGACACCAAAGAAGAAAAAGCAACAATAGGTTATACCACCATTGGACAACTTACTGAATGAAATAACTGATGACGGAAACTTATCCAATGTGAGCAAATTATATGATACATACACTATTGAAGAGAAAGAAAGTATAGAGAATAGCATCATCCTACATCTTGACATATATAAGAAAGTGTTAATAAAAGTTGTAGATGATTTGCCTAGTGAATTGTATAGGCGGTTAGATGCTAAGAGGATAGCAATTATGGAGCTAGATAAGAAAATTAAAATTGAGAAACTTCTAGCTATACATCCGGTCAAATCTATTGAAGAAATTCATGAATTGATCAGTGAAGGTAATAGGTCATTTTTTGCAAGCGGGCACCGGCATGTGAGCCTAATGGCTGGCAGAGTTAATGAAATTTCAGAAGAAACAACTAAAAAATGGGACATCTTCTATATTGATACAAACCCTGAGTCTGAAATTTTGTACACTGTGAACATAGACACTCAGGAGGTTACCATTGTAGTTGATAAGGAAATCATAGAGGAAAAGAAAGATGTTGCTATTGAGCAACCGATAGATAATATTGAGGTTGGAACACAGGCAGAATACATTGAGATTGGGGTACAGACAGAGCAAACTGAGCATTCAGAGGAACCCTTGGTTAGTGAAATGGTTACTGACAATACCAATGCAAGCATAAAGAAACCTGCAGAGATAGTAACTAAGATACCGGTAGTAGAGAATAAAGAAAAACCAATGGAGATATTGTAGTAGATAACATAGGTAAAACAAGCAGAGAAACCGGCAATGTCACAGGGACACATTGAGATAGTGAAACCGGTAACCACAGAGAAACCAAAACCTTTGCTAGTGGAAATGCAAACACAGACTGACCCACCAGAGGCCGAGACAAGCAAAGCGGTTACTCACACCGGAAGCACTAAGATTGCAAAGGTAGCTAGGCAGACATTAAATACTTCACTGATAGAATTTAGACCCACCAATGTGACTGAAGTACTTTTGGATTCAATAAAGAAAATAACAGATTGCAATGCACTGGTTTATAAGGCAATTGATGACACAATTCCTATTCTTAAAATGATTGCACCCAAATGCAATTTAGATCAAGTAAAGGATTCTTTAGGTCAGTTAAACACATTGTCTAAATATATTACTGGTAATATACTGACAGTTGATCAAATAAATGAGGAAACATTCAAGGAGAAAATGGAAAAGGAAAAAGAAAAATTATTTGAGGAAACAATAAAGAAGTGCACGGAACATATTGATACTCTTCTATCGACACTGAGCACAACAATTACAGAGTTTAAGGAGCTGTACAGAGATACTTGCAAGACAAATCTGTTGACAGTTGACATTGATAAGAAAATAAGCACAGTACAAAAGGAGATTAATGACATAGCTGATAATATCATTGGTTCATCTGAACCTATATCAGTTATTGAGCAAGAAATTACTAGATTTGAAGGAAAATTGGAGAAGTTAGAGAAAGACAAGGAAAGGATAAAGGGAAAAGCCAGAGAGCTTAAGTGCAAACTCAGTCCTAAGTTAGATAGCCTTATCTTTCTAAGGAAAGAAATCTTTGAGGCATTAATTCAAGGTTAAAAGACACTGAAAGAACAAATGCATCATCTCACCACTATAATTCAGAGAACTGAGGCAGCTATGAAGGATAGTAACAGGTTTATTCAAAGCATAAACTTGGTATTAGCAGACATATTCCAGATTGTAACCAACCGATTACAAAGTTCAAGCTGAAAATTGCACTCATTTGACAATTTTGAGAACATTTGTCATTGATGTCAAAGGGGGAGTAGTAGGACAGAGAAAAATGGCTATCAGAGGAGATCATCTGCTCAAGGGGAGCATACATTTTTGGTAAAATTTTGGACTTTACTTTTTGGGACAGATTTTTGGATTTTTCTCATGAGTGTTGCCATCAATGCTAAAGGGGGAGATTCTTGGCATTCTACACTCTAGTGAGAAATGATGGTGTTGTCATTGATGGCAACTTACCAGCAACCTTGTGGATATCTTTAGGCACTGGTACCGGCAAGCATCGGCACCGACAGACACTTCACCGGCAGCGACAACAATGTATACCAGCATCCTAGCCGACTAGAATAAAGTTTTGTTTATTGTATTTAATTGTAAATTTATTTTATAAAGCCAACAAGGCATATTGTAATAAGACTCATATATGTATGAGGTCTTGTAAATCATTTTAAAAAGAGGTAGCATGGATGTGAAGTGATAAGCGAATATTAAGGTAGATTTTGTATAAGGGTTTATGGTAATTGTATGAGCTTAAACCGGTACTGAACCTGGCATAGCAGATGTTGAATTGTATCAGTACATTCTATTGGATTTTCATAATCCATTTGTAATTCAATGAGACTTCCTTTTTGTGATTGAGCAGTGAGCTCTACGCAGTTGGCCTTCCTGCATGTGCAGGCCCCTCTTGTAAGTAATATCCATTCATTGGCCAGTGAGTGAATATTGTGGGTCACAAATCCTACCGAGGTTTTTCCCACAATGGGTTTCCTCGCTAAAAATATTGTGTTATGGTATGTTTTCTATGTTGTCTATATTGTTCTTATTTACTGCATTAATTCTTGTTTACCAATACACTGTTTTGGAATGCAAAATACTTAATAAGGTTAAAAAATATGTTAACCGGTTAGATACTGATTCACGCCCCCCCCCCTCTCAGTATCTTTGGGACTATCATCAATCCTAACAATAACATTCATCATCTATTCACTATGATTGAGCTTTGCAATACCAAACAGAAAACAAGAGAACCCTTTCTCACTTTCCTCCAACGTTGGAGAAAGATGTTCTCTAGATATTCTCGGCCTATTCCAGATTATGAGAAAATGGACATTTTCGTAAATAACTTAATCCCTGAATTGAAATACAGTATCAAAATGCAAGTGCACCCTTCATTCAATAAAATGGTGTGCTTATAAAGAAGGGAGATATCTCACTTTGGAAAGAAACATAACTGAGATCTAGTTCCAAAGAAAAGAACAAATATTAGAAATATGGAAAAGACAAAAACAGAAACATTGTTAATGACGGAGTGGTAGACATTGTTAAAGAAAAAGAAAAATCCACAATATTTAACCTAGCTAGTGGCACACAAGCAATCAAAGCAGCTGAAACTACAATAAAAAACCCACTGAAGAAAGTAAAAGAGTGGTTCAAAGAGAAACCTTGGATTTTGAAACCTAAACGCGACTTCACTCCTCTTGATGAATCATGCGAATCCATTTTTAAAACTTTATTGGAAAATGATCTGATAACATTACCAGACAATTCTAGGCCATATGATCCTGAAGTCAAACCAAAATGGTGGAGAGCAAATGAATATTGTGAATATCATCGAAACAAAGGTCATAGCACAAACAACTGCATGAAGCTCAAACATGAGATTCAAGATCTCATTGACGTTGGTAAAATTGTTGTCGGGAATCATGCGACCAATGCTGGTCACAAAGCTTTTAAGGATCCCTTACCTATTTATGAACAAGGTGATTCCTCAAATACAAAAGGAGGTGCCAAAGTCAATTACACTTACACCAACAACGACAATGTGATCAACATGATTGAGTCTTCCCAACCTGAATATTGCAATGTGATTATAATCAAAGACAAACAACATGAATCACAACATGAAAATGCTATGACCCGTGCTCAAAAGAAAGTCACTCTCCAAGGAGCTAGTTCTTCAACTCCTGCTCAAATGATGTCATACCTACCAGCCTCATTAAAGAAACAAACAGATACAACATTTGCTAAATTTAAACAACTAGCTTCATCATCATCCCCTGGATATAGAATTGTCGAACAGTTGAAAAGAACAAATGCTCAAATCTCCATCTTTGAATCATTAAAATTCTCTTCTTCTCACAAAGAGATCTTGGACAAGGCCTTGCTCACCACTAATGTTCCAAAAGATTTAGATATTGATTGGTGTCAATCTATGGTGGGCCATCTGACTTCACCTCACTATCTGACCTTCTCTGAAGAAGATGGCAACTCACTAAATCATCCACATAACCAACCATTGCACATTGAAGCTATGATCCATAAACACCAAGTTAAACATGTTTTGATAGATGGAGGTGTTGGGTTGAATATTTGTACCTACAATTTGCTTACACAACTGGGCTTTTTTGAAAATGTCATTGATCCAGCTAAGAAAATAACAATCAAAGCTTATGATGAAGAAGAAAGAACATCTAAAGGTCTAGTACTATTACCAATCAGGGTGGGACCTGTAGAAAGAGATGTCATTTTTCAAGTGCTTGATCTTCCTCCATCATACAACATCTTATTGGGCAGGCCATGGATTCATGAAATGAAGGCAATTCCATCTACATACCATCAATGCTTAAAATTTCCTTATAATGGAGTTGAAGTCAGTATTCCTGCTAATACAAACTACCCCTGTAATGCATTGACAAAAGGTGTTGATAACTTTGTGTCTCATAATAGAGGAGCCTGTATAGATGAAAGTTCAGAAGCCCTGATGAAGGACTTAGAAAATACATTACAAATTACAAATACTAGCATGGATGGCTACAAGATAGAACCAGTACTTTCATTAATATCTCTCCCTCCATCACCAAAACAGTTAGACAAACCATTAGAGGCTATGCGGACATAGACTTCAACTCCACATGTCATATATGATGGACTTTTTGTACAGTATTCTACTTCCATAGAAGATGAAATAGAAGAGGATGTTGTTCTTAAATGGATTTTCAAGGAAGATAGTGAAAATATGGAAGTATGACATTGTGAGATTTCCCCAACACAATATGGTCCCGGCTACAAAATGATTCAACGTATGGGATATTTAGGTACTGGTCCTCTGGGCAAACATCAAGAGGGTATTATTGAGCCTATTCAATTGCAAACAAATTCTACAAATGATAAACCTGGACTAGGATATAATCCAAAAAAGACATCAAACCAAAAACATGCTTCTAAGTCTAAGTGGAGGAAAATGATTTTGCCTTCAACATCACAGGAAATCAACACTCAACAAACTCAAGAAGAGTGTGAAAAAGAACAAGAAGAACTAGAAATTGAGAGAGAATAAATAACTGGTACTCAAGTTTCGATGGTATCAGCTACAACACTACATGGAGTAGAAGTTCCAGAGGATATGAGAAGGGAAGTAGAAAGAATCAGAGAATTATTTGCACCATTGAAAATTCTAGTTACATACACTAGTAGGCAATAATTATCATTGTGTACCCTCGCTATCTTTCAATTTTTCTCCCGAGGGGGCATACTGATGACCTCATGACCTCACATCTTCAATGTCAAGAAAATTTTCAAATCTTCATCAAAAGTCGAGCAAAAAAAAAAAAAACTTTTCAACTAAAGAAAATCAAACAAATTCTTATCGCTAGGGGCATCATCGCTTCATATCAAGTTGAGATCTCTCGATCATCTAAATCAAATCAATCGCTAGGGGCATATCAGTTTTATCGCTTTAAATCAAGCTTATATTTGTCTTTATCTGAATCAGTCTCTTAACGTTAATCAGTTTCATCGCTTTTCATCAAGTTGGTTATTCATTTAAACTCAATCAAAAGTTTAAAGAGTATCTTTGATCACACACTCAATCTAGGAAGGTGTTCAGTTTCATCACTTCAAATCAAGCTAGACAGTTTATCTTCGCTCATCGTGTCTTGATCCATCAAGTTCAAGATCAATTTTATTTTCGCTCACTATGTCTAGTTCAATAAAGTTCTAGATCAGTAAGATCCACTTCTTGATCAATCAAGTTCAAGTTCGGTATCTTTTTCTCTTCATCGGTCCTAGTTCAATCAAGTTCGGGATTGGTTTCGCTTTAATCAACTCTATTCAGCTTCATCACTTCAAATCAAACTAAACACCTTGCTCTTCATCTGGTTCATGATCAATCAAGTTCAACACCGGTATCTCCTAGACACATCAACTATTCTTTGAACCAACGTACTACTTGCACATTAATTCAAAGAGGGGCAAATGTAATACCCTAAAAAATGGTCATCTAAACCATGGGCGCCTAATCTCGACAACATCACCAAGGTTCTAACCAAAGGCAATTAAATCAACTTTGAGCACACAATTAATTAATTCTTCAATCATTAAATATTACATGGCAAATGAATTATTCTATATTAATTAAATATTTATTTAATTAATTAAATCATTCCAAGAATATCATTTTCATCAATTATCCTATTTAATTTATTAAATATCCTAGCATATTTAATTAATTAATAAATTTGCCATTTAATCATAAAAAAAGGAATTAATTTATTACAAAAGAGGAATCAATATGCAAAGAAAGAGTTAAATTGAAAATAAAATAAAATAATTGAATTGAGAGAGAAATCAAACTTGAGATATTATTTCTTTCTTCTAAATTGAGATAACTTGAAATCAGAAAAACAATTAAATTGATTTATTAATCATCCTCCAAAATTGGAACTCAAAGCTTTTGAGAAAAGAAGTTCAGTTGCATTGAAAAGACTCTTTTCTTGAATAAATCAAAGAAATATGCATGGAATAACGTATTTTTATCTCAATTGCATGGAATTAATTGAATTTTGTCTCCAATGTAAACTCAAACTTATAATCTGAATGCATTTCAATCAAGCAATAATTGGAATTTGTCTCAAGGTTAACTAAATCTGATCTCTCAATTATTTCAATTATCCTAAATTGTGCTTTTTCTTGATCTCTCTTGTGATTCTCTATAAATTCAACCTTCATCTCTCATTCAAAACATCCTAGAGATTTATTGTTATTATACAGTTTTTGCTCTGGAGTCATTGAAGATAGTGTGCTTGCTTTTTGAGATTATTGCATCTTAGTTTAGCTTTTTGCATATTTAGTTCAATTATGATTTCTTGAATTCATTTAGCTTAATATTCATCCATCTTGCATCCATTTAGCTTAATATCATGCTCATATAGATTAAATCCTTCGTCTTGGTGTAGTCTAGTCACTGGTATTGCTTATACAAATCTGAGAGCAAGTCTATACTCACATCTTTTAGAAGGCAATTGGTTGATTTGTTATGGTTTTATTATTCATGCTTATATCTGTCTAACCATACATGTAATGACTTAATTAAAGTGTTGTGTCTTATAGCTTACAGATACTTATTCCACTTTTCACACACACAGGTTTACCTAGAACTCCAAGAGGATATGACAGTGTCTATGTCATAGTGGATAGATTCAACAAGATGACACACTTTGTGCCTTTTAAATGCACTAATGATGCCTCCTACATAGCAGGGTTTTTTTTCAAAGAGATTGTGAGGATCCATGGTTTACTACTTAGTATTGCGAGTGATAGAGATAAAAAATTTGTGAGCCACTTTTGGCGAACCTTGTAGAAGAAACTTGGTACTAAACTTTCTTTTTCATCTGCATACCATCCATAATTTGATGGTCAAACTGAAGTAGTAAATAGGTCCTTGGGTAATTTACTGAGATATCTCACCAAACAACATGGTCAAGTTTGGGATCTAGTATTGGGACAAGTAGAGTATGCCTACAATGACTCTGTCAATAGAAGCATAGACGGATTCCATTTGAGATTGTATATGGATGTCATCCAAGGGGTATCTTAGAACTCTGAGATATCAGTTCCATGCATAATAAGAGTGCTCAAGGTGAAAAAATTGTAGAGAATATGAAGGAGATCCATGAACAAGTCAAGAAAACATTGCAGCAAAACAATGAGAAATACAAGACACAAGCAAACAAAACAAGAAGAGAAGTACACTACAAGGTAGGTGATCTAGTTATGGCCTATCGGAGAAAGGAGAGACTTCCTAAGGGGCTGCCTAGCAAACTATGCATGAAGAAGATTGGGCCTCTTAAGGTTGTGCATAAGTATAGCAACAATTCCTATGAGGTGGAACTACCACCAAACTTGGGTATATCACCAATATTTAATGTATGTGATTTGTTTTAATATAAAACAACTCAGTCAGCTACAAACCAAGAAGAGTCTACTGCTACTGAAGATGTAGATTGGATACAAGACCTACCTCCAAGCCAACCGGTGACATTGGACCGTATTTTGGACTCCAAGATTGTCAAAAGGACTAGTAAAGGATTCTATACAGACTACTTGATCAAATGGATAGGTCTCCCTGACTCTGAAGCTACATGGATATTTGAAGGAGATATACTACAGCATGGAACCACTGTTCAAGCCCTATCCACTCAAGGGACTTGAGTTCTTCCTACCTCGGGAGTATGGTGTAGGGGCACTTAGCACGTTTTGGTAACTTTGTTTCCAAGATGTTGGAATCATGTTTTTATTTTTGTAATAAGGCCAAGAGGCCATTAAGTGTGTGCTCAAATTATTGTAAGGGCCCTAAGAGTCTTTGCTTGACCAATGTTGGCTTGTGAGCTCTTAAGGGTGGCAGGCAGAGAACTTAATAGGATAAGTTATTTTTGGGTTAATGTAAGTTGGTTGATGTTGTTTTGATTTTATTAAGGTCATATGAGTCATTTTAAAGTGAGAAAGTTTTGGTTTGAGCAAAGTTGCTCACCTATATAACAAATTGCAAAAGTTGTAAAAGTTGCTCATAGCAACTTTGCAACATTTTCATACACCAACGGCTAATTGGTTGTCACAATTGGTTATGAGCATGTGTAACTACTCCAAGGACAATATAATCCTTGGAAAGACTAATGATAAATGGTTGTTGTTGTTGTTGTTGAAGATCTGAAGCCAATAAACTAATTTGGTTTCCCCTTTGGTGTGTTTTTTTTCCGAGTTACCGCTTGTCCTTTGCAAGTTTGTACGGCCTGTACGGATTGACACTTCCAAAATAGGGAAATGGATTGTTATCTCAGTGTCTTACCTTCATTTTTTTTAATTTGGAGTCTTGAAGTGTTGTAGTTTGTGAATAAACTTCATTTTGTTGTAGGCGGGTTCAAAGGTCCTAAAAACCAAGGTTTTGAGACCAAAATGGCTCCAATCTAACATTCCATGTTGGATATCCTCTCTGAAACCTAGTGGAATTTTAGGTTGTAATGTATTATACATTTTCTTTTTGGTTTTGACACAGGGGAATCTAAACCGAAGATTTGTCATCATACCCTAGGCTTCACACATTGAGTTGGCAAGCATTAGGAATCATGGATAACATGCCCTAATTGGGTGAATCCGGTGGGTGGAAGTGAAGTATGATTGCATTGGAATACCATGTGGAGGTACAAAAATTAAATCAACATTAGTTCACAAATGCAATCAGACCGGTGAAGGATTTTTGACCAATCCCTACTTTCTAGGCCTAGGAAGGGGCAATTAGGCCTAATTAACCAGTAAGGGTTAGATATGTTAATGACAAAACCCACCTCTGGTTTTGAGATATTGTATGTAAACCCCAAAAGGGTGTCTATAATTTAAAATAGTTCATAGGGTTGTTAAGAAATTTTAGTAGATAAATGCAGAATACCCCGCTAACAGGGCTACTGGAATTAGGTCTCTGATTAGGCCTAAAAGTGCAGTTTGTTCGTAAAACACCAAACCAGTAAGTGTAAAAGATATTGAGTAAGGAATAGGGTTGGTAATCCTTCCAAAATAATCCATCCTAATGTTTTTAGTGTGGGGAATGAAGATCCTATGTAGAGGGGTTGAACTCTCCGGTTGAGTGTGAAAGGGAGTGGGAAAACAAGGTCTCCTAACCAAGAAAATGGAACTCACAAAACAACAAGTGCTTATCCTAGCCTAAGGACCTTGGGAAGGTCAGAGAGGTTAAGTCTTGCAGACCCTTGGAGGGTGTGAGGTGTAGAATCATTGGATGGTTCTTATGTAGCTTGGAGGAGATACCTAGACAAGGTAGCACAAATCGGTGAAAGACAACTCACTCTACATCATTTGTACCTGAAATTATGATGAAGATAGAAAAGCAATTGTCAATAAAAATAATCAAGAGGAAATTTTGTCCATAACCGAGGGAGAATTTTCTCATTTGTTGAACCTAGGGTTTGAAGCACAAAACTCAAATGTCCACATTGACCTAGGAAAGCTAGCAGAGCAATATGACAAAATCGACACAAATTATAAAGATTCATTTATCAAAGGTCTAACAATGCCTGGTACTCGATTGAATTGGAATCATAAGCCTCCTTATGATTATAATATTGTTCCATGGGTTCAGGATACTATTTCCTTTCTAACATTTTTCCTGGGACTTGAAAATGATAGGGAAGTGGGTGCCAACCTTCTTGAAATGAGTTTTAATATCCATTGCCTAACAGAACTAGTAAGATTTAATTTTGTTGAGCATGTTGTTCAATCAATGCAAACACAATTACTAATGATTAAAACAAGTTCCTATAAGGCATTTAGGTTCACATCCTACTTGTGCTATCTTCTTCTATCAAAGTATCGTGCAATATTCGAGACCAACAAGCTTCACATTGAGGTTTATAAGATTGATGAGAAGACTCAAAATAGAACAAAGTGTCTGATATATGAATGGACACCTAAGATAAGGATGAATGATAACAGAAAGAACTACAACCATTTTGTAGACTTATTTTTGGTACCAATGTATAATGAAATTACAAGCACTCCAATGCCTAGATTTCCTATGTCAACTCGGAAATCTAATACAATTGGTTGGCTGGTTCTTCATAGAAGAATACACTATGTTAAGGTTTTATGGATCAATACTATAACCCCACAAACTTCCAATACATGTGATAGAGAGGGATTTTGCATTGGAACATGTACAGCAGTCAGAGATCACAGATGTACTCTTTCATGGTTAGCAAAAGAAGAGCCTATTCCTTCCTTGCGTTTCTCATGTGAAGGGTTCACATTTGACAGAAAAGCATTTAAAGTGGCACATGATTTTTGACAATTTTTAGCTTTGGTGTTGAGGGTCACTGACTGTATGATCCACTCGACATCATTCAAACAAGGCTTCAGAAAAATGGGAACTTTGAAAGGTTATGTCAACATGAAAGTAAATCATTCCTAGAAAATCTTAGAAACATGGACTCCTAGGATGAGGTAAAAAAAGAGATGGAGAAAATTACCGCTGACAATAAAATTTCAATAGAAGAATTGTCATCACAAATTATGGCATTGCACACACAGAAAACAACATAGCAGGGCATCCAAAATCAAAATGAAAATAGGAGGTCCTACAATTTCTACCAAAAAGTTGCTAATCCATCTAACAAAGCTATTCCCCAAAAAATACTGCAAGAATGTAAAGATAGACATTGGACTCAAACCAAAATAAATGATTTTTGGACTATGAGGAAGAATCTCGATGAACCAAAGACTAGTGCAGACTTTGATGAAACCGACGAGGATATCAAGTTTAGAAAATTGTGGAATATGGAGTATCCCACAGAAGGATATGACATAAGTGATGATGAAAATGAGTATGAGGTTGAGGTCACACCAATAACTACTATAGTCTCTTCAAAATTGAGTGGAGTTGATGCTTCCATGAAAGAAAAATATAGCAAAGGTGCAAACATTGTGGAAAAAATGAGTTTTGAAGGTGGTGGTCTAGGTCCCAGAGGAGAAGGCCCTTGGTTTCCACTTGAGGTACCACTTCCATCAAATTCAAAATCAAAATGTCTGGAGAAACTAGTCATTAGACTTGATTCATCATATTCATCACAGAAAGGTACTACTCATTACCCTGCATCTCCACTTCAATTTGTTAGAGCTTCAAATCCAACTTGTGCAGACACTCAGATTCAATCACAACCACTACCACAACATGGTATTCCTATTGGTGGTGAATCAAGTACCATTGCCACTGGTGGGGAATCTTGGGATAGTATTCCTATTTGTTCAATCAAGTGCCACTTCCACTGGTGGGGATGGCATGGGTACTAATACTTTTTGTCCTAAACAAGTGCAACAACAAGATATCTCTCGCAAGAGGACAATAGTAGTAGATACTATGCAGAATCCTAGTGATCAAGGCAATGTGAAGAAGGAAAAGGTTATGAAAACAATGGAGAGTACAAAAACACCTTCAGAAAAAACTACGCTTGAAAGTGAAGGTGGGACAAGATTAGGAATGGCTTTTGGTACTCCACAAAATGCATTAGTTAGAACCATAGGCATAGGTGGAGCCTCATATATCACTGCAAGTGCTATTTCACCTTTCAAACATTCAATTGCTTCAACAAAACTATATTTTCATTACAATGATTTCTTTAATAAATTTGCACAAACAACAAATATGAATAAAGAAAAAAAGAAGACATTGAAGGCGGGTGCCCTTATTGCATCTTTAGAGGAACAACCTGCATCGAACGGGGTATTTCCCATATATGACCCAAACAAAAATATGATGGAGTTCATGGTTTTTATGCCCCCAAATAAAGATAAAAATGTACCACATAGTTAGATAGATCCCTTTGAATTTCACGTTGGCACCCTCCAAATGGGTTTTTCCAAAGTTCAAAATGTGGGCAAAATTAGTGTGTCAAAAAAGACCAACAAAGTGATCTACACTTCATTGCTAAAGATGGAGAGAGAGAAAAATAAGGTGGTGAGACAAATGAAAGAGTTACAGGAAGACTTGACAAATGAAAAGGAAAAGATGAAAGTAGCAAATAACAAATGCAATGAATTACAGAAAAGGATAAAAAAGTCGGCCTCTACCTCAGCAATTACAGTGCAGGAACAGATGAAGGCAGAACTGAAAGAACTGACAGAAAAAATGGATGAAAGCATTCAAAAATTTGATGATGAAAGAGCCTCTACAACAAAATTATACAAAAACCTGGAGTCTACTACTACCTTAAACAAAAATTTACAGAACCAAATGGAGCATGAGATAGAAAAGGCAAAACATTTGGAAGAGAAAGCAGAGGAAGAAAGAAGAAAATGTGCACAAATGAGAGAAGAGTTGCAGAATGCAAATAATAAAATTAAAACTTCGGAAGACAAATTGAGGGACAATATGAAAAATATAGTGAAGTATATAAAAGAAAACATTTGGGGGAAAATAATGCAAAGGAGTCGCAAGTTGTGTGAATGGTTGGAATTGAATGGAAGTCTAAGAGTATTTTTTAGGAAGCTTAAAGAGCACATTCAGAAGAACAAAAATGTTAATTCAAAAGAGAATATTGCAAAATAGATTTTGCAAGAAGTCTACAGTTACAGTGACCGCTATTTGGCATCCAAGGGAATTAAGAGCCACATTGATGTCTCACGTAAGGCATCATCTATCATTCAAAAATGCCAAAAAAAAAAAGGAAGCATAGGAAATTTTGGATAAAGATGAGAAAAAGTTATTCAAGTTGTAGCAAAAGACAACCAATTTGTTAAATCTTGTTTTCTGAAGAGTGTTGACACATCAAATAAATTCCTTGGAAAAGAATTTTTCAAAAAAAGGATGGAGGACAAAATGAAGTCTGATTTAGACTTGCTTCCTAAGGACACAACTCCTCACAGCTTTATGGATTTCATCAAACCATTGACAACTTTGAATGAGGTATAGGGTGAAATAGTGGATTCAAGTCACTCTTCCAAATATGGATTGCTGACGAAGTTGTTGTTGACTTACTACACTTTAAAAGAAATTGGATTTCCATTAGATGGAGACTGGAGCACCCTACAAAACCGACGCAAAGATCTCATGAATCATACTATGTATTGCAGAGTTTTCTACTTTTACTCTTAATTTCAAGGTTTTCTTCTTTTGGCATCGTTTGAAATAACTTTATTTTATGAAGAAGAAAAATGCAACACTCACTATTACTAATCCAGCCTATGATGCACATCTTTAGCCTTGTAAATTTGTGTTCTCAATTTCTCTCAGGTTTTAACTTTTTTGCATTTCTCTATTTCTGATATCTAGGTTTTGTGCAATGTTATTTTGTATATTTAATTTGTCATGACTTGAATGAAGTTTTAAGTTTGAACTCTATTTTTTGAACAAGATTCAGGAGACATGTAGAAGTTGCTAAATTGCTAATTCGGCCTATGATGGTCATAGATACCTTCAGCATTGTAAAAGTTGTACTGAGTTTCTGATACTAATGGGACAATAGATTTAGTGCCTTGGTAATTGATTTTGATGTTGATTATTCACATGTTGCAAATGGACTTGAAGCTACTGTTGCTCCCTTGTTTCTATAAAAGGGAATTCAGGGTCATTTGCAAATGGTTCTGAAATTTGGTATTGAATTTTGCATACAGTATCACACAAAGTTGTGTATTGAATGAATTGTATCTTATGGCTATGTTTTGAAAGAATTAATGGTAATCTCAACATGTCTAAATAAACATATCTCTATCAATAAACACATTACGCTCTTTTATTCTGCTATTTTCTATCTAAAAATAGAAAGTTGAAAAATACAATTGCAATTCAATATTAAATTTTAATTGCAAAAAGTTGACAGACACATAAAATATCATCAAGTTATCAACCACAATAGTATATTTTTGTAATATGAATGATGAGATACAATAATAAGATTAATAAATACCTACGAACTGGTAGTCCTAAATCTCTTACAGTTGTCATTCCTCCTCATTAAAATCAGAGCATCCTTGATTCTTGTTTGTGTTTTCTTCACTCTGAGTCTGCATACCTCCACTAAACTGCATCTCAATGCTACCAGTAGGTCCAGTACATGAGTCAATTGTCCCACTAGCACTTTGGTTTGAAGTGTTTTCCAAACCTCTTCTTTCACATTTGGACCTCCAGATTTTCAATGCCCTATCGTAAGGAAAAGTGTGCACATCATACCTAGATGTATAGAGTCTCAAGCATTTTTCCAAATTCTTGTCTAGTTTGTTTCTTAGCTTTGATTTTAAGAACCCCAAATCACTGAAAACTCTCTCATCCTCCACCAAACCCAATATCATGGTAAGACATAAATCAACAAGCTTAAAATATTCTGATATTGAATCATACAATACTTCGTTCTTACCTAGATCTATCCAAAGCCTTGTTATTGATCCCTCTTCATGGGGGTTCTCCATTCTGTCATATTGTTCCCTCATAGTGTATGCAAACAGGATGATTTCTCTCTAAGAAGAGTTTCATTTAAAATTTCATTTATATAGGTTACTCCATTGAATTCTATGGATTTGCAAAATTGATTTATTAAAGTCATTAGCCTAGCTCGAAAATCAGTTGCACAGTTGATGTTCCAATATTGCGGAAACACAATAGACATGGCTTCAAGTAGTTTCTCGGGAGGGAATATGGTTCTAATATGTGAGGAAAGATCATAGGAAATTTTCTTCATAGAAGTATTTATAGACTCAACAATCTATCTTCCCTTGTAACTCTTGCTAATTGCTTCTTGGGGCGCTTTCCTTGTTCCTCGGGCTTGACCGTGGCAAAGAAGTGCATTGGTATCTCAACTCCGCGTACACTAGCACATATCTCCCTGTTTGCACCGATCTGTAAAAATTTATCTGGATTGTTCAAATCTATGAGTGTCTGTCACTTAGCAAATTTTTCATCAGATAATGTTGGTTGAGATCGATAGAGATTATCGAGGGAGAGGCATGTCATCTTACGCAGCTTAGCATATTATGTAATATACATAGCTCTTTGTTGGGTTTTTTTAATAATATTCCTCATTTCCTCTAGCATGGGGAGAAGAGCTGCTAAAGCTAAGGGTGTCTCTATATTACTTAACCTCCAAAGTAGGTTAGGAAATTTTGGTTGCTCTAATTCGTCGCAATTTGGGTGAAATAGTCCAATCAAGGATGAATATTCTAAAAAAAACTCGATGCGCTAGACCATCCAAAGAGATCCATCTGGTATTATTATCCCTAAGAAACTTGTTCCCATCGATTATTCCATCAACAAAGTGTTAAAATTCCATAAATCGTTTGGGACTTCGACAAAAGTGTGAGAAGAGCTCTCTGACTAAATGTTCAATTCTTTTTACTGGAGCATACTTGCTCATAATTCCAAAAGCTAGATTCATTATGTGGGCCATGCAGTGAATTCCAGTAATGTATGGTGCACAAGAATGTTCCATCTCTGTGCAAAGACCATTCATGTGGCCTTGCATTACTGAAGCTCCATCCACTCCAACACACACCAACTTTTTGGCAATTGTCATGTCAGCTATACCTCCATATTCAATTAAACAACTCTTTACTAGTTGAAATAAATTTTCAACTGTCGCACTATCCTTAATTTTAGCAACAGATAGCAGATGAGGTTGGAGGGCATGATTATGTACAGTATAAACATGCATGCATACCCATGAAGTATTATCTACTACCATAACTTCGTCTAAAGACAATGCAATAAAGTTTGAATCTCTTATTTTTTCCTTTACATCTTCTTTTTCAACCTCAGCAAGACAACTTGTCCATTCCCATCCACTGTTTATTGATCAGTGACTATTAGGATAATTAAGAACTTTCAAAAAGTGTAATAAACCACTCATTGATGGGTAGTTTGTCATAGCATGCCCTCTGCTCAAAATATAAAAAACAACGCTTAACTGAACAACCTTTCCCAAGTGTTCTACTTGCATTGCTTTTCCAAGAATAGCTTCAATAGAACCTTTAACTTCAACAGGCTTTGTCTATATTTTCTCACGAAAATAAAATTCTTCGGCATTCCTCACATGATTACATTCCCCCTTTGTTTTTCATCTTATCACTGATTTTTCAACTCTGTCTATCATTTTTTTCATAAACTTTACCCATATGCTTTTCTATGGTGTCAATTTTTAGCTGCAACCTCTTTTCCTTCTTATGTTTCCAAGTGCAAATCTTACACCTGCATTCTATTGGAGGCTCATCTTCAATTGGATTCTCCACTGGTTCAATGAATGGATACTTTGACGCTTAATTAATTTGAAAATTCCTCACTGACATACCCCACTCCTGATCCTTTTTTTATTTTGGTTGATCCTTTTTTCATTTGGGTTGATCCATTTTTTATATGGCTTTTCTTTTCCCCTTCCATTCATTATCATTTGTGGTATTATCACCCAAGTTGATTATATCATTTTGGCTAACCTGGGTATCTACCAGAAAATATTCTTCAAGTTCATTGTGATCTAAGATATCAGGCTCTCCGCCTTCTTCAATATGCGGTGAAGGTTGTGAAACTTGTACTTGTACTTGTGATGATGTGCCTTCCTAATTTTTACCACGATCTTTGCCAACGCCAAAGTATGAAGACAACATTCTGCGTTTTGTTGGCCTCTCTTGGCCTTCCCCACATTCAGGATTTCTGCGCTTCTTCCTGTTTGACATCTCCAACGAAATAAAGGCTGCAAAACAATATCAAGTTGTTGAAGAAGTAATAATAGTAAATAGACTAGACTATATGATTCATTGGCCCTATGACCTATAGTCTAGATGTATGAGGTCTCCCGGGTGACCATTGGCATTGACGTGTCCCCACTGAGTAAGAATGAACTCAACAATGCAAACATATAGAGATGAATTCAGAATAATATTATAATCCTTCAAAAATATGATCACTCACCTAAAAGTTCACTGGCAGTAGCCAATGCAATCAACAACAATGGTTGTTCCTAGTCTGAAACTTCACTATTGATCCAAATTGAGAGCCCAGAATAGACCAAATTGTGTAGAGATAGATATGATCTTTGAATGTATTTATTACCAATCCTTATTTGGCAAATTCGGCGGGAATTTTATATGGTATACAAATATTTGGAAAATTCCAACTATAACATCTCTTATGTAATTTCCGAGGTGATTATGGGTCAACATGTTAATTAGCAAATATAATAGAGTTGGTGAAAATTGGGGTGAATTGAGACACGCTTCTGCAAAATGCTAGGCGAATTGGGTCCTCCTGGAAAATAAATATTTATATGGCTATTGGTGGATTATGGCCATCTATTAAGGCAACCTCGAAGAGTGTAGGCAAAAAAATTGAATTTACCGTGTAAAAAACATGGATTCTATTGGCGAAATCTTCACATAGATACAATTAATTACATAAAACAATGGGCGATTGGGTCGTGCATTTGACGAATATTTATAAATTCCTGGTGACATGGCCACCCTCTATCGGTACAATATATTCACCATTTTTCAGGTCATCGACGTGAAATATTTGCCATTGGCAGATATTTGTCACTAAAGTAAACTTTGATAATGAGCAATGCTAGAATTTCAATGTGAAAACCACATTTGAATCATATATACATACCCTATCCATGTCTTATGAGTTCTAAGGTTGGATTATTCAAATACTCATGAGAACTCATGTGAGTTCAGCTCTAAAACTTTAAATATTCTTTGTATAAAATTAATGATTTGTTATTGTAAAAACTCACCTACATTTTCTTTTTCTTTTTTTTTTATATTCACATAATGCTTAGCGAGTACTCCATTTATACTACTATAATATATTTATAAAATGAAAAGCATATATGGTAGGTGTAAAAACATAAGTCTCTACATCACTATAGAATGCAAAAGAGACTAAATAGAGGAATAAAAGGGAGTGAATTCCCATAGATCAATTAAAATAAAACTTGTAAGAGCCATTACCTAAAGTTTTAGAGGATATAAGCCAAACCATGAGGTGATCACAATTGGGTAAATAATGAAGGATTGAAGTATTAGACACATTTCTAAGAGAAACTTCAATTAGATGTTAGGTTCGAATTCAATTAAAAGGCCTCGAAATCAAAAATATTTAAATGCACATAAATGTGGATGGTCATAAAATAATTGCAAATGGAATTTAAAAATTTCAAAGGATTTCAAACCTCACTATGAGGTGACTATTAATTGGCTAAACAATTGAGGAATGAAGTATTAGACACACTTCTAATAGTAATACTAGTTAGATTTTGGGCCCAAATTCAATTAAAAGGCCTCCATATGTAAAAATGAATGCATACAAATGTGGGTGACCATAAAATAATTTACAAATAGATTTTAAAAGTTTTGAGGATTTACACCTCTCCATGGGATGATTACAGTTGGATAAAGAAATGAGGAACGAAAAAAAATAGACACATTTCTAGGAGCAATACTAGTTATATTTGAAACCAAATTCAATTAATAAACCTCCAAATGCAAAGTTCAATGCACACAAATGTACATGACTAGAAAATAATTTACAAATGGATTTTAAAAGTTCCAAAGGATTTAATCATCACCATGAGATGATTACAATTGAGTAAACAAATGAGAAATGAAGTATTAGACGTACTTCTAGGAGAGATAATACTTAGATTTGGGTCCAATTTTTTATGAGTAAATGAACGGGAATGAAGTATTAGATACACTTTTAGGAGCAACACTAGTTAGATTTGGGCCCAAATTTAAGTAAAAGGCCTCCAAATGTAAAGATGAATGCACATAAATTTAGATGTCTAGAAAACAATTTGCAAATGGATTTTAAAAGTTACAAAGGATTTAAATCTTACTATGAGGTGATTACAATTGGGTAAATGATTGGGAAATGAAGTATTAGACACGGTTTTAAAAGCAATACTAATTAGATTTTAGTCCCAAGTTCAATTAAAAGGTCTCTATTTGGAAAAATGAATGCACATAAATGTAGATGGTCAAAAACAATTTACAAATAAATATTAAAAGTTTCAAAAGATTTAAACCTCACTGTAAAATAATTACATTTGAATTGACGTAAGATATGAAATATTAGACACACTTCTAAAAAGAATTAAAAAACAAACTTTAGACCCAAAATCAATCAAAATACCTCCATATAAAATAACTGAATACACACAAATATGGCAGGTTACAAAACAATTTGCAAATGGTTTTATCATAAGAAGTGCATCTGAACCTGTGGGTTCTTTAGCCTTTTCCCAATACTTAGTCAAAATTCTGCGACATATAGTTGAAGATTTAACAACTAAAAAGGAGAAACCAACGTACAAGTACAAGTTTTCAGAGGGAATGAACATAGCAGGGAAAAGATCCAATCATCGTACATCATTTTTCATATCTTGAAATTTGACATGGAATTGAAAGTCCAACCAGAAAATGATTGATGAGGGCCCATCTGGTGAAGAACTAGCAATTATTAGGAAGATTGAATCCTGCAAGACTGCCAATATTAGACAATCGTCAATCAAGACAAACACTATTGCAGTCATGGCCCCAACAGATCTGATATAAATGAGCAGAGAAACTTTCAAAGGGTGGGTCCCTAATGACTGCATTGAAGTTGGTCAAGAACTCCTCAGCAAGTTTCTTATCACAATTGAATCTTTCAAGCTCTACCACTCTCTCTCAAAGTTCTTGACATTTACAGAGTCATAATGCTTATCAACCTGGTCAAGAAAGGAAAAAAAAAAAGTCTCTTTGCACCTTTTTGAGGTACAATAAAGAAGATTGATGGAAAATGAAGGGAAATAATTGTAGAAAGTGAGTAATGTTGTAAAAAGGGAAAGGACAAAATGGGCCACATGCAATTTTTCATAGAGATTTGTGATTTGGTGAATTCATAATGGTGGTTGTATAGAGCAGTTATCAAAGTCGAACAGATATTTTATTGGTATTGAATTGTTTGTGTATATTAGTAATAAAGAACTGCAATGAATGTTACAAAGATGTTTGGATAGTATGGATAATGTCTTAATTCTAAGTATAATTATTGAATTTAATTGTCAAGATTTTTTGACTTCTTATCTTTTAGATTTATAATAGTCGACAGTTAGTCTTAGTTTTATTTTCTACAAGTTTTTTTCAAGCCTTCACAGCTAATATTCTATGCATCTCTCTTGATAATTGAATATTAATTGCTCGTTGAGTACTTCATTTTTTATTTTTTTTTATTTTTCGCATATATTTCTACAACCTCTTGGAGAGTTGTTTGCATAACTTTGAGTTAATTGGAAATATATTTAAGCATTTTGCAAAATTAATTTATAATTATTAATAAATCATACCATCGCAACTATCTTAGTATTTAGTATGTTTATTATCTTTTCTACATTTCTTACTCTTTTCTTTCCATAAGTTTACAAGATTAATATCAAGATAGGAGAATATGGCTTAAATTTGAATTGTTGGGACTGACTATGACTTGCAAATAGAAGTATTAAGTCATAGATGTACACTTCAATTACCAAGGAAATGGCTACTTGAATGAAGTATTGGGTGCATGTCAAAGAGAAATAGTGATTAGGTTTTGTGCCCAAAAAGAACGAAGAACCCAAAAATTTAGAAGGCAAAAATAATTTACAAACATATTTCAGTAAAAATTTAGAGATTTTGAATTTGTTGAGTTTATTGGCCTCCTCCCACAGCTAGCCAAATTTTCCTATAAAGAATAAACCAATGCAAATGAAGTAGGTATGTGGCTTTTTTGAAGGAAATGAGTGTGATAGGCCTTTTACATAGGCAAAATATTGCATAGTTATAGACCATATATAATCCAATGATGGTTGCATATATATTAAAATTTAATGACAAATGAAGACTCCACTGAAAAAATGGATGAATATAAAAAGGAAAAAGTGGATCCCTTTGTTTGAAATGCCTCAATACGAGTCCTTTAAAACAAAAAGGCAAAAATTAGAAGAAAAAAGTCAATCATGACAAATCCAACGATACTTGCAACCCCAAAGAATGTGATACAAATAAACAAATTAAAAGTTGGTGGGTCTCTCGTTTCTACATGGTAATCAATCAAAAAACCCAAATCCTTTCAAAGATAAGAGTCTTGTCAAAATTTGTATGGCAAAGGGACAAAAGATTTTAAGCTCCAACAATCCATCTTAAAGCTATTAGAATTTGAGGGTTTTTGTATTCATCAACATTCAAAGTCGAAGTTCTAAATAAAACTCCATAAAGAAATGGTGTAATTGAACCCCTTGAAATGCTTCTGAAACTATTTAAGAAGGAAAGAATAAGTCTTTTGCACCATTTTGAGTTATAATAAAAAATAACAATGGGAAATAAAGGAGGATCCTTGTAGAAAGTGGAAATGTTGCTAACAAAATAGAATAAAATGGGTTGTTGCAACAACTTTCCAAAAAAAAAAATTAATACTTTGTGAAGCAATAATGACAAATATAGAAAATAATTTTCAAATCAAGTAAGACCTTCTTGTGACACTGTATGAGCTTAACATATTTCACTCGTAAAGAAGTGTAACGGATCCTTTAGAAAAGGATTTTGGATAGCATGGATAATTCTCTGGACATAAAGATAAGCCTTGAACTCATTTGTATTTGTATGGTTGTAAGTAAAACTTTCAAAATATTTATAGGTCAAACCCCACAAAGAAGACCCACAAGGCCATGGATAAATTTCTATTAGTTGATGAATTATTTGAGCACCCTTAAACTAATGAAGTGCTTACCATGAAGTTGCAATAAGACCAACTTATCATGACTATTAAGATTATTATATCAAAGGTGCTTGGGTAGCAACTACAAATCCTATCATTAAGATCATCAATACAATCAAGTCATAAGAGGAAGGATCCTGAATCATTATTACTAAGTCATTATATACAAATATAAACTAAACTACCCAATCTTGGTTTTCAAATTGATTAGGACCGTGCAATTCATTCATAACATTGCAATCCCAATTTAATATGTTGATCTACTCCTCTATGTCTAGTCACAAACTTGATTGAAATCATCATTCACATTATTAACATTTCAATGAACTTGAGACACTTATAGAATGTCCCTACCCTTTAAGTGTCTCCTTATTTTAGGCTATTTATTGCAACCTATTGTATGAAAATTGCTACTAAGGAACTAATATATGATTGTGTCTTCCTCTTATCCTTAGAGACAAGAATTTAGGCTCACTTATAACATACAAATTCAATACCATCATACTCAACAAATGAGTTTAGAAATATGTCCCAGACAAAATTATTATCAATGAATTTTTTTTTGGTCAAACCATATTCTAAATGGTTGTTTAGGTTGAAATCTTTGTGACATAGATCATTTCATTCAAACATTTTGTAACCTACTACTACACCATCTTGCTATATGATTTGTAGCACTACCAACAAGCATGTATCAATAGTAAAACTTCAATATTGTGACAACATAGTCACTGTCATAACCCTCTTTTTGGACCTTGATATGACTTGTTATTATTATTATTATTAATATTATTATTATTATATTAATTTATGAGTAATGTTAGAAAGAAAAGATAAATTGAAATGATGTTGAAGTTTAAAAATAAAAAGGAATTTAAGTGGTGACACACACATGAGGTCATAATTTATTTGAAAATTGTTTATTTTCTCAATATCCTAATTGAGCACATGGTGTAGGAGAAATAAGAAGATTCTAGAAAAGAATTTTTAAATGCAAAATATTAAGGAACAAATATTATATTTAGCAAATATATGACATGGGAGTTACAAAATTATTCTATGACAAGAATAAATCTATTCATGGCATTTTTATGACAAAGGAGTTACAAAATGTATTTTTGGGGGAGAATTCAAATTTTAATTTTGAAAGTATGGTCAAATGTAACCCCCACTATGACAACAATCATTTTTGCATGAAATTAATTTAGAAATTGTTTATTTTCTCAATATGCTATTTAGCACATGCTGTGGGAGGAAATGAGAAGGTTCTAGAAAAGAATTTCAAATTCAATTTTTGCATGTAACCCCCACTATGACAATTAATCATTTTGCATGAAATTATTTTGGGAAAAGAATATGGAAATCAATTAATTTCTTTTGTAGTGGGAAAATGACTATCTTTTCTATATATTGAGCTCTAAATTTTCAAAGTAAGGGGGATTTCATTGTTGTTTGGATGATAAAGTAGTCTTGAAATTCTTATGAATTTATTTTCAATACCATGTTAGTTGTAGGAGAAATTTTGTAGATATGTTGCAGGATTTTGGAGAAGATCATTACCAAGCTTCAAGGAGGAATTGAAGGAGGTCAGCAAGGTTCTTCATTCAAATCCAGGTTCTCATCTTGCACATTCATTGCTTGCTTTTTCTTTTCAAAGAAAATCTTCTTCTCGTCTCTTTCAAAATTTTGCACATAAGTTAAGTGGGTTATTACAGTCACTGCCTCAAAGAATGAGGAAATCCTTGAAATACATATAACTCCAAGAGTGGAAAAAAAGGCTTGGATTGTATTGTAGTGCCCCTCCCTGATTCATCTTGTCTTTTGTGTATTTATAGATCATATTGATACAACTTAGTTTACTAAAATGATGATTTGATGGTATTTTATTATGGACTAACCCCATCTATGATGATGATGACGATGTTATTGCTTGATTGTTTGTGAGTATCTTCTATTGTCTTCGTGATAGGGACGATGTCACATCACTCATTGCGAGTGGGATGTGTCGTTGCGATTCTCTATCACTTGCTTGTTAATAAATATGGTATATGTTGTATCATGGCTTTGTGGATGCAGGATTTGCAGGTACCAAACATCGACTCCACCTAGCTTCATACGTCTGAGCGTGTCTTATCCCAATGGCAAGTTGAACGGAGATGGCATACGAACCCACCCTATACCCTAGGTTTAAGTTGATTACTTTTGTCAGCTTAGAGTCTTGGCGCAAGTTGTTGTTTAGTGAGTAGTGATTTCTTGGATTATTCATTGGTGGTTTTCTTGTGTAGTATGGTAATTATTAATTGGTTAATTATTAATTGATTAAATTAATTAATATAGTTTAATAATGTTAAATTAAATTAATAGATTAATAGAGTTTGCATAAATATTTAAATATTAATGTGTTATTATTATTATTGATTCTTTGGTTTTATATTTTACTTAATGGTTTTATATCACCTTGGGTTATCAAGGATTATTTATTAATTATTTGTGGTATTTATTTATACCCTTGGTTATTTAATTGAATGGGCTTTTATAATTATTTGTGCCCATGATTTTATGAGTTGTTTATATTATTATTCTCTTTTTACACTTTTGGGTTAATTGATATATTCTCTCTACCTACCCTATTATTCTATTGGTTGAATTATTGGGTAAGTTAATTAAATAATATCTTATTATTCTTACCTTGGTCTAAGTGATAGTTTGGTAAGAAATATATTATTTTGCATTATTTTGATTGGCCGGTTGTGATTTTTGTTGGGGTTACCATCTGGATTTTCTTCTGCAAGTTTTGGGTTTGAAGTTTGAAGATTTCTTGGCTTGGATTGTGGATTGCGCTTCTTTGAATTCCTTCCATTGCTTCTATTATCTAGGTTGGTGAAAACCTTCTCCCTGTGTATTTTATTTACTAAAAGATTGTATACTCTGTGAATGCTCAGAAATATTATTTTCGGGAGTTTGGGGTAGAGAAATATTAATTTATTTGCAAAGTTAAGATTTGATTTATAATATGTAAATTTTAATCTATAGTTTAACTACAGTATTTGGGGATTTATATTTTATGTGTTTTGGTTTGTCGTGAATGGCCTACTCCGTGTATGTTATGGTTGTGAGCCTTGATCTCTTGCGAAAGATCTTGTTGAGCTTGTAAGCTTGGTTTTGTTTGCTAGAAGCTAGTCATTTTCCTGGTTTGCTGGGAATTTTATCATTTGTTTTCTTGTGATTTTTTATGGTTGGACATTGCCGAGAGTTATTATTTCTTAGTTTAATCTTGTCCTTAAGAGTTCATTTTGGGTTTGGATTTTATATCCCTTAGTTTCTTAATGGATTTGCGTCTCTTTTGGTTGCATTTTCATGACTTAGAATTATTTATATTTTATTTTGTAAGTCGTAAATTTACATTTCCATTCCAAGTTTTTGGCTCTCTGGATTGTATGTGCTAAAACAGTATACATATGTGTTAGACATTTTGCCAAATGCACCATAGATTATATCATATGCGCTAGACTGTATGTCAAATGTGTCATTTTGTATGTAGTATGCGCTAATTAAATAGACAAATGCGCCAATCTATTAAGCATGTGCACTATACTGCTAAGTATATGCAATGGTCTGCAAATCAAATGCACTATTCTGTAGATCAGATGTGCTAAACTGTCTCTTGATTTTTTGAGTCGGTTTGGTGGATATTTTCTAAGTTTCTATTTTTGGTGTTCGATCACCCAAAGGTTGTTTTCGATACCAGAGATGTCCCAGGTCTGTCTTATTGATTGAATTACTGGTTAATTATGATTATTTGTCTTGTTTATGAGTTTATCTTATAGTCGGGTTGCTTGGTTGTATTTTTATTTGAGGATTTCCATGTGGATTGGATTGTTATGGTGCCTTGGTGTACCAGGTTTTGCATTTTTGAGAGCCCATGGTTTTGTTGAGATGCTTTACGTTTTGTGCATTGCCTTATTGTTATCCTAAGGTCTAGGTGCATGCTAAGGGGGAGTGGGCTTCCAAATGAGTGAATGGGATCACAAGGGGGTAGACAACCAGGTTACCCGGGGTCTAGATCACCAGATATCTCATTGGGAGTTTGACTTTGTAGTCAAGTGATAACTTAATGTTATAATTTTTGGGTTGGGTAGATTAGTTAATCTTAATAAGATAATAAAATATGTTGGCCTCTTTGCCTTGCCCTGTGGTAGAAGACTGGGATTAATTGAAACTCCAACCAAAAAATTATGAGGGCTCATCTGGTGAAGAACTAGCAATTATTAGGAAGATTGAATCTTGCAAGACTGCCAACATTAGACAATCGTCAATCAAGACAAACACAATTGTAGTCATGGCCCCAACAGATCTAATATAAATGAACAAAGAAACTTTCAAAGGGTGGGTCCCTAATGACTGCATTGAAGTTGGTCAAGTACTCCTTAGCAAGTTTCTTATCACAATCCACATAGAAAACAATTGAATCTTTCAAGCTCTACCACTCTTTGTCAAAGTTCTTGACATTTAGAGAGTCATAATGCTTATCAACCTGGTCAAGAAAGGAAAAATTAAGTCTCTTTGCACCTTTTTGAGGTACAATAAAAAAGATTGATGGAAAATGAAGTGAAATAATTGTAGAAAGTGAGTAATGTTGTAAAAAGGGAAAGGACAAAATGGGCCACATGCAATTTTTCATAGAGATTTGTGATTTGGTGAATTCATCATGGTGGTTGTCTAAAGCAGTTATCAAAGTAGAACAAATATTTTATTGGTATTGAATTGTTTGTGTATATTAGTAATAAAGAACTGCAATGAATGTTACAAAGATGTTTGGATAGTATGGATAATGTCTTAATTCTAAGTATAATTATTGAGTTTAATTGTCAAGATTTTTTGACTTCTTATCTTTTAGATTTATAATAGTCGACAGTTAGTCTTAGTTTTATTTTCTACAAGTTTTTTTCAAGCCTTCACAACTAATATTCTATGCATCTCTCTTGATAATTGAATATTAATTGTTCGTTGAGTACTTCATTTTTTATTTTTTTTATTTTTTTTCGCATATATTTCTACAACCTCTTGGAGAGTTGTTTGCATAACTTTGAGTTAATTGGAAATATATTTAAGCATTTAGCAAAATTAATTTATAATTATGAATAAATCATACTATCGCAACTATATTAGTATTTAGTATGTTTATTATCTTTTCTACATTTCTTACTCTTTTCTTTCCATAAGTTTACAAGTTTAATATCAAGATAGGAGAATATGGCTTAAATTTGAATTGTTGGGATTGACTATGAGTTGCAAATAGAAGTATTAAGTCATAGATGTACACTTCAATTACCAAGGAAAGGGCTACTTGAATGAAGTATTGGGTGCATGTCAAAGAGAAATAGTGATTAGGTTTTGTGCCCAAAAAGAACGAAGAACCCAAAAATTTAGAAGGCAAAAATAATTTACAAACATATTTCAGTAAAAATTTAGAGATTTTGAATTTGTTGAGTTTATTGGCCTCCTCCCACAGCTAGCCAAATTTTCCTATAAAGAATAAACCAATGCAAATGAAGTAGGTATGTGGCTTTTTTGAAGGAAATGAGTGTGATAGGCCTTTTACATAGGCAAAATATTGCATAGTTATAGACCATATATAATCCAATGATGGTTGCATATATATTAAAATTTAATGACAAATGAAGACTCCACTAAAAAAATGGATGAATATAAAAAAGGAAAAAGTGGATCCCTTTGTTTGAAATGCCTCAATACAAGTCCTTTAAAACCAAAAGGCAAAAATTAGAAGAAAAAAGTCAATCATGACAAATCCAACAATACTTGCAACCCCAAAGAATGTGATACAAATAAACAAATTAAAAGTTGGTGGGTCTCTCGTTTCTACATGGTAATCAATCAAGAAACCCAAATCCTTTCAAAGATAAGAGTCTTGTCAAAATTTGTATGGCAAAGGGACAAAAGATTTTAAGCTCCAACAATCCATCTTAAAGCTATTAGCATTTGAGGGTTTTTGTATTCATCAACATTCAAAGTCGAAGTTCCAAATAAAACTCCATAAAGAAATGGTGTAATTGAACCCCTTGAAATGCTTCTAAAACTATTTAAGAAGGAAAGAATAAGTCTTTTGCACCATTTTGAGTTATAATAAAAAAATAACAATTGGAAACAAAGGAGGATCCTTGTAGAAAGTGGAAATGTTGCTAACAAAATAGAATAAAATGGGTTGTTGCAACAACTTTCCAAAAAAAAAAATTAATACTTTGTGAAGCAATAATGACAAATATAGAAAATAATTTTCAAATCAAGTAAGACCTTCTTGTGACACTGTATGAACTAAACATATTTCACTAGTAAAGAAGTGTAATGGATCCTTTAGAAAAGGATTTTGGATAGCATGGATAATTTTCTAGACATAAAGATAAGCCTTGAACTCATTTGTATTTGTATGGTTGTAAGTAAAACTTTCAAAATATTTATAGGTCAAACCCCACAAAGAAGACCCACAAGGCCATGGATAAATTTCTATTAGTTGATGAATTATTTGAGCACCCTTAAACTAATGAAGTACTTACCATGAAGTTGCAATAAGAGCAACTTATCATGACTAGTAAGATTATCATATCAAAGGTGCTTTGGTAGCAACTACAAATCCTATCATTAAGATCATCTGTGCAATCAAGTCATAAGAGGAAGGATCTTGAATCATTATTACTAAGTCATTATGTACAAATATAAACTAAACTACCCAATCTTGGTTTTCAAATTGATTAGGACCGTGCAATTCATTCATAACATTGCAATCCCAATTTAATATGTTGATCTACTCCTCTATGTCTAGTCACAAACTTGATTGAAATCATCATTCATATTATTAACATTTCAATGAACTTGAGACACAGAATGTCCCTACCCTTTAAGTGTCTCCTTATTTTAGGCTCTTTATTGCAACCTATTGTATGAAAATTGCTACTAAGGAACTGATATATGATTGTGTCTTCCTCTTATCCTTAGAGACAAGAATTTAAGCTCACTTATAACATACAAATTCAATACCATCATACTCAACAAATGAGTTTAGAAATATGTCCCAGACAAAATTATTATCAATGATTTTTTTTTCGCTCAAACCATATTCTAAATGGTTGTTTAGGTTGAAATCTTTGTGACATAGATCATTTCGTTCAAACATTTTTTAACCTACTACTACACCATCTTGCTATATGATTTGTAGCACTACCAACAAGCATGTATCAATAGTAAAACTTCAATATTGTGACAACATAGTCACCACCTCAAAGAATGAGGAAATCCTTGAAATACATATAACTCCAAGAGTGGAAAAAAAGGCTTGGATTGTATTGTAGTGCCCCTCCCTGATTCATCTTGTCTTTTGTGTATTTATAGATCATATTGATACAGCTTAGTTTACTAAAATGATGATTTCATGGTATTTTTTTATGTACTAACCCTATCTATGATGATGATGATGATGTTATTGCTTGATTGTTTGTGAGTGTCTTCTACTGTCTTCGTGATAGGGACGATGTCACATCACTCATTGCGAGCGAGATGTGTCCTTGCGATTCTCTATCACTTGCTTGTTATTAAATATGGTATATGTTGTATCATGCCTTTGTGGATGCAGGATTTGCAGGTATCAAACATCAACTCCACCTGGCTTCATAGGTCTGAGCATGTCTTATCCCAATGGAAAGTTGAACGGAGATGACATACGAACCCACCCTATACCCTAGGTTTAAGTTGATTACCTTTGTCAGCTTAGAGTCTTGGCACAAGTTGTTGTTTAGTGAGTAGTGATTTCTTGGATTATTCTTTGGTGGTTTTTTTTGTGTAGTATGGTAATTATTAATTGGTTAATTAATTAATATAGTTTAATAATGTTAAATTAAATTAATAGATTAATATAGTTTGCATAAATATTTAAATATTAATGTGTTATTATTATTATTTTTTTGATCGGTAAGAGGCCAAAGCCAAAAATTTTATTAATTATTTTTAAATTTTACATTACTCCACTCGTGCGGGCGCCGGTAGGAAAGAGTGGAGACAAGAAAACCTCCGGCCTTGCCCGGGACCGTAGTCCAAATAATCTCTACATCTATATACAAATAATCACATATTCTGAATAATATATTAGCACCCCGAGCTAGGGTGAGCAAGTGGGAGGATATTTTCTCTCCCTTACAAGCCCTTATTTACAATATTCAGTTATCACCGAACGCCTTGAGCTTTGTCTTTGAGTTTGAGCTTTGATTGCTTATAGTTCATGTTATTTGTTTAGAGATGGCCCTGCTCCTCCTACATGGTTAGTATTCAAATTACTTGCCCAGATTGTTAGTAACATTTAGTATTCTATTTCAGATAAAATTTTATCTATCATGCTAGGAAACTTCCTCAGCCAATTATCCTATAGGACCAGGACCTGTCATCTCAGAACATAAATAGAGAAATGTAAACAGAAGATTATAAACATCGTGATTAGACATCCATCTATGTTGTTTCTAAATTCTTAACCTCATTTTTCTAAATTATAAAGTAGTCGATATATCATTCATAAGCAACGTTTGTAGATAATGTCCCTTTTTTGAAAATTAACCATCCAGAGTTATGAATCGCCTGTTTTACCACCTCATGTTTATGTACCCGGATGCTATCCCTGATAATGGATGATATCCATGATACAATAACAAGAGCGAGTAAATGGGATTTTATCATGCCTAAGTCCAGCATACCCTCCCATCCCTGTAGATTATACTTAGAGAGGGTAATGGGGGTATATGAGTTTTCATGGCTGAATTTAACCTACATCCTTTCCCAGAATATTTTGCATGTATGCCACATATAACCCGCAGTCTGTGAAATGTCAGATAGCCTTTCATTTATAGAAAGCTCATCCACAAGTATCAAATGAGTATATGGCAAGGCACTTAAGCATTACAACTGCTTTTCTTAGTTCAAATAGACTAGCATATGCAAAAATTGGGACCTTTATTTCCCACCCTGATTAGGTATCCACCAATGTGAATATATACCTTTATATGAGTGCGACATGTTGCTTATAATCATATATAGAGTATATATTCATATTAATGAATATAAAAATAGAGTACGAATATATTGGCCAAATTTCCACCTCTGTGGGCCTATATGAACAAAAACAGTCAATAGTAACTGAAAACAACAATTTCATGCTAATCTTATGATGTTTATCTAAGTAAGCCTTAAAATTAACAGTTAATGCATGCTATTTTAATATCATTTACACCGATTATGTTTATCTTTTAGGATTTGGCAAGATTATTATCTCCTCTGAAGTCTGTGTTTGATCCTAAGTTAACATTGTTTACTTGATATAGTAATAAGCTAAATAACCAGTTTATGTCGAATATATGGTGACAAGGAAAGGGCAAAATTGTCACATTATCTAACCAGGAACCAAAGCCTCCTTATTCCATACTTGAAGAAGGGGTCGCAGCTTCACCCTCGTCCAATTCCAAGCCCTCTTCCTTGAGGAAGTCCTCGAACCAGGTGGGCTTTGGTGGGTTTCTCACATGAAATAAATGCAACAGAAAATTGACATTCCTGTTAATTGCATCACTCATTTCCCTGGTAAAGGTCACTTCATCCATAGTGATAATGGGGTATCTAGGTATCGGCCTATTGTTTCATATGAAGACATCATAATCTCTTGGCCGTGGAATTGTCCAATCATTGTCAATGTTGACTAGAACCCTCTCCAAATCGCCTAAGATTGAGGCAATGAAGACCTCCTTGCAAAGAGAACTTGTGTCATCTCTTCTCTTGGTGGAGGTCACCGTAATAGCCAGGAACATGGCCACCACATCAAATTTGGCCCTGGTTTGGTCTGTATTTGTAAGATAGTCTGGGCCGAGGATAGTTTCAATAGCATCAATAACTAAGGTGTGAGGAAGGCGGATGATGCGTTTGAGACGATCCCTAATAATAGCTCCATCAAAGGCCAGCTGCCTCTTTGAAATACTTAGTTTGATCGGGGTATCCATCACTGGTTCTACTTCAGTCCAGGAGGTCTCAATAAGCTTGGTTAGAGAGCTTCTGAATTTTAACATGAAGGCTTGGTTTAATAGCTGTGTAGGGTAATTATGTTAAAGTCTGAGCTTCCACATCCTTTCTTAATTCATATGTACCATATGTCCATCTTGGGCTTTTCTAATTGGCTTAATATAAATGCCAAATCTTAAAATGATGATCTTCCTGTGGGAAAATCATTTTGAGTTGCCAAACTTAATTTTAGCAAATGATCTTTCAGGTTGCCAATTTGGACAGCCAGCTGGTGCTCATCTCATCGGAACACTAACCAGCCATAATGGCCTAGATCTCTTTGAGATCATATTTATAATGATGATTAGGCGCTTTTAATTAGGAGTTTGATTTTTTACAGTTGTATATATTTAGATATGAGTGTCCCCATCCTAAGAGCTACTGATTAACATATTCTCCAGAAGGTGAAATGTATTATCTTTTAAGCAGAATATATATAAATGATGACTTATATATAATTCCAAATAACCACAAATATATTATTAAACACATGAATTCCAATACACATCAAACACTCATACAATTGACAGTAATAAATCAACATCTCATATATCCCAATTGATTCCACATAAGCAATTATCATAATCCTCAAAATTGCTCCATTCATATTGTAAGCATCCTATTTCTATCATCAAAATGAAGTCCTGCAAATCCAATAATGACATACATCATTTCAAAGTAATTATATTCTAGCAACATATAAAGTCTCATATTCATAATGCATAAAAATGAAGCATCAATATACATCAATGTTATCCAAATCATGGAATCATATAAGTTCTAAATCCATAATGCATAAAAATAAACATCCATAATAGTCTCAATATGAAAATAACAGAAATGTCAGGATGAGTCGGGGTAGGGCCTCACACACACACACACACACACACACACACACACACACACACACACACACACACACACACACACACACACATATATATGTATGTACATGTACATGTACATGTATATACATATATGTGAGGCCCTACCCCGACTCATCCTGACATTTCTGTTATTTTCATATTGAGACTATTATGGATGCTTATTTTTATGCATTATGGATTTAGAACTTATATGATTCCATGATTTGGATAACATTGATGTATATTGATGCTTCATTTTTATGCATTATGAATATGAGACTTTATATGTTGCTAGAATAGAATTACTTTGAAATGATGTATGTCATTATTGGATAACATTGACGTATATATATATATATATATATTTGTGTGTGTGTGTGTGTGTATACATATATGTGAGGCCCTACCCCGACTCATCCTGACATTTTTGTTATTTTCATATTGAGACTATTATGGATGCTTATTTTTATGCATTATGGATTTAGAACTTATATGATTCCATGATTTGGATAACATTGACGTATATTGATGCTTCATTTTTATGCATTATGAATATGAAACTTTATATGTTGCTAGAATAGAATTACTTTGAAATGATGTATGTCATTATTGGATTTGCAGTTCATTTTGATGATAGAAATAGGATGCTTATAATATGAATGGAGCAATTTTGAGGATTATGATAATTGCTTATGTGGAATCAATTGGGATATATGAGATATTAATTTATTACTATCAATTGTATGAGTGTTTGATGTGTATTGGAATTCATGTGTTTAATAATATATTTGTGGTTATTTGGAATTACTAATGTGTTAATTGAGATGTGCACGAAAATTATCCATGTGACCATGGAAATAATATGGAGAACCAAACCTACACCTATGTACGTTTGTAATGTCAGGGGATGTCTATTTGGAGAGACAACACCCCGTTTGTATTGTATTTTATTTGTGAAAGTAAATGATGCATGTGTGTTAAATTGATTTTATTAATTTGTGTAATCCTACAAGAGACAAATTCCATGTGTGATTTTTATAATGTATTTTATTGTGTCACTTGACACATGTGCTAATTAGTGTCATTGATTTTGACTTGTCTCTTGGAGGGAGTTTGTTTCTACCAAAGCAATTTCAAACATTTGAGTGTGGTCCCAAATTTGCCTTGGGTAGGGAGTCTTGGGAGTGGTCAACTCAGGTTTGAACCCGTAGGTTAACTTCAGTTGGGTTTCTAAGGGGTCAAATGGACTCCTAGGGTCAGTTTTAGGGCTTTTCCAAAGGTCCAAAGGGTATACCTATGGGTTAGGGGTATTTTTAAACATGTGACTACTCCCATGTGACTGTTTAGTCACCTCAAAAAAGTGGTTTTCCCAAGGTGAGCGAAAATTCAACTTAGAAGGTTCCTCATAAGATAGACAACCTTCCCTTTTGGTGTCAGACTCTCTTCCCCATCATCTCTTACCTTTTCTCTTTCCAGTTTTAGCAATATGTAAGAGGTTGGGAAGACCAACCAATGGGAACTCTCACCTTACCCAAGGGGTTGGGAAGAGTGAGAGAGGCCTTCTTAGGCAAGGATTAGGGACGTAGTGAGTTAATCACCCACTCTCCATTGTTGGAGATTATGCAATTTTTGAAGAATAGTTGTAGGATAGAACTTTTGGTCAAGTGTTGGTGAAGAGATTGTGTGGATTTGGGCTGCTCATCCCCAACTAAATCTATCAAACCTTTGGGCAGATTAAGGTTGGTTCTTACTCCCTTTTTGTTTATGTTGTACATGTTTGTTTGGAGAAATGCTTGTATGGAAAAAGATGTGTATATGTATTTTTCTTTGTAGAAGAAAATGTAATTTCCTTCCTTTGTTTCTTTTATACTTTCTTGTATTGGGAGTGTCCAAAGCCTTCTACTCTTGGGAGAGTAGGATGGTCTTGGGGTGGAAGAAGTATGACAGCCTTGGGTGAGAGGCTCTCCTTTATGGAGAGTGATCTCAAGGGTGTTCTTTGTGACCCTTGCTGCATAGCCTTGTGTATGCATTTGGGGGTCATGAGGGGAGAAGATATGGCTTATATGCCTTTGGGGGGCATAAGGATGTGGGAATGTATTTCTTGTTATATTTGGTTGCCATGAGGTGGCTTGAGATGTTCCATGCTTGCAGTCTCCCCAATGGTATTTGGTCCACTTCCACCCATGGAAAAATTATCACAAGTTGTGGTGAAGTGTAGCCTTGGTTGGGAAAATTGTTGTTGAGTGTTTACCCCTTTGTTTGTTGTGAATGTTTGTGTGTAACCCGTCTAGTGCTTGGTTCTCCAAGCTCGGGGGTGGCTTCTAGTAAGCCTACGCTGGGAGGTGAGCATTCCATAGTCAAGCCTTTTGTTCTATCTGCAGGTTGCTTGGGATGGGAAAGAAAAAGGAAGAAATTAGTTGCTGGTTTTTACTCGAGTTGCAGAAAAGACTAAAAAAAAAAGTTGTATTTATTATTGTAGCTTTGTAAAGGAAAGCCAAATGATGTATTTATTTTCCAAAAGCAAAGAAATGTATGTATTTTATTTAAAGTTCTCTTTCAATGGAAAGAAGAAACTAGTAGGGTTTTTTAAACCCATTTGTATTGTTATCTACATTGTATTTTAAATATGTTATAAAGAATTGTTTTATTCTATTAATTTACCTTTGCAAAAAGAATGTGTATTACTTTTATCAAGTTCCTATAGTTACTAAAATGATATTTGTTGTAATCTTGACATATTGGGAAATATAAGTTCATTGATTTCCTACTTGCAAATTAAAAAAAAAAAGTTGGTCTATTGAGATAGATACAAATACAAATTGTGTTAAATAGGTTTAATACATCTATTTTTAAGTTGATTTTAAATGACTCTAGGCTATTGTAGTTGCTATAAAAAAATTACTGCATTCTGTCATTTATTTACTGCAGAAAATGTATTTAGTATTAAGAAGTCATCTATTTCCAAAAGTTAGCATTAGATAGAAGAAAAAAAAAAGGGAGTGTAATGCATTATTAAAAAAAAAATCTACTAGCTTGCTGTTTGTGATTTAATTAAAAAGAAATAGTTTCAGATTTGTCTTAAGCAATGAAAATATAGTTTATTTCTAGAGCATTCTCATATATTTTAAAACTTGCAAAAAAAAAAATAGTCTCCTTATCTATTTCTTGCTGCTAATTTCTTTATTAGTATCCTGCATATTTTATTAAGTTGAAATAAATAAATAAACTGAAAGTTTATGTGTGCATATATATATATGTGTGTGTGTGTGTGTGTGTGTGTGTGTGTGTGTGTGTGTGTGTGTGTGTGTGTGTGTGTGTGTGTGTGTGTGTGTGTGTGTGTGTGTGTATGTATGTATGTATGTATATACATACATATATATATATATATATATATTGATTTTTATTTATTTTAAAAAAAATATATAAAAAAATTGTTGCAGACTGGGGGGAGGGTCAAGAAACCCTACCCCGTCGGATCGGACCTCCCTTTCCCCTTGCGGGCACCGCAGTGAGTGGACGCCTCTCACTGTGGGTCGTCCGCAGTGGGCAGGGCGAAGCCTGCCACTACGGCGACCCCCAGCGGCAGTGATTGCCACTGTGGTAACCCGCAGTGGGCGGCAACCGCCACTGTTAGTGGTCGGCGGCCGCTCACTGCGGGGTACCGCAGTGGCCGCCACTTCGGCTCCCCCTTCCTCCGCAGTTCGCTCGGCCCTCCGCCATCATTGGCGCCTCGGCCTCCCTCCGCCCCGCGTTAAACTCTGTCGCCTCCTCTACCTGCACATTCACACACACACACACAACACTACAAAAAATATATATATAATAAGATAAAAAAAAAAGAATAAGCTTAGGGTTGCCACACCCAAGGTATATATGCAACCCTAACCCAATTCGGGTTAGGGTTAGCATAAAGATTTTAGATTCTTGTTTAAAAAAAAAAAGAAATAGAAAAGAAAAGGGGGGAATACCCATTCAAATTTTGAATAGGTTTTCCCCATCCCTTTAACTTAATAATATATGTTAGTTTTGTTTTAATAAAGGAACCTTTCATCTTATATATATATATATATATATATATATATATATAATTGTATATATATATATATGGACAAATAATATCTAATTTTAAATTAATAGATTTACGTTCATATTTCATATGTATGTATAAACATTTAAATATGATTCCTTAAATTTTAAACTCTTTGGAGATTTTTCCTTAGGGATTTATAGTTGGTTTGTAAGTCATGATGGCCCTTTAATTCGAGTTTGTTAGGCACATTTTAATTAATGTTAATTTTGCATAATAGGTTTAATAATCTAACTGTTAGGACTCATTAATTTATTTCCTAGCAATTAAAAGGCCTTTAGAGATTAATTATTTCTTTTGTCAATTTAATTTTGAATCTTGTTTAAATGAGTTAATTATTTATTCATTGAAGGAATAATATTAACTCCTTGGAGGAACAACATCCTGTTTTTAAATATAAAATAGTTTTCACCAAATCAATTTAGTTTTTAGATTAGTTCAAAACTTAGTTAAGACAAGACTTGTTGCATTATTTAGCAAATTTAGTTTTATTAGGGTAAGTTTTAAAAAAAAAATTATTCCGTTTGTGCCCAAAAGTTTGGGCATGACAATATATATGTAGATATGTAAATATATATCCATTTTATATGTGCAGAAATATGTCTGTAAATATGTGATTTATACATACATAATATTTATTCATATAGAATTATATATATAATATTTCTGTATATATATGTAAATATGAATGAACACACACACACACACACACACACACACACACACACACACACATATATATATTATACATTTATTTATATATAATACATATAAACATATTATGTGTGTGTGTGTGTGTATTTAGTTAGTATATATATGCCTCAATCTATACAATTATTAAATGTATGTAAATGAATTAATATGGGTGACTCTGAATGATCTAAATCAGAGAGAGTGGAGGTTGAGTTGGATGATTAATTCTCATCCCCTCCTCTAGTTATGGGCTCGGACTATCTCTATGTATATGATAGGATAAAGGGTATCGATAATTTGTGTGAATGCTACTATATGGTGTGAATATTGCTATTTTTATAGGTTTTGTGTCGATGTGAAATATTGTTTAAGGATAAATGTTAGGTGCCACATGGATAACTGTCTTACCATCAGCCTCCATGTTAGCTAGGGAGTCGACCCTTTTGTTGCCCTCCCTGTAGATGTAATTAAAGATGACCCTGTCAAATGTTTTGATGTATGTCAGTATCTTAGCAAGGGAGGCATTTAGCTTCCAATCAGGCATCGCCCCTTTTCTAAGGGCATTGATGATAATGGTTGAATCCCCTTCAATGTTGATCCTCTTTATATTTAGTATAATGCATAGGTTTATACCTACAGCTAATGCTTTCATTTCTGCTTCATTGTTTTTGCATTTATCCAAGGGAAAGGCCATATAGGCCACTTCGACCCCATTTGAATTGTGAAGGCTGCACCCAAGTCTGGATTTCCTCGGGTTGCCCCTAGAAGCGCTATCAAAGTTAAGCTTGAACCATCCAACATTGGGAGGGAGCCACTTGCATTCAACACGTGTTATGTTGTTGGATGGTGGACCTTTACCTATGAAGGGTGGAATCTTTAGACCCTTCCACCTTAGTCTCATTTTTTCATCCCAATAGGACATATTGACATCTCTCTGACAATTAGAGGTCTGGTTGTTTATTATTTCAACTATGGTTGCTTCGATTTTATTGGTTAGTTGGGCCCTGTGCATTTTACTATCTTTGAAAATCCTCCTATTTCTTTCCTTCCAGATTTCCCAGATCAAAATGGAAGGGGCAATGATCCATAAATTCTCATACATACAGCCTATGTTCCGAATGGGCCATGCATGGAATAGGTCAAAGATAGTGTTAGGAATAGGGGTATACCAGTTCAGCTATTTTTTCAACCATCCCCATCAATTGTGTGCATAATCGCAGGTTAACAGAAGATGATTAGAGTTTTCCTCCTCCATTTCACATAATGGGCACCTGTTGGGACCTGCATATCCTAGTTTTTTGAAGGTTTCATTGGTGAGGAGCTAATTCTGAATAGCCAACCATGCAAACAGGCCCACTTTCGGTAGGCACCTTTTATCCCAACAGAGAGTTAGGGGTAGGTTGGAACTTGGGTTATTTTCCTTGATTAACTGTTGTTTATATCCCTCCTTAGTTTCATAATTCTCCCTCTTGGATCCAGACCACATTAGTTTATCTTCTTCAGAGTTTAAAGCAGGGCTTCTTGAGGCTAGGAACCGAGTTAAGAGGGATCTTTCCTAGTCCTGAAGGTTTAGATTATCCATTGATTTCCATCTCCATTGTTTGAGGCCCCCAATGTAGAATTCCTCCACATAGTCTTTTACATTCACACCCCATTGCTCTTCAAGGGTGGGTATGATTCTGTTGAAGTTATGAAGTTTGTTGATGGAAGTTTGAGCCCCCCAGGAGTCTCTCCAAAAAAGGGCATCTGCCCCATTTCCAATGTTCCATGTTAGCTTGTCTGTTATGATATCTCTACATTCAAGCATAAAGTTCCAAATTCTGGAACCTTTATGTGGGTGGGTTGTCCTAAAGATGCTTATAGGGTCTTGGTTATGCAGGTATTTGTTATAAAGGATTCGTGCCCATTTTATTATACATTCTCCAGACAAACTTTGCTCCCAGAGCCTTGCTTTGGATTTTTAGATCTTTGATACCCAAACCCCCTAGATCCTTGGGCATGCATATCTTATCCCATTCTATCAATGGAAGTTTGAATTTGTCTTCAGAGCCTTTCCAGAAAAAGGTCCTCATGTGTTTTGTGATTTCATTTCTCTTGGTTGCGGGAAGATCCATGCATGAGAGTTGGTAAACTGGCATTGCTGAGAGGACCGACTTAATCATGGTGGCCTTACCGGCAGAGGATAACCATTTTCCTTTCCAACAGGAGATCCTTTTTGTAATTTTGGAGACCACCTGATCCCATAACTTAGATGATCTAATTCCCTCGTCTAAGGGAAGTCCTAGGTATTTACATGGTAATTCTCTTGTTTTGTATTTAAGAATGTTTAAGATTTTCCTTTGGAGTTCTTTATTTGTGTTAAAAAGATTATGTTGGATTTCAAAGTGTTGATTTCCTATCCGGAGATGGTGGAGTAGTTGTTTAAGACTCTTTTAAGTGTTTTTGCTTCTATTGTATTGCTTAGTCCAAACAACATAGTGTCATCAACAAATTGTTGATGGGTAATTAGTTCCATGTCAGAAGTAATTTTAATACCTTTCAGCTGTTGTGTTTCTCTCTCCCTATTGATCATTCTTCCCAATGATTCTGCCATGATGATAAAAAGAAAGAGGGAGAGGGGATCCCCCTGTCTGAGACCTCTTGAGATTTCAAAAAAACCTTCTGAGGCCCCATTGACTAAGATTGATACTCTAGGTGTTGCAATGCATTCAAAGACCAGATTGATCCATTTCTTATTGAACTCGAATGATTCAAGACATTTGCATAGAAAGTGCCAGTCTACTTTATCATACGCCTTTTTAATATCTAGTTTTATCATCATGCTTGGTTCCTTATTTTTTTGTACTGAATGGATTGCTTCTTGAGCAATGATTATGCCATCATAAATGGATCTGCCTGGCACAAAACCAGTTTGTTCCTCACTGATGATTATGGGGAGAATTTTGTGAAGTCTGTTTGCAATTGTTTTTGTGAGTAATTTATAAAGGGTATTGCATAACGCTATTGGTCGGAAATCCTCAAAACAATCCACTATTTCCTTTTTTGGGATTAAAGCTATGAATGTGTTATTTAGTTCTCTTAGAATCTTTCTTGAGTTTCTCATCCCCTCTAAGGCATCTGTAATTTCCTTTCCCATGAAGCTCCAGCATTTTTGAAAAAAGTGTGTTGGGAACCCATCAGGGCCAGGGGCCTTATCCGGTCCCATTTGGAATAAAGCTATTTCCACTTCTTCCATAGATAGTTTTTTATTAAGCATCAAATTGTGTTCTTTAGAGATTAATTTTGGGATGTATTTTAAGAATTTGCTCTCCTTAGTCCACCTAGAGCCTTCTTTATTGTTAAGGATAGTTTCAAAATACTCAACTGCTTCCCTGGCTATCTTCTCGGGGTCATCACTGAAGTCTCTTGAGTTTAATTTTATCTTGTTGATTCTGTTTATAGCTCTTTGATGTTTTGTGATGTTGTGGAAGAAGCTTGTGTTTCTATCCCCAGCCTCCAGCCAATGTTCCCTGGATTTTTGTTTCCAATATATTTTTTCTCTAGCGAGGATTTCTTCATACTGGGCCAGATTGGTTTTTTCCTTTTGATAAAGCATGTTATCGATCCCAAGCCTAATTACCTCCTCATTAGTTTTTTCCATTTCTATCTCAATTTCTTTTTTGTGTGTGAAGATATTTCCAAAGTGCACTTTGTTCGAAATTGTTAATTGTTGCTTTATCTTTTTTAGTTTGGTTACTACTTTGAAAGTTTTGGAGCCTATAACTTCTGTTTCATTCCACCATTTTTCTATTAATTGTATTATATTTTCATCCCTAAGCCACATTTTTTCAAAGTGAAAGGGGGTTTTGGTTGGCTTTAGTTCATCTGATATGATCAATTGGACCGGGAAATGGTCTCATCCTAAGAAAGGGAGGACTGGGGACTCAAAAGACTGTGTGAGATTTCCACAAAGGAAGAATCTGTCTAGTTTTTCTGCAATGTTACAAAAACCTTGTCTTCTATTATTCCAAGTAAAAGCATCATTCCTAATCTTGAATTCCATCAAGTTACACTTATGTGTCCAATCCTTGAAGTCATGACTTGTTTGGGTCATTTTTTTATTACCACCCCATTTTTCCTTGGGATCTAAGATTGCATTGAAATCCCCACCTATTATGTATGTTTGATCTATGTCACTTAAAAGGAAATTCTCAATTTCATTCCACACTTGTCTTTTTTCTTATGTTTGGATAGGTCCATAGATGTTAATTATAATAAATTTTAAGTTGCTTTTGATGCTTATAGCCCTGCCACACATCCAATTTGGGCTTTTGCTTATTAGTTTGAAGGATATTTGCCTGGGATCCCATATGATGGCCAATCCACCTGAGGCTCCACAAGCAGTTTGTCCTTCTAATTCTCTAATACCTTATTTTTTGTTGAGGTTTGTCATTTCGTTGTTATTTAATTTGGTTTCCTGTATTAAGAATAACTCTGGATTGAATTTAGAAATGCAACGCTTAAAGATGAGTTGCTTGTTAGGGGCATTCAAGCCCCTAACATTCCAAGTAAGGAGTTTCATAACCCTATGGGAAGGTTCTTCCCCTTCCCTGCCTCAAAAAGGTTTGTGATTTTAGTCTATCCAACAATGCTTCCTGCTCTGGTTAGTAATTCAGCAATTGATTTTCTCCCCCTCTTTTTTAGTTCGGAGGCATAATCCAGGGGTAAGCAGGTTTCTATGGTTTTAGCTATCCGCATGTTGTCCATTATATCCATTACTGCATCACAATTGAGGTTTTGTACATCTTCCTCGGTTTTATTAAGTTTGCATAATTTTCTTGCTAGCAATGTTTTTTGTAATGCCAGTTCCTCCTCATCTGCTATTTCATTAATGAATAGTTCAATAAGGTCATTTGTAACTTCATTGCCAACATACTCAAGGATGCATTTATTTTCTTTCTCCATCCTTTCTTCCCTTTCCATATCCTTGTCACTGTTGTTTTTGTTGGAGTTCTTTTTCTTTTTATTTTTTCCTTTTTTATTATTTTTCTTTCCTTTTTTGTTCTTGTTCTTTTTCTTTTTTTTTGAGCATCTTGCCTTCTCTTCTACGTGTGGTATGGGGTGATTATCTGGTTCTTCATTGTTTTCCTCCAAATTTCTGATGTCTTCTATTGTTTCTTCCTGATTATCAATGTTGGCTTCATACCTCAGGGGACTGTTTTCTTTTCCAGTGTCATCACTATGTTCCTTAGAAACCTTGTTTATTAATGGTGTAGCATTTTGCTTATCAATTTCTTTGTTCTCTATATCATTCCTTCTTTGTTTCCCCACTGGTTCTTTAGGTGTGTTTTCAATTTTTGCTTTATCTTTTTCATATTCCGCCCATTTTTGAGTGTTTACTAGTTCCTTAGCCCTGGGGTTTTGTTTGTTAAACACAAACCCTCCTTTTGGATTGAATTTTATGTTTATATCCTTATCTGTTCCAGAATCAATCATGGTCTTAGTACATTTTTTCTCAATATTCTGAATAGGGGAGATCACATCCATGGATGTGATATCACTCATAAGGATCTCTGGTTGAATCTGGTAGATCGAATGGTTTGTAATGATTTTGATGGGTTCAAATTTTAGTTTTTCTATCTCAACGTTGGCTAGTATTCTAATATCAGAGGATTCCATGTAATTATCCTCCAAACCCTCAAACCCTCCTAAAAAATCCCCTAATTTTTTTAGGATCTAGTTGTGGATTAATTCAACCGGCATTTGAGGGAGTCGAATCCATTTTGGCACCCTAAGTTTCTCAAAATCTATGGGGGAGAAATTAGGTTTCCAATTAAAAAATTTGAAACAATAACCTTTGAAAAATCTGTGATTGTTCCTAAGTAAATTATTTTTAAGTTCACATGAATTGCATTTGATAACCAGAAAATCATTTTCCAAGCAGGTAATACTTATCTGATTTTCCATGGCGGACTTCAACCAATGGAGGACATCAGAGATCAACACTCCAAATCCAAACCATTTGCCAAAGAGCCCAAGTTCATTGTAACATTCCCACAATTCATCTGTATGTTTGCCACTTATTATCACTATGTTATCTGCATTGAAGCATGGCAGCTTTTGGATGATTTTAGGGCATTGCTTAGGGTTGAGTCCCTCCTCGCATCTGGTATGGGTGGTTGACTTTGAGCTTATCAAGGAGGGTCTTCTTAACCCTAATTTTATTCTATTGGCCCCTGAAGCAACATCTTTTTGGGCTCAAGAGAAACACTCCACATGGGAGAATGGTAAACTTGAAATCCTTCCATTGTTAGGGTACCATTTATCCCGCGAGGCCTTCGAAGTGTTATGTAATGCCCCTCTCTACTGTGTTGAAGGATTTGCTTGATTTTTTAAGGGTTCCCTAGGGTTCCGCTGAGTCTGTTTCCAAGCCAGGTTTGCTGAAGTTTAGGAAGGATCCTCTGTATGCCTCTGGCCGAGAAGGAAACCATTTGGAACCCCGACAGCCAATTTGCATATCTCATTAAGCTTTAAATTAGTTGAATTTGCTCCTGTGGCACATGAATGAGAAGTATTCAGGGCATCGAATCTATTTGAGGTGCCCACAGCATTTTTATGGACCCCTTGAAGATTAAAACCATTCTGCCATGTCCTGTTAATCCTCCCCTGCCTACGGAGGTGTTTCGAAGGGTTTGCAGAAATGTTTCTGCTTATCGCATTGTTTCGCATTTTTGCCATTTTTTTCCTATATTTTTTAATGTGTTATTATTATTATTGATTCCTTGGTTTTATATTTTAATTAATGGTTTTATATCACCTTGGGTTATCAAGGATTATTTATTAATTATTTGTGGTATTTATTTATACCCTTGGTTATTTAATTTAATGGGCTTTTATAATTATGTGTTCCCATGATTTTATGAGTTGTTTATATTATTATTCTCTTTTTACACTTTTGGGTTAATTGATATATTCTCTCTACCTACCCTATTATTCTATTGGCTGAATTATTGGGTAAGTTAATTAAATAATATCTTATTATTCTTACCTTGGTCTAAGTGATAGTTTGGTAAGAAATATATTATTTTTCATTATTTTGATTGGCCAGTATTTTCTATAGTTTTCATTTGATTTTTTATTTATTTGGCCGGTTGTGATTTTTGTCGGGGTTACCATCTGGAATTTCTTCTGCAAGTTTTGGGTTTGAAGTTTGAAGATTTCTTGGCTTGGATTGTGGATTACGCATCTTCGAATTCCTTCCATTACTTCTATTATCTAGGTTGGGCAAAACCTTCTCCCTGTGTATTTTATTTACTAAAAGATTGTATACTCCATGAATGCTCAGAAACATTATTTTTGGGAGTTTGGGGTAGAGAAATATTAATTTATTTGCAAAATTAAGATTTGATTTATGATATGTAATTTTAATCTATAGTTTAACTACAATATTTGGGGATTTATATTTTCTATGTTTTGGTTTGTCGTGAATGGCCTGCTCTATGTATGTTATGGTTGTGAACCTTGATCTCTTGCGATAGATCTTGTTGATTCTGTAAGCTTGGTTTTGTTTGCTAGAAGCTAGTCATTTTCCTAGTTTGCTGGGAATTTTATCATTTGTTTTCTTGTGAGTTTTTATGGTTGGACATTGCCGAGAGTTATTATTTATGAGTTGAATCTTGTCCTTAAGAGTTCATTTTGGGTTTGGATTTTATATCCCTTAGTTTCCTAAGGGATTTGTGTCTCTTTTGGTTGCATTTTCATGACTTAGAATTATTTGTATGATTTTATTTTGTAAGTCATAAATTTACATTTCCATTCCGAGTTTTTGGCTCTCTGGATTGTATGCGCTAAAACAGTATACATATGCGCTAGAGATTTTGCCAAATGCACCAGAGATTATATCATATGCGCTAGACTGTATGTCAAATCTGCCATTTTGTATGTCGTATGTGCTGATTAAATAGACAAATGCGCCAATCTATTAAGCATATGCACTATACTGCTAAGTATATGCGATGGTCTGCAAATAAAATGTACTATTCTGTAGATCAGATGTGCTAAACTGTCTCTTGATTTTTTGAGTCAGTTTGGTGGATATTTTCTGAGTTTCTGTTTTTGGTGTTCAATCACCCAAAGGTTGTTTTCAATACCTGAGATGTCCTAGGTTTGTCTTATTGATTGAATTACTGGTTAATTATGATTATTTGGCTTGTTTATGAGTTTATCTTATAGTCGGGCTCCTTGGTTGTATTCTTATTTGAGGATTTCCATGTGGATTGGATTGTTATGATGCCTTGGTGTACCAGGTTTTGTGTTGTTGAGAGCCCATGGTTTTGTTGAGATTCTTTATATTTTGTGCATTGCCTTATTGTTATCCTAAGGTCTAGGTGCATGCTAAGGGGGAGTGGGCTTCCAAGTGAGTTAATGGGATCGTAAGGGGGTAGACAGCCAGGTTACCCGGGGTCTGGATCACCAGATATCTCTTTAGGAGTTTGACTTTGTAATCAAGTGAAAACTTAATATTGTAGTTTTTGAGTTGGGTAGATTAGTTAATCTTAATAAGATAATAAAATATGTTGGCCTCTTTGCCTTGCCCTGCAGTAGAAGATTGGGATAGGACTGGGAAGGGCTTGGCAACCTAGGTACGCTAATCTCCCTTACCCTATTAAGGTTGAGATGGCTTTGCATGTGCATCTAGGATGGTCAGGACATGTGCCCAGGTTCCCTTATGTTGCATATGATGACACTCTTTTCCCTACATGTAGGTCCTAGTGCCTTGAGCCTTTTTGATGTGTCACCTCTAGAGGTTTGTGTTGGAGTTCTTATTGGTTTCTATGATTTGCATTTCTTGTTTCTTGTGTTTTTTGTGTTGGTATTCCTTTGGTTGTTAGGTGTCAACCTAGATCTAGACTATGAGTGGGATCTTGTGTCATCTCCTAGCACAGGGGGTGGTTCCTTTGGTTCCACATGGTCGGGTGGTTGGTGCTTTTCAACCATTGGGATGTTCTCTTGGTTTCTCATTCATGGATGTAGATTATCCTCATTAAAACAACTTATAGATGTTTTTGTAGAATATTTATGTAAGTGATATCTTGAAAACATGTAATGTAATACCTCGTAATAGTAGATGTAGACATGTGTTAGGAATGAGTTGTAATCTTGATATATTATCCATATTATTGTAATAATGAGACTATGAAATGTATGGTGATGATCTTGTATAATGAAAGAAGATGATTTTCATGTACTTAGATGTTGTAATGGAATTATACTTGAAATAAAATGGATTCATGATTATTATTGTATTAGTTTAGATTCCATGGGTATTACCTAGAAGTAGTTACATTGGTGAAAGGACCTTAAGAGAATGGAATTAATATAATGTAGGAAATTGTGGTTACCTAATGGTATCATGTTAGTTGAAAACGCCATTCATGTGATTGCATTGGAAACATTAGGATTCATGCACTATGCACTTGAGATTAATGTTAAGATAAATGCTCATGTAGTTAGGGAATGGATTTATCAATATGCATTTAGTATCATAGGAAAAATGGAAATGTCACAGATCATCTTGGGTTTAGTTTGTATAAATGAATGGGATTAGGAACATTTGGTATTGGTTCTTTAAAATAAACTTAAAATGGATGGTAAAGGTATGCATAGTAGTTGGACGTATTCATGTTATAGAATAGTGAATGATCATATATGCCTAAGAAGGATTAATGATGTTAGAATTAATGTGCATTAGTTCATTGGTAGTAAATGTGTAATCATGCTTAAGATGTTATGTTATCGCTTAATGGTTAGGATTAGGTAATGACATTGAGATGCCCTGGTGAATTCTTAGATGTATCATGATATTGATGTAGTGTTTATTTCCGCTTGCGTTATGTGTTTTTTATTATCATCATGATGGATGTGTGTTGCACTTTGAATAGTTAGTTATATGTGGTTGTATTTAGTAGATGATTTAAAATATATATATATATATATATATATATATATATATATATATATATATATATATATATATATATATATATATATTGGTGGGCATTACATGTATCCTCTAATTGAGCCATCAAATCTAAAATACATGAAATAATTTTAAAATTGGGTAGTTCCTACTAGAGTACTATACTATTAACAACACAACTAAAAAATATTTCTTGACTAATTTACAAAGGTCTTCAATAAATGATATCCTAAGAAAGGTAACAACTAAGTTCATTCCCTAGTAGAATCATCATTCTATTAGTGCTAAAAACTATAGGCGCCCTCCACTAGCATGATTACTTAAAGTGATATAAAGGTAGCAAGGTGTCTCTTTTAGAGAGAGTGACACAACCACAATGAAAGGATAATTTTGGAGTAATGAATTGGATTAAGGCATATTATCCCCTATTGTTAGAACTTAACAGATTATGTTGAGGCCACAAAAAGATAACATGGACATAAAACCTAGGCTTGACTAACCATGTCCTAACAATGGTCATGAATAGACTCAAAAAGCGTCATCTAAAGTAGGGAACACAAGAATGAATAAAATCCAAGGATATAGAATGATTTATAACATTGAAGATGAGTCCCCTTAACTTTTAATATTGCGCATGCATTTAGGAATCACTCTCATTTAACATATAGTATATGGACAATTATCAACTCACAAGATCTTTCATGGTTAATCATCACAAAGTCATGTGAGGGTGTAGGATACAACCTACACTAGTTCAGACATATAAATTTCATGAATGTTTTAATTATGATTGTGGTGGACAAGAAATTTAAAAAACCAATGATTTGTAACACAAAAAAATAGATTCAAGATTCAAATTTCACACACAAACACATATGAAAGAAAAATATGGAAACCAAAAATCATGAATCATATCCTAGTCTCTATGATAAATAAAATACATTCATCTATGAAACTAGGGACATCCATTAGAAATATACTTAGTAATATATGATTGAACAAGATAAACCATGAATCATGAATTATATCCTACACTTTGATACCTTTTACAACCCTTTTGTGAATCAACTAACAATTACAATAGCAAGCCAACAAGTGTGACCTATGGAATAAATACATGTTCATTCCCTAAATTAACCTAAATAAGTATACAAACATTTGTCATGAAGAAAAATCATTCAACATCTTTCTTGGACTTGTAAAATCCCCTTGAAATGACAAACTAAATGTGGACCTTCAAATGACACCATAGAATATTCTTTATCAATATGGAGAACACGTGGCAACACTAAAATATTACTAACCAACCAACAACCTTTTCATCTTTCATGATTTTACATATCATTACAATCTCATTGTGTAAATTGGAAAAGAATGTAATGGTCATTCAACAAGATAATAGGTCATCCATGTCTATTGCATCACCTTAACATGGTTGTGTGCAAGCAACCGTGTCTCTTTGTACACATGTCATTTTTTTGAGGGGACCATAGGTACAAAAAGGCATTGAAGAGCCACCTCATATCTTATTATGTTCATCCGAGACCATTAATAGCTTCTTAGGTCATGCATAGAGAATAACAAGTCTTAAGAAATCATCTACAAAAAGAATGATGAGTAAAATTAGTCAAAAGATAAAGGAGTAAATACATAGAGAATACAAAGAATAGAAACCCAATGAAAAGAAAGAAGAATAAAACAAGAATTGGGCTTTCGAAATACTTGATGTAACTTGGGAGTGAGGGATGAGATGGTTTAAAAGATCACAAATGATTATATTAAAAGAGATTGGGGAGTGGAGATGGAGATTTGGCATTCCAAAGACTATAGTATTAAGTGAAAGAAGAAATCAAAAATTCCACTAGGGTGGTGAGGTTCAATTTTTTGAGATATCAAATACCCTTTAGGTATGACTATATTTAATATTTTGAGATCTCATGATATAATGAAGATCAAGATTTGGGGATGCCAATACTTTAGGGTTCAACAATCAACCCAACTAAATCCCATGGAAACAATACAAGCAGAGAAGTGAAATTCTAAAATCTCACAAGACATGTGTGATCAAAAAATAGGAATTAAGATGCAAACCTAATACAAGAATGAACTCATAAGAAACAAAGGTTGGCATAAGAAAGTATAAGTCTATAATTAGGAATCGAGCAAAGAAAAAACATGATTGAAAGAGATACAAGCAAGGGAAAACCCAAAGGACGAAAACATTGGGATTTGAGGAATTAGGGGGAATTAGGGGAGCAAAAGAAGAGGATTAAAGTACACAAAAGCTCAAAAATTTAGTTGGGTAGTCCAAGACAAGGGTTTGGGGAAATGGATAACTTGAGGAAAAGGTACCAAGATAAGGGGAACCATGAAAACCCATCCAAGGATAGAAAATTGGCCCAAACAACCTCATGGTTAGAAATTTTTAAGATTTTATAAGGTGGAGACTTGACTAAAACATGAGGGGAAAACAAAAAACAAAACTAAGCAAAATTTGACCAAAAAAGGGCCCATTACAGAAATTCTTAGATTGGTTATCAATTATGAGCATAGTAGACAAAGGTAATTAAAAATAATTGCATTTTTTATTTGAGAACCAACACATTATATTAGAGTCTTACACATTTTTAATTGAGGCCCAAAAATAGTTCTTAACAAAAGTTATTCTCTAAGAGCCCATCTTAATGCTTATAGGGAACATATGTTGTAATTATTTTTTAAAACTTTTTAAGGGTGGGAGATAACTAGTTTAATGAAGGGTTGACCCCAAATAGATTGTGATAGGGGCCTGATTAACTAGTATTAATAAAGTGAATGAATTTCTTTAACAATAAATAACTTATTTGATAGATATACAATAGGGATAAAATAATATAAAAATGAATATCATGTATTTCAAACTACATGATAATATTCTTCTTATAATTAGAATTTCAATTTTACAATGACGCTTATGAAGAGGTCCTATACAAATATTATTAGAAGCGGAGCCTCCTCAAAACAGTGTCCCCTTGGATTCTTTATGTAATACATGTTGGTTTTATATATTATACAATACAAGTGAAAGAATAAACATAGATGGAAATATTACATAATGCCCTTATACCTTATATATAATATAATAGTTGACCATTAGTACATGATATTGGCATGCACACTACTCCACAATTGCAACCCCTTAAGGCACAACATTGTTCTAAATTTAAAGATTTTTGTGCTACACATTTATTTTAAAAAAAAATTGTTGTTGATCACCAATTTAACATAATGGGAGAGTAATATCATCAGTGATAATTTTTTCTCTTATGAAATATGCATAAACCTCAATGTGTTTTGCCATTTGTTGTTGAACAAGATTATTTAATAGCTTAGTTATTGGGTTCGCCAATTTTGTTCTCCACACCCAAACGAGGTTTGGGTTTGCACTGGGGTTCGCCCAAGGCTCGCCCTAGGAATTCCAACTACCCTTTTGTTGTTTTTCTTATGCCCCTTTGCATTGTTCCATCTTCCAATTCAATTCTAAACTATCAATTGGCATTTGGCATTGATCTGATGAAGTATCATAGCATCAAATGTATTTAGTTTTATAATTTTGTATATTTCTTTAACTTTTTTCATGTAACATGTGTGTGTGTGTGTACATACTAACGAACCCAACCCACAGACCCAAAGGGCAAAAAAATTTACCTGAACCCATGAACTGGGTTTGTGAGCTCGAACCTGAACTCAAACCTAAATTGATAACTTAGTTTAATAACAATAAAACTTTGACAAACAAATAACAAGGTGGTACTTTTAGTAATATATAAATCTCATCTAATAACATTTTAATCCACATTGATTTTGTTCATGTTTGTACTATATTTCAATGATTCTCTTAATGTTTTTGTTGTGCTAAACCTTTGTGGGGAAACCGTCATGTATAGGTTGCTATCACTAATTTATGTGATAACACTTGCAGTATTTTTTTAAATAGCTAAAAGTAAATTTTCTACGAATAAAATCACCAATATAGTCAACACAATAACCATCTAAAGTTACATTTATGGTCCAAAAATAATAAATATCATAATTAAGAATTACAGAAATATAACTTAATATTCTTTGTCATTTTCCAATTATCCATATATGGATCTTGCATAAATCTAGATGTAACACACATTGAATATGTAATATTTATTCTAGATATAATAAGGTAACTTGGACTTCATATTAAGATCCTATATAAAATAGCATTAGTATTTTCATATATTGTTTTAGAGTTAAGTTTGATACCCACTTCAATAGAAATAACAATAGGTTTGTATTCAATCATATTGATTTTTGAAAAATAAATCTTGTGTATATCTTGTTAGAGCAATGATCCTAGTAGATAGTTACTCATAAGAAATTATGCAAGAACCTTATATTGATTTTAGATGTTTGATTTAGGGTATTTTGTATTTATGGATTTAAGAATTGAAATTATTTGTAATGAGTAAATCATTCACATATAAATACATTTATAATGTTATGATATCTTCAATTTTAATGAAGAATTTACTATTAATTTAACAAATAGAAACAAGAGGCCAGGGAATTGTATAAGTTCATGTTCACTAATTGGAACAGTGTCATAGACCGCATTGGGGTGCGCAAGGTGACCCTGTAGATGTTGTGTTCTCTGTTTTTTTGTTGTTTTTTATTTCTAATACTGGTTTTAGTTTGATGTTAAAGTTGTTATAGTGTTATTGTTGCATTGTGGTTCCATTGATAGTTTTTTATGTAAAAGATCAATGCCCTAGTTTTCACTACTTTTTAATTAAAAAAACAAATAGATTTTTTAAGAGATTTCATTGTGATTTTTAACTATATTTTTAAGTGTCTTTTGAAAATAATATGACAAAATCATCTTATAATAATAAAAGGTAGGGCATAAAAAAACCCTATAAAAGATTGGTGGAAGGGAAATTTTTTACAATAATTATTAGGGATGGTGAATAATGGATGGAACAAGAGTTGTACTCTTATGATAACTTTTTTTAATTTTATGAATACCTAACTACAATAGTTTTGTTAAGATATTCATTTCTAATATTTAGTTTCTTGGTGGTTCATTCTTTGGGTGTAAACATTGTCTATTTTGGGGGCTTAATGTGGGAGGTCTCCTTTTTAGTAAACAAGAGATGCAAAGCGTCAAGTTCCTGTCATTAGTGTGGTTAGTTTAGAGTAGATGAGATGGAGCTAGAGGGGAGAGAAAGAGAGAGAAATAGATAAAGAGATAGAGAAAGATAGAGGGAGATAAAGGTAGAGAGAGAGAGAGAGAGAGAGAGAGAGAGAGAGAGAGAGAGAGAGAGAGAGAGAGAGAGAGAGAGAGAGAGAGAGAGAGAGAGAGAGAGAGAGAGAGAGATAAGTATAATTGCTATTTTTTTATTTTTTTTTAAACAAAATGTGGAGAAAATTCATTTGGTAAAAATATTTTTATACAAATTATTTTTTTAATAAGTAGAATTTATATTTTATATTAAGAATATGAAAGGTGTTTAGATATGATGAGTTATGTAATATGTGTGAGAAGTTATATTTATGTTTAACTTTTTAAAAGACATTTAATTCTATATTTTTATAAACATTTTATGGATATTAAGATCATTATATATGGATATTAAGATCACCATCTAGTTCATTATTTAAAAAAAAAGGTATTTTATATAAATCTAGAGTAGATAAATAAATAAATAATAACTATCTAATAATTGAGCTACAATATTGAAATCAAAGTATATATTATAGTTAAATAAAGGGATAGGTGTGCATAGTTCTAAAATCAATGATTGAAAGGATAGATGATGTAGGTGTTGATTGGAATATTTTGTCATTGTCGAAAGATTAGTTATTATAGTTTGATGAATGTTTCAAACTCTAAATCGATAAAGTGAATGATGTAAATGAATCTCGAGCTCTATGAGTTTGATCTCAATTATCATGAACTCCATATAATGCACAAAATTGATCTATGTTGTGTGGAAATCGACCAATAGAATGTAATCATGAAAAGTATCTCAAAATATTTTAATTTTATGCAATTGATTGTTTGGGTGTTTGATGCTTTGCATGTAGTAGGGATAATTCATATTGTTGTGTTACATCATGTAATGATATTGATTTAGTTGCTAGATAAATGATAATAGTCACTATCAAGCATGCAAGATGCCTTAGATGTAAGTGTGCAATGTATATTCTTAAGATAAATATAATGGATAATGCATGTAAGTAGTAAAATATAGCTTTAGGATGCAAGAGATCTATAAATGTCAAAAGAGATCTATCAATATCTTGATGATCTAATGCTCTAAAATGAACAATAGCTAGCTATTCTAATACAACACCAAAGGTCAAATAAAATGCTTTAATGTTGGTCCATAAAAGGGATAAAATTGGCTATATATTTGAATTTGAATTTTAGTATTCAATGTGTCATTTCCACAAATGTAAAAGTGATGTTGATCACTTCCACAATTATAGATATGGTGAGGAGAGGAAATGCTTAAATTGAAGGCCAAGACTTATCCCAAAAAAGAAAAGTGTAAATAAGATTTAAAAGACTTGGGTCATGTGCTCAATCAATGCTGAAAAATTCCATTTACATATATTTTTACTATATAAAAGTTACTCTAATCAAAATTAATTTAAAACATAAGCCACAAATAGACATGTTGGTTGAAAATTTTGTACACTTGGGGAAATATACAAAATTGTGGTTTCAACCACAGCGTGTGAGTAAAACTCTCCTAATTAAGGGAAGGCTCCCCCTATCTAACTACAACTTTAAAAATAAAATAGGATGGGACAACAATCTTTCTTCTTCTTTCAAGAAAGACAATATCCTTTTCTCTTCACAGAAAAGGATAGCAATTGAATATAAACAGCAGTAACCACTTTCAAATGAAATGAGAGAAAGGAAATGAAGTTTCCTGAAAGCGTAAAAACTTCTGTCACTTCTTTCGGGATGGGACAACAATATCAAGCTCAAAGACTTGATTATATGAAGTCCTATCTACCCTTTTCTACACTAATGCTATAAAGAATAAGTTATGACAGCTCAAAGACTGAAATACCTTATTCTTTTCTTCTTTAAAACAATGAGAAGTAGTGTAAGCTCAAAGACTCACAACTATTTCCCACACAATCTACTTCTCAATTTTGTTTAAGAACAAGTGTAAGAACAAAGGATTACAACTTTTTCCAATAGAACTTCTACTTTAACTAAATTAATCTTCAATACTTGTAGCTCAAAGACTGCAAATCAAATTCGATTAAGCTCTCAAAGAAACACTTGCAAAGAAGGAAATATGGAACACCAACTCAAGAATGTAGCACAAAGACTCAAAGCTTGAGTAATTTTCTTCTATTCCTTTCAATCTTTCAATTTACACATAAAAGCTCAAAGACTTCTTTGTTGTAAATTTGGCAGAGTTTTTGTTTGCTATCCAAAAAGATAAAGATTACAATAGACCCCTCAAGTATTTATAGGAGATGAGTCATGAGAAAAAGGTGGGAGGATCCCAACTAACTTGAGAGATTCTCTCAACCACCAAGACTTATTCAATAACTAACTAAGACTTATTCCAACTACAGTCCTGATTGAACACAACTTGTAGTTGCTTTACATGTAATTACAAAAGTGCAAGTAATAAGTTAACTTGCAATTACAAAGTTATTTTTTTACATGTAACTTGTCAAAACGAAATTACAAATGCATAACTAAAACTATTCCATGTGTCTAAAGACACGACTCTAACTGCATCATCATTTGTTTGTGATGATCTTCATGTCGCTTCAAGATGCTAGAACTTGAAATATTCTGGATTGGTAAAGACATCTTGAACCAGAATAGGAACATGCATCCTTGTCTTCTTGCTTGGGGTAGTACTATCTTTTCAGGAGGAAAAGGGTTGCCTTCCTCTTTTCATGTCATGACCATCTTTGTCTTGAAAGCATTCTATGCTCTCAACCATGAATTGTTGTTGTATCTCTTCTTTGTATCATCCTGCATTCTTGAAATCTGCTTGCAAAATAAGGCTCATGCCTTAATCCATTGATTTGGTAGATCGTGTGTGCAAACGGGACTAGCAAGGGAAGACATAAATTGATACAAAAATGGGCTCACAAGTGAATTTCGGGTTTTGGAAGTTACATTACATGTGTGGGGAAAACAAGAGCATTAACTTGCAATTGTGGAGAACAAACATGCAACTTCATATGTGTAATGGGTAACTACAAGTTTGCACTTGTAATTGGACCTTTAGAACTCATTTTCAAGTGTTTTTTGAGTGCATTTTGGACCAATTTTGGGTTCTGGATGGCTGGCTGCAAGTAGATTTTAAATGGGGAAAATGAATGAAGGTGTGAAATGAGTGGATGAAATGGTATGTACGGATGATGGAAATGAATATGAAAAGATTTTGGGAAGATCATCTTCAAGAAAATGGGAAGAACTTTCAACATGTAATCCAGTTCTAAAAACCCGATTTTGAAAGAATGGGTATTTTTCATCTTTGCAACTTGGAATTTCAACAAAAGATGGCTAAATTTTTTATCCGTAAGGGAAGAACAATGATTTTCATCCAACTTGTAATCGGGATTTAAAATCTTGAATACAAGTAAACACGAAAAATGGGGAAGAACAATGCAATTCAAAAATTGCATACCAAGGGGAAAATCTCTCTCACAAAACCGATTTTTGGGGGATAAACAACATATTTACAAAATTACAAATAGAAAGGAAAACTATGAAAACAAGAAAATAAGAAAATGAAAGAAATAAAGAAAGGAAAACATACCTTGAATAAAACAGAAAATGCTTCTCCAAAAATGCAATCAATCTTGGAATGAAGAAGACAAACCAATAAATAGAGAGAATCCACAATGTCAAACCCTAGCCACGTTTTTGCAAAAACGCCTTATGTGGAAAAATGTGGCAGCAAATGCAAGGGAAATGGCATGAAAGATGTTTGAATCTCCTTCAACCCTCAACGCCTTATCATTCCAAGCAAAAATGATTCATAAATTTGTTGATTCATGGCATTCCAAATGGCAAAAAAGGTGATTTTGGAAAAAACGTGGTTGCTTTATAGAGCTAAAAACCAACAATCTTAACCTCCATGTGGCGTGAAAGGTGTTTGAAAATGCATGGAAATAAGAAGGAATCCTAAACACCTTCCTCCTCCAACAAATTCTCCACAAAATTTTGCTAAAAATCCTTAAAAACGTTTTTCCTTGCAATTCGTGTTTTTTGGAACAAAGTGCAAGTTCGAAATGCATAAAACAATGAAAATCGGGTTTTTTGGAGGATATAACAAGTTTAAAATTTCACTTTTTCAACATGTTAGGCTAGATCGGGATTTTTTGACCAAATAGCAAGTTTAAAATGTCAAAAATGCACTTTATAAGCAAAATCGGGTTTTTTGAGACAAAGTTCAAGTTTAAAATTGTCACTTTTTCATTTTCAAGGCAAAATCGGGATTATTTGAGAGAGATGCAAGTTTAAAATCACTCGCAAAGGGGAAATAAAATCCCCACAACAAGTTATAATTTACTTGCACACATGTAATAGGGGTTTAAAATCCCTATAACATGTAAAAACCATTAAAGTAGGGGTTTTTGGAAAGAATTAACTTGTAACTTAACCAAAGAATCCCTATTTTAACTGAAAAAAAAAGCCAAAAAACAATAAAAACAATAAAGGGGAAATTTAAAACAAATTACAAGTTTTCATTTTTTAATAAAGTGCACATGTAATAAGCTAAAAATTTCCCTACAAAGACCAAAACAATGGAAATCATTAATACTTGCAGTTCAAGGAAAATTCTTCACCTGCAGTCAGGGAGAAAAAACCCGAAATTGAAGGAAAGACATAGCAAACGAATCCAAAATGCGATGAAATTCGAAACGTAGTTCAAGGATAGACAGAGAATTAAGCTAGTCCAAGGATTAGTCAAAATTCTGCCTCGAGAAGTGTGCCATAGAGTAAAAACAATTATTTTTTCTCAAAAATTGTATGTAATGGTCCTTCATTTTTTAAAACAAAAATGAGGACAACAAGACAATCTTCACCTTTACAACTATCTATTAATAATAATTAGTGTAGATATTTTAGAAACATTTTATCCAAAAAGTATCACATTAAATTATTTTATTTAAAAATTTATTTATTTATTTTAGAATAGTTGAAAAAATATCTTATTCTTTTACATTGTTTATTTAGAATGTCATTTAAAAAAATATTTTTATTTACTTATAATTTTTTATTTATTTAAAAATTATTTTTATAACTAAAAAACACATCTATTATCTTTTAATTTTATTTAAATAATTTAATATAATCTTACATATCTTAATATTATTAGAAAACATTTTTTAATATAATATATAATCTATAGAGAAAATGTGAATTAATTATCATATGTTTTCATAGCCTAACTTTCGATTTTATAAAGATAAAAATTCCAATTAACATTCAATTTAAAAAAATAAAGGCAAATCTATATGGCATATTGATGTAAAGGTAGCAAAGAGCTTTATTATTTATTTTTAAGTAGAATATTCTGATGATTTCTTTAGATCCTATGCTCAGGGAGTTTAAATGTATGTGGAAACAAAGTATCATATTCTGTTCTTAATTAAAATTTATATTTCACATATAAATGTTGTGGTCGAAGACATTGAGATAATCGCACGGAAACCTAATTGATTTTAGGCATCTAGTTTATTTGTACGGTACAACGTGTGAGCAGTTCCGATTTTTGGTCCGTGAATCGTACAAATAATTCAACAAAAATAATAAAGCTTGTGAAAGCTGATACATTTGACTGTACATAAATAATTTGTATATTTTGTTAAAGAAAATTGAATTTTATGCCTACAAAATTAATATACACCAATCACATGATAAATAAATAAATCATTTTTTAAATGATTCTAGTTAAAAAATTTACATGTTGATTTTTGAAAAGGTAAAAAAATTATTTTAATTTGATAATTTTTAAAAATTGATTGGTATTTAAGCCATTTGAAAATAGTATGAATGCATAAATATACTACCATGACAGGGACTAATATGAATGGTTATATGCAGGAGAAGGGTGTTTGGCAAAGGAAGGCACTCTAATGATGAAATGATTCCATGTCTTATGGAATTCTTAGTGCTAAATTAAAGACCCTCTTGAATATGAATGCATAAATATCCTACCATGACAGGTACTAAAAATATGAATGGTTCTATGCAAGAGAAGGGTGTGTTTGGCAAAGGAAGGGGCTCTAATAATGAAATGATTCCATATCTTATGGAATTCTTAGTGCTAAATTAAAGACCCTCTTCTCAAAAACTTGGTGGTTCATATATGGGAGTTTGAAAATGATATTGATGGAGCTCTATATGTTAGTATTTGATCTATCATAGCAATTTGCTAGTGGAACAAAAAATGACAAGAAATGCACATGTCAATAGTGAAAAAGGAAGAAAGATGAGAAAAAAAAGATACAATATGATTGTTGACCATTTGGAGGAATTGATTATGTGTTGCAATGATGTTTTGTCATTGATGTCAACACTAGTTGTTTTGGTTGCTTTACCGGTATCCTTCTGGTCCCAGTAGGTTGTTTGGTTTAAGGTTGGATTAGATCATGATGATCCGGTATGCTCCGGTTTGTTTGGGTTATGGAATTGGCATATTCATGCTACTCGGATTCATGTTCAGCCAGTTGGTTTTGATCTGGTGATCGGATGATATCATGTATGTTGGCAAGCTTGGTTTGTTGTTCCGGCAAGGGTTTCACCGGCAGAGCTTTGTTGAAAACCTTTGATGATATGCATAAGTGGTGTTGGTGCGGCTTCTAGTGGAGATTCAGGATGCTGATGGTGATCATGTTCGAGACTTAGCTGATTGGGATCATTGCTTTAGTGTGTGTGGACCCAAATTGGGTCCCGGTTTATCTAGGTTATGGACCGGCTTAATGTAACGTGTGGATTGGACTTCTCGATGTGTTTCCGGGATGTCTTATGGGTTGGATATTATTTGTTTGGTTTCAGGCTGAACTGTTTTGTAATTATGTAATTGTTTTATTGTCTGGTGGCCGACCTTATTGTTTGTGATCGAGGGTTTGTATATAGATGATGTAAGATCTCATTGTAGATCATGAGAATATATGTGTAAGGGATATGGATGTACAAGAGAGAATAATGTAATAATCACTCATGCAGAAGATTTGGTCGATCATTAGTGATCGAGTTGGGTTTAAGTAAGAGGATTTAGTCCTTCGGTATTAAGTTTAACCGAAACTGTATTCAATGTATTCAGACATGGGAGATGCTATCTTTGCAGTTCATTCATTCCTCCGAATTGTAGTCTGGATTTCTATGTAGCCAATGAGACTTCTTTTGTGATGAGCAGTGTGCTCTAGGCTATTGGCCTTCCTGCAAGTGCAGGCCCCTCAATTGTAATCACATACTTACTGCAAAAGTATCATCTGACTGTAGGTAGGCTTCCCACCGTGGTTTTTCCCTTTACCGGGTTTTCCACGTACAAATCTTGGTGTCATGTGGATGGTATTTATTCTCTAATCGTTGTTTATGTTTGATTGATTTATCTGCTATTTCGGTATTTGGTTTATGCATTCCGGTATTGATCTTCTGGGTTCTGATATTAAAGTTTTAATTGCTTAAGGTTCCGGTAATCTGATGACCACTGATTCACCCCCCCTTCTCAGTTGTCTTCCGGTTATTTGAACTATCTAACAATGACATATTAAATTGATTTTTCCTTTTATTTTATTGAAAGGCCTACAAGGCATAAAACTTCCTTACAGTTGTAAAGACTGTTATGAACACAATTGCCGTATTAACAATAACCAAAAATTTGCATATGTAATTAACAAATATTGCCATGAAGTGTCAAAGAAAGATTTGGGCACATCACATTCATCAAGTAAACTTCCCACCAGCTGTAATGTCAGACAAATGCCTGGCTATTAAAGAGATACAAGCAAAGGTTTTTTAATTGGATCCACCACTAAATTGCCGCAGAACCATCAACTAAATTCTTCTTCTTCTAGCTGTAATGTCAGACAAATGGCTGGCTATTAAAGAGATACAAGCAAAGATTATTTTACTGGATCCACCACTAAATTGCCGCAGAACCATCAACTAAATTCTTCTTCTTCTAGCTGTAATGTCAGACAAATGGCTGACTATTAAAGAGATACAAGCAAAGGTTTTTTTACTGGATCTACCACTAAATTGTCCCATATACTTTTGTTAGTCTCGTGGACGTTAAAATTATTCTTCTTCTTCTTCAACAAATCATTACCAGAACACTGGATGGCTCTTCACGTACCATACAACCTCAAGCGTGTCGTGATGCATGCACGACATATAGGGCAGTTTGACAAATATTGGCTGCACTCTCTACAGGTCTGTCACATGGCATCAAGGTTATTGAGAAAAAGCTTAATTCAATAATCTGGTAATTCTTTAAAACTAAAGAGTAAATAAAAAGCTGAATCTGGAAAATACCCACCATATGTCCACAACCAAATGCCATATCTTTAGTCTTGGTCAAGCAAATGGGGCAAACCTGATTAAGAAATAAGGTATTCAATTTTAAGAACATATCCAGGAATTCCATACTGAGATAGAAATATAAACAAAAAGATTCAAAGGGAAAACAAGTAGAACTCATACATAAACAGTAAATTGTCCAAGGAGAAGAAATCTCTACCCGTATATCTCTGTCCAAGTTTGTTTCTGGTTGAGAAATCCCTCCTTGACTGGTGCTCTCGGAAGCTGTAGGCTGGGAAATTGATGGCTGACTCGACAAAGAATAAATTGTCGAAGGAGAAGAAATCTCTACATGTCTCTCACTGTTCAAGTTTGTTTCTGCTTGAGAAATCCCTCCTAGAATGGTGCTCTCAGAAGCCGTAGACTGGGAAATTGATGGCTGAGAAGAACTCGACAAAGAAGCGTCATGTGAAATCACTGATGGTGGAGGACGAAATGGCTCTACATTTGGAACCTTTCCAACTTGTCGCCTATAAAGATACAACATTAAATGAACCTCTGCAGTTAGGAAACAAGCTAAAGTCATCACTCAAAGGACTTGTTCTGACTAGCACAGTTGGAAGTATTCATATACCCCAGAATATTGAGTTCCATCGTTGCTTTATATTGAAATGGTGTCTCCATGAGTGCAGCAAGTGCAAACTCGGCTTCCTTCTGAGATTGCACTGGGTTTCTTGACATAAGCTTTGTGAAATTCACAAACTGCAAGAACACAACTCTAAATCAGAAGCTAACATAAAGATTAGCATTATATTCCAAAAATATCAACAATACCTGAAAATCAAACTTGTGATAAAGTATAAGCATGCAGAAGATAGTAATTAGCATTATAAAGTGGCTACTTTGCAAGACCATCGCTTGAAATTCTCATAGCTTGTGTTTGTCATCTATGCAATTTCTATAACTTATAAGCTATCTACTACATTGACCCAACTCTATAAAGGAATTTAGTTTGACATTAGTACTCCACTGCATCTCACTAAAAAAGCTGCCACCAGCCACTTAATGACATCAAGAAAACATGTGGTCCAGAAGAAAATTGAAGGATAGATACAAGAAGTAGAATAAATTAGTGTTATCTGAAACAAATTGTAACCTGAAAATTGTCAAATAAGCGTCGAGGGATGTTGTCATCAAAGTGCTGCATTGCTTCCCAGGGACCATCACCAACTCCAACCAAAACTATTGATAGTGGATATTGACTGTACATTGAGAGATATGAGTTTTAATCATTAACATAACATATAAGAACTACCTTGTATAAAGTATATGCACTAATATTATCATACCTTGCAGCAACTATAGCCTCTATTGTCTTCTGTTCTTGTGGGCTTAACTGCCCAGGCTTTGGATTACTACTCTTGCTTACCTATAAAAAGTAGAGAATCATAGAAAGAGTGCAGATATGAGACTTTGCAAAATATAAATATCATACCACATCATCTTATTAAGAAAGTAAAAGCTCAGGAATAAATTTTGAAGAATTGTATAATATAGATTGACTTGGCCAGGCCAAGAGAAAACAAACAGCAAACTAATTACCTGTCCATCAGCAACAATAACGAGAACATGATATTGGCCACCACTCTTCTCTACAATATCCATTGCAATCTGAATTATTGGAGCAAAAGAAGTTGGACCTGCAATAAAATTCGTAATATAAACCATATGTTGTCAGATCAAAATCTACATAGCAATCATGTTTCCATTTACTTTGCAATAAACAAAGAAGGAAACCGAATTTGCAGGCATGGACGTATTCAATAGTCATTAGCCCAGCTTATAAGTTCAACAAAATAAATGCACAAACTATAATGTTTCTTTGACATTATGTGCCTTGATCACCCTCCACAGTGACCGAATTGCCAACAAAAATTTTAATGCCTATCATTAAGCGAAGATAAACCTATCACATATCTTACCTTAAAATATCTCCTATAAAGGTAACATGAAGTATGATTCAACATAACACTAGAGAATATAAATAGGAGAAAGGAATACTTCTACAAATCATGCCCACGTCTGTATTACATTTTAAGCATCCTTCATCAAAGGAATCTTGTCATTGTTAACTGCCTCTATCAACTCACTCGTGACTACCAAAAATCTCATCACTATCATAAACAAGTTCCATGTGACACGCTAAATTTACTCTACTACCTTTCCCTAATCACCATATAAGAGACTGCACAAAGCTTGTCTCTAACTGAATTTATCAGTTCCAAGAGGTGTTGTCAAAATGTGAGTTGTTTGCTCCAACTTAATATTTTTTCTCAATGTCTCCTCTTTCAACTAGAGTATGTATGAAATAAAAAAAAACTTCGATGTGCCTTGTGGATACATGGAATACATGTTTTTCACCCTTCGTAAGCACGCTTTGACTATCACAATAAAAGATAGCTGCTTCCTTTCAAGCCTCCTTGCAAATCAGCAAGTAACCTTCTCAACCAAACTGCTTCACATTAGTCCATGCAACAACACTTTGATTACACTTTTGCTTTCATAGAAGAAAGAACAACTGTTTGTTGCTTTTTCATAGCCCATGAAACAACACGTGTTTCCAAAATAAAAGCATATCCTTATGTTGATTTTTTTCTATCATCTATGAATCCTGTCCAATCAGCAATATAACATTAGACAAGCTAAAAGTTGCCACCAGTACCATGCCTAATACCACAATCAATTATATTCTACTTGTCTCAAAATTCTTTTTGATACCTTCCAAAAATCAACCTTAATTCCCTCATGAAACTAGAAATGTAGCTGAAACAAAAAAGCAAAGATCTGTTTTTGTGGTGGTAGTACCAAAGCACCAAGACTCACTAGGTACTCAAAAAACTAACCGAGTCCCAAGCCCAACCTGGTCTACCAAGGCTTGGAGATTCGAGAGAAAGTTCTGTGATGAAGATGTGTTCAAGAGTCCCAATGATGCCTAACGCCTAGCCATGCAGCCTTAGATAGTCTACAGACACCTGGCAGACTCAAGGACACTAGCACAGTAAAAAGAAAAAGCTTGTCATTCACTAACTGGAGGGAAATATGCTTACAAATATACACTAATTTACAATGGATCCCTCAGCTCTTACACACATGGTACAATCAGCAGATCTGAATTCTCTCTTGCTACAATCTTTCCTTTGCCAGAATTGACTAATTCTAGACCTGTCAAACTTAGTTGTACTCATACCCCCTCAAGAATTCAAATTTCCAACTCTTAACTTCCTTGGCACCAAAATGCTCACTGCCACGTGAATTCAATTGCACCAACTTGGGGCCTACATTAATTGTCCCTGTAACTCCATATTTATTCTCACACTTTCCAAGGCCGCCATGTGGATGGCAATCCAAAATCCTAGTGTCACACAAGCATTCTCTTGTTTCCATCCCTCCAAATGTTCTCTTGTGCATTTCCTCCAAAGCTCCATTGTGATCTCTGACTTCTTGCTTTGTTTCTCTATGTCCTTTGTATGCGCATTCCCTTCTTTCTTCCTTGCATTTGGCCTATGCTCATTCACGCCTACTCACAAGTCATTTTGTTCTTATCTGCACACTCCTCACTTGTACGCCTTCCCGCTTCTTGCTTCTTTGCGCTCGACACAAGAACCCTATCTCTATGCCCTTCGCACAACCTTTTGCATACGCGTTCCATTGCATTCCTCTTTTCTCCTCTCCATGCCCCTTGCACAATATACTCACATGCAATTATCAGTCCTTGTGCAAAAGATAGTTTTATGCAACAACTCCAACAGTTTTATACAACAACTCCAACTTCTACACAAAAACCTACATTTGGGCTCTCCCATGCACTTACGCCTTTTTTTTTATGGAAACCATTTTGTGCAACTCTTTAGGGTCGTAGGCGTCCTAAAATCATGACCCAAGAATCCATTAGCTATGGGTTTATAGATTGACCTCGAATGCCGCTGCATCATACTCACCAAATAGAAACAAGTGACGCCCTGCTCATTTCTCAAGAACGAGTGGTAGAACCAACTTTTTGACCATGAGGTGTAAGGGTCATGACTCTTTTCTTATTCAAATCTTCTATTCATCTTTGCCACCTAGCACCTCCTGGGTCAAGAACCTTTCTCTACCGAGGTCCCATTCCTCTACTTCCCCTGACTTGTGCATAGCCAAGTTCTAATGAGACATGACTACATGATCCTCCCTCTACCTTTTGTAGTCTCTACATTGCTCCAACTAATGCTTCCAATGTCATTCACAACATCATGTGTATATTAATCCTTCTCTTCTTTTGTTTCTCTTCCATGTCTACACATTCCACTCTACACCTATGGACCTTCTCTATCACTCCTTACGTCATCTATGAGTTAACTCCTTTTTCTCATTTACCCTGCGTTCGGCATACCATGAGCAATGTGAATTGCACCTTCTTTTCGACTTCTCCTACATGTTACACACATTACAACTTGAACATTCTTCTCCTTCCCCAAGACTTATGTGAACCTCTTCTACACTTTTGTAGGTAACTCGTAGTTGCTCGGCACCCTGCACTTTCTTTGACACCTATAGTGGAACTTCACCCACATTTTCTTCCTAAGTAAATGTTAGCTTCGTGAAAATCAACTATTCCTTTCACTCTTTTGTCTTCTTCCTCACTTACTTTTAAGTCTTTCAGTTACTTTTTTACTTTTACCACTCTCCTCTAGTCTGTTCTCCTCTCAACATGTTCTTCCTAGGCTAATTTTAATGTCGTCACTTCCTTCACCCTTTCCTACACCTCATGCAATACCTCCTTTGTGCCTTTTGAGCTTCAAACTTGTGCGAGCATGGGTCCAAAACATTCATGCTCTATCTCCTCACTTGGACAATCAACCACGACCATCTCTTCACTTCTTATAGCAACTTCCATGTCTTCCACCGTAGGAAGATCTATTTCTTCTCTGTTACTCCATGATTTTGTAGGAAAAAATTTCTTTAAGAGACTCTCCTTCAACTTTTTTGCTTTTACTTTATCTTTACCCTTCATAAAGACTTTGATTGAAAATTGCACCCAATCCTCCTCATGCACTTTCTGTTGCCTCCTAGCCTCCAGCCTTTGCAGGCATCCTAACCACTCCCTTAAGTGCACCATCTTTCTCATCAGCTCAAAGACCGTCTAGCCCCGCTTCTACACTTGAACCTTTCCTCAGCACTGTCTCCATTTATAGATTTTTCCATACTACTATTGTGCCTCCATAGTCTTTTCTCCACGAATTCTACCTTCTCGACATCCATGAATCTTTTTTGTGCAAAATAGTGCTCCATCCCTAGTACCCATTATATCAATTCCTCAAGGTCTTCATCTCTCAAGAGTGTAGGTATTTGTACACCATCCTCCTCTTCCCTTGGTGTAACTTCCTATTAGTCTTCTCTATGGTACATCCGTTGTATCCTTCAACTCTACGATCTTGGCCAGCGATTGCAACTCTTGGTCACTCTTCTTTGCCATGGCTTTCTCTTCATCCATTTTCTTCTTGACTTATACTCTACCTATCTCTGCATGGAGAAGAAGTTGATCCTATGTATCTTCTACCCAATGATTAGAGGTGACGCTGGTTGAGGATCAAAGGATCAAAGGCCTCCCATGCTTCTTGGAAATGCAAATAACATATTTAAAGGTGGATTTACGTTTAAAATATGATAGAACCTTGCCAGGAAGGTATGGGTGCCCCCTGCACCAGTAAAAATTGCAGATTTCCATGATTCCGTTGCAGGTGTGCATGTTTCCTTCCGAGATCCGACTTGGATTTGGTATAAGAGCTTTGTTTTCATTATTCAAAAAGGGATGGATAAAATCGGACCGGAGAAGAGCGTGGCGAAGAGAAAAGCTTACACTGCACTTGTAACCTTCGTAGATTGAATGATTAATGGCAGAATCAACCTTCATTGAGAGTCTCCATATGTATGGTGTGTATTTTTTGATGTGCACTACTTGGTCAGCCAAACGACTGTAGAATTCTTGCAAAGCTTTTTTCAGGTATCTTTTCAGAACAAAAAAGGAAATGCATGCGTATGCTCATGGATTGCTGAGTATATTCACTTAATGTTCTACAACTATCAATTGCTTTTTTGAATGTATGTGTAAAGCCTAATTTGTCTATCCGTTTTGAAAGGTATAGTCTTTTGTGGTGTCTTGATTAAGATATCACCTTGGAATCAGTTATTGCATCTTTTGTATGAATTAAAAGACTATTGTCCAACTAGATAAAGACATTGGTCTAATACTAACTTCTTCTCCCTGTCATCCTCTACACACTCAAAACAAACAATATAAACATCTTTTTAATTTTTTCTTTTTAGTGTGTTATAACTACCATTTCTAAATGTATGTAACATTGTAAGGGGTTATTATAAAACACATGCACTAACCTTTATATGGCAGATCTCTATCTCAATAAGGTGCTTAACCTTGAATCTCCCAAACCATCATATAGGCATGAAGTGACAACTAGAATAAAGGTGCACTATGTAATGGGTATGGTTTATGTTAGAGTGAGTGTTGTGCCTCTATGGTGGTATCTACTACAGCACCTTACAGAAACCACCCTCAATCTAACAAAGCCAGAAGTGAAAGAGGTCTTACCCACCTCAATAATTGGTCCTAAATTGCCCAACCTAAACATAGGAAGAGTAGTCTCGTGATACTCTTCCTAGGTTTAACACTCCTGACATTTGAGAGACAATCCAAGGATCCACAACTGAAATCACCAACACATTCTATGTAAATTTAAAACTATCATATATTATAGTCAATTAGTCCACAAAAGTTCGAATAATCTTTACCCCAAGAAACCTATCCCACATTCTAAAAACTTAAAGAAACATTGAAATAAATTAATATCAGGAAAACCGTAAAAATGTAACCCTATGCTACATTAACATAGAGTAAATTAAAAAATAGCAATGAAAAAAAGCAACACATTGCCCTATGAAACGTTAAAAATGTAAAACCAATTTGGAAAAATTGATATTTTTTAAGAACATAGATGCTTGGCAATAAAAATTCAAAACTTAAAATAAACTCAAAAAAACTTACTTGAAGTGATGAGTGTCCTTGATGCAAGCTCAAATATCCTCATTGTAGAGGTGTATGTACCTCATTTTGTTGCTTATTTTGCATTTTGGGTTGTGATACTATATCGTGCTCACTAACAATGTTATTCAAACTTATTTTTGTATTCCCATCAAGGTACAGGGATCATGTATTTTGGATTCTCATATGTAAAATTTGTATATGTTTGAACTCATTTTGTGTTTTAATTCTTCTATCGTACTTTTTGATGATGCATGGATTATGTTGTTGGAAAATGGAATGAGTCAAACTGAACTTACACGTATTGTTCATGTGTCAATAGAGTTTGAGTAGAATTCAATAAAAGATTGTAGAGCTGTCCACCAGTGTCAAGTTCTATTAGTTTTCTGTCAATCTATGTCCAGATTTGTAGGAAGGTTGTTGAGTCACATTGTGTTCAAATATGCATCTTACCGAGTACTTCAGCTGTCTCCTGCTGTTTTATAACTTTGTTCTGCTACTTTTTTATTTGGTATCAGAGCCATGTGCTCCATTTTTTTTTAAGCAGTTGAGTATTCTGTGAGTTCTGCTCAACTCTTTAATTTCTGTTTAATGTACTCTGCTACATTTGTAATGACAGTAAATGAACCTTTTTTAAATCAATCTAGAGGCTCTAGAAAGGGATGCTGGTTAACAAAGCACAATTTAAGTGTCATGGAAGATCTTGGTTTCTTTATTGGTGATGAAGAATTGTCTCGATTTCATTCTAGAAATACATACAATCTTAGTTAAAGGCTATACATGCTCTGGCTGCTAGGTATACAACTAAGTATGAAATAACTAGAGTGGTTGTGAACACTGGAGATGAGGCAACACATGTTGTACCTGTAGCAGAGGGGTCTGTGATTGGAAGCAGCGTGAAGTCAATTCCTCCTACAGCTGAAGAACCATCAGATGACTTCGTTGAAAATGAAGAACTTGTCATATTTTGAAGAGGTCAATGCTTTGAAAATAGGAAAGGATGTAGTAGAGGCTAAATAATGCTCAATAGTCTGAGGTTCTAACAGATCGGAGAAACTATACCTCATTGGATTATGGGACATACATGTGAAGATTGGTGTCCAATAGTTCAGAGGAGATCCGAAAATCTAGAAGTTCAGCATCACAGCTTTATGAGGGTGATGAGACACACCAAGTGCAAATGGTGTCCAATGATGTTGGGAACTTGGATGATAGCTGCATGACTATACCAGCAGTAGGGAGAAACTTGATGAACTCTTATTAATCTATGAACTATTTTCAAGGAATAGCTTCTATATAATGTACTGTTTTATTTTATGTTAATAGTCAGTTTGAGTAGGAATTCAATATAAGACTATAGAGCTGTCCATTTAGTTTGTTGTCAAGTTCTATTAATTTGCTGTCAATCAAGAAGGTCGTTGAGTCACATTGTGTTTAAATATGTATCCCTTCATTAGTAAGAAATAAGCAACGAATACTTCAGCTGTGCTATCTCCTGCTGTTTTATATCTTTGTTCTGCTAGTTTTTAATTTGTGTATCTTTGTGTAAATTTATATGCCTTGAATCTACTGTGTTTCAACTTCACTATTTAATATATATAGAGTTCGATATTTCTTTTATCTACTATTCATCTGTTATCTAAAGCATGCTTGAGTTATAGATTTTTCGTAGATGTAGTCTTGTTATTATGTTATGGATATTGCGTCATTAGTAGTTATGGCTATCTTATATTGTGCAGATACAGCAAATGTTATGACTGTACAGGCCCAGATTTTGATTTAGTTAGAGACAATTGATTTGGATAAAAGTAATACATTTTATTTTCATCTTGTTTGAATTCGAGCTATGAGATGCATCTTGCGTGACTCTATGAGCTTAAATTTGAAGCAATCGATTCTAGATTCTCTAATCATATGAAAACTCAAAATGTGCCAGAAACCCCAAATTCGGGTCCCATCCGCACTCGATTCATATTCTGGTTTGGTTTCGTTTTGTACAGGGTGCAAAAGAAAAAGACTATGGATTCATCCCGAATGGACCCGGACGAACCCAAAACGAATTACCATGCATTTATGTAACAGAGCGATGGAACCGAGGGAAATTTTCTGTTCTATTTTGCCGATTTCGATGCATGTGAAGTCCTCCCATTAGGATCTGTAAAAAATTTCTTCATCGATCACCGACAATTTCAATAGAAACAATGTTTTCGGCCAGCATACCTCTTCCTGCAACCCGCCTCCCTCCTTCCCCCTTGAATGAATCTCTGTTATTCAAATAAGTTATTAATAAGTAATGTTAAAAATAATTTTTTTAAATATTAATATAAAATAATGAATATGAATATTATAAATAACAAAATAAGTTATCATTATATTAATATTATTATAGATAAATATTATTTTTATATTATATTTTATATATACAATTATATTAATATATATTTTATTTTATTTATTATTTATTATAAAAGTCTTATACATGTTATTTTTATATGTTTTTGTATGAATCAATCCAAAACAAATCCAGAATTCAAATGGTGAACGGAACCAACCAATGTGAACTCAAACAAATAACAACCTATTTTATATAGATTGTTCGACTCTTATGGTTAATTGTATTTAATCATTTTCCATATTTTCTTGGGTGCTTGCAAAAAGAAATTATGTTAATGGTGGAAAAAGAAATACGTGATTTAATAAAAAAATTTTAAATTATTGTTGTGGAAATACAATTGATGTGGTTTTCAATGTTTGCCTTCGTTGAAACAACTTACCTAGAAAAAGCATCAATTTTGAAGAAAATGTATTTGGAAATTGGTAATGTTCATTAGATGGTTTTCGATATTTTATTTTAAAATAAACATTACATAAAGTCCACCTTGACAATTTAAAAGGTTTAGATTTGAAAATAAAAGAAAAAAGATCAGTCATTTGATTCTAAGTTATCTCGTATTTGTGATTATGAGTGGAAAATGGAATTAAAAAAAAATTGGTACGAGTTCATTTTGAATGTTTGCTTGCTTTTGCTTGGATTACCTTTGAATTGAAGAGATTTGCTTGCTTGGATTGTTTGCTTGGAATTGACAAACAATTCTATGCTTTGGTGGAAAATTGGATCGTTTTCAAAGAAAAATTCCCTTCATTATTGTTGCACGTTGGAATTGAAGATAAGGGTTTCATCTCCATGCCTTGTGAAAATTCTTCATGCTTTTGGCATGCCCATCTTAAGTGCATGCATGTGACATTTCATTTTGTAAAAATATTTTTCTGATGGATTGTGAAATTGATTTACCAATCCCAATTGTTTTATTTTTTCTAAATTATGGTGATTTTTGAAAAAAAAATGTTACGTAATTCAAAAGTGTGTTTGAGACCCTTAGTATCAAAAGAGTATTCTTGAAAAATGAAATTTTTTATGTTAGAATATTTGGAATTTTATCATAGAAATTTGGGCATTTCGAGAAAAAATTTAAATTTTTGCATTCATTTGTGCATTGTATTTTATGGGAATAAAATCTATTATGGAAACTGCTTTTGGGCCTATGTGTGACACATTCAAACTCAATTTTTATGTCCTCTCTTTTGTGCATATTTGGCTATGTGGCTATGTGGCTGTAGTATGTGAAGGTTCTAGGTTAGGATGTTATGGACTCTCACATCCTCTTGTATAGTAAGTTGTGATGAGGAATGAGATGTTGAGAGGAATTATTAAAATGAATAAGAATTACACATTTTAAATGTTAACAAGAGCTATTTGTGAGAAACTTTCATATATTCTAGTAAATATGTGGAAATACCATGAACGACATTGGGCCAATCTACCAATATCATTAAGAATCTCCCTGGGATGGAGGCATACTCAACCTCAATGTGATTCTTGATATGTGTAATGCTCTCCATCCATCACTGAACCCTATTAAAACCCTCTCCTTTGTATGTTGGATAGTAAATCCAATGTATGTATGTAATTCCACAATAGATACTTGATTTGCTTGTTATTCCCAATCACATACATGTTGCATTCTTGTATGACATGTTTTGGTAACCCATGGATATGCATTTATGGTATCTGGAAACTCTCATGTGTACTTTCTTGGTGTTCCACGTATTGATGTAATTAGCATGTGTATGTATTGGTCGTTAATTGTGAACTCATGTATGATTCCCTTGTAAGACTTTGTGTATGAGATGTGGTTAGCATGTGCATGTTCAACCACCTTGTTTTGTGTGAGTGTGAGTGTTGTTGGACTACCTAGTTGATTGACTCATTGTTTAAAGGGGTGGGCCTAAAGGTTCCACATAGGTTGGTGGGGGTGAACCACCAAAATAGTGCATACAAAAGGAGTTTCATCCCATTTCATATTCATGCAATTTGTTGAAAATGCATAAATTGGGTGTTGAAATCTCATTTGTAAATTTATAATTATTCTTTTGAAAACTTGTATGAGTTAATCTGCCCAAATAATTGGCAAGAGCTATATCTTTATTTTTGGCACATCTTGAAGTCGGTGTCAGACGTGCATGGCATTTTGTATCATTTTTCTCATGTTTAGCTAAAACATGATTTGTGTAGTGAAAATAAACATGGTTTTATTAGTAAAGAAGCGTTAACTAGGTAGTTGACCCTTAACATAGTCAAAAACTATCAACAAACAAGAAGCAACATCAAGAGAGATGATGTTGGCAAAAAGAACAACAGCCCAAAGGCAGTTAGAAACAAACACAATCAGACAGGCAAGGAATCCTATTCAACTGGAGAACAAAAAAGACCCCACTCAAGGGGGGAGAGAGCCACCCAAACCCCAATGAGGGGGGATTTGGGGCAGGGGAGAAGAATTCCCCTTCAGCCTGTGAGCAACCACAATCTAGGCGATGTTGTCATTAGGTCCATCAAAAGAGAGATCAACTGGAAGGGACCTCGCAAGGTTACAAACAAAGGTGTCAACAAAGTGTTGCAACAGAACAACAGGAGGTTGTTGTAGAGTAGCAGCAGGTTGTGACGAAACAACAACAACAATAGTAGGTCCAACAGCAAGGGATTGTGGCTGCAAAACAGGAGAAGCAGAAGAGGGGACCTCGGGAGATGAGGCCACAAAAGCAGCAGCAGGAGCATCAATAATCGTGAGGGGCATGACATCGACATCATCCTCATAAGAGGAGCCAACAGACGCAGAGTCGAGAGCATTGACTATTAAGTGATCAGCAGTAGCATTCTTCCACCAGGTAGAAACACCTTTGTAGCGTGAAATAGAGCACTCTGAAGCAAGATGACCCATAGAGAAGCATCTCCTACAACAGAAAGGGAGGCCCTCAAAATCCAGCAGTTGTGACCAAGTCTTATCCCCCACCATAAGAACCATTTCTCCCGAGAGAGGAGAGGAGATGTCAATGTCCACAAGCATGCGGGCAAAGGTAGTGTGGTCCATTGAGGACGTAGCTTCATCGACCTTCAAGAAACGGCCAATAGAGTTATCAATAGCCTCATAACAAGAGTGCTCCCAAAATGAAGAGGGAGATTGATGAGCTGGACCCAAACTGGACACACATTAAGTGGTTCAGTGAGAGGGTTAAAATAAGTTGTCCAAGGCTTAACAGAGAGGGAGTGCACTTCCCAAGCCCACAGCATGCCCAAAACCAAATCCCGATCAACAGAAGATGTGAAAGAAGAGACAAAAAGCCTTTAGCACAGGGGAAAAGCTCAATATTGTGAGCAACCAAAGGCCACCAAGAGTCACTTACCTAGCGATGAAGGTCCGGTAGAGAAGGCCAGAGCCCAAAGAATCTGCACACAAGAGCACAGCGTTGGTAAAACTCAATGTTGTCCACGACATCTTGTCCAAAAACCACCATAGGGGAGGATTTAGCATAGGGAAGAGGACAGGCCCCCTTTGAGGGTTGGGCAGAAGATCTGGCCACACGAGCAAAGCTACGCTTGCTAGCATGTTACAAGCATAGTTGTGATTTATTTACTTGTTTATGAACTATGCTACAATTGTAGATTGAAACACTTTCCAATTTTGAGTTGCATTTTCCCTTTTGCATGCCTTTTCATTTCTTAGCATGTATAGACCCACACAAATATGGAAAATTTGACACTAGGTTTTTATAGTTTTTGAGTTCTTCGGAGTATTCTCATTGAGTCTATGAAGAGCCTATAATCGCCAAGTGCTTGGACCAAGTTGTTTCTATATAGCATGCAAAATGAGAAAACCTCACCCAACTTTTCATGAAACCGAATTGCAGTTTTAAACTTGCAATTTTGTAGAGTTGCAAGATTACTCTCGGACTCTAAATTCTAGTGTGCAAGTGACCAAGGATTCAAAGTTTGGAAGCATGCTTGCATTTTGCAAGATGCAAAAATGTGTGTGGACCCCAAAGTTTGAAGTATTGCAAAAGAGCATTTGGATCCTGAAGTCCAAAGTAATGTAAACATGCATCTAGCCTTTGAAGTTTGGAGTGATGCAATTCAAACCTTGAAGTGTGAAGTGTTGTATAGTGCATATGAATTCCAAAGTTTGAATTTTTGCAAAAGTGCATTTAGAACTCGAAGTTCAAGGATGCTTGCATTTTGCAAGATGCAAAATTGTGTTGGACCTCAATGTCCAAAGTGTTACAAAAGAGATTTTTTATTCTAACGTCCAAAGTGTTGTAAAAATGAATCCAATTTTTGAAGTCCAAAGTGATGCAATTCGAATCCCCAAGTCTAAAATGTTGCAAAAGTGCATCCAAAGTTTAAAGTCCGAAGTTTTTCCAATAGTGAATTCAAACCCCAAAGTCATATGTATTGTAAAAGTACATCCAAATTCCAAGTTTGAATATGTGCTTTTGGATCACAAGTCTAAATTGTTGTAAAATTGCATTTAGACTCTGAAGTATAAAGTGATGCAATACAAACCTCAAAGTTTGAAGTGATGTGATTTGTACCACAAATAAACAAGTGTTCTAAAAGTGCATCGAGACTCCAAAGTCCTAAGTGATGTAATTCAAACCCTGAAGTACATTTTTTTTGTAAAGGTGCATCCAAAGTCCAAAGTGATGCATTTCAAATCCTAAAATCCAAAGTATTGTAGAAATACACAAGAACTTTTTAGTTTGAAGTGTCATAGTAGTACATTTGGTTGTAATTCAGACCTTGAAGTCTAAAATGTTATGAAAGTCTAAGTGAACTCCAAAATTTGATTGATGCAATTTGCACCCTAAAGTCCAAAGCATTGTAAATTTGCATTCGAAGTCCAAGGTTTGAAGTAATGCAATTCAGACCTAGAAATTCAAAATTGTGTAACTTGGAATCCAAAACTTGAAAAAATCTTCTTGACCTTCGAAGTCCAATATGCAAGTTAAGGTTGGAAGGAAATTTTTAGGAGTTGCAAATTTGTAGAGGAACTCCACATTTTTACCAAAATTTGTGTTTTGCGCTCATCATTGTCATTTTGACCTATGTTTTTTTAAGTCTTCACCTTATGTTTCAATGCTTGGTGCATTGGTGACTATATGCCTCACGTGTTATGTTCTAACACAATACCTTGTGTGTGTAGGTGTGCAATGTCGCATTCTACTGTCATATTTGCAACATGAAAAAGTTGTTTATTTGGGTTTTGTCCATTAATGTCATGGGTGAAAAATTGGGGTATTATAATATCACTTATCAAAGACATCATTACAATCCAACTCTCCAAAACACCAACAATCTTGAGAATGAACAAAAAAAAAATGGAAGTTTTGAGTGATACGTATGTTGAAAATGTTTTGTCACCTTTATTTTTTTAGGTTGCTCTTAGGGTTTAATTTAATGTTTTATGGATTTTTCATAATAAAATGTGCCTTGTAAAAGAGATATATTAATGTTTTGTTGGGAAACCAACCCTATGGGCTCCCTTGGGCTCGTCGATGTTCACCTAGTGCACTATCTCATGCCAATATGAAAGGAGTGTTTTACCTAGTGAGTTCATCATTAAGGTCCTATTCACATTGGTTACTTAAGTTTACTTAGGGTATACATAGGATACTTATCACTTTATGGATCAAGTCATAAGATTAAAACTCAATGGGAAGTCTTATCTAGGCTATCTAAGAGAAATCATTACTATACCTATTGATGCTAGTGGAAAGGCAATGTGAGAGATCAATCAAGAGAAATCACTTGGATGCATATGTTCGTTAGTTTGTTTCGATTTACAATTTCAAATTGAATCATGCAAAACACTTTAGGAGACTAGGGAGAGTTTTGAAAGATTGTATGGAAGAACTGATAAGATTGGTGATGTCAAATTAATAAGGATTTGATGAATCTTAATCCAAAAGGTTTTGACCGCACCCAACTACATCCCCAAGATTAAGCATATAAGAACACAACTAAAACATTTCAATATCAATAAGGAGGATTTAGAATTGATTCTTAGAGTGTTATCCAAGCTTGGTCTTGAGTATTTAGTGTTTGTTTCTAGCTTTCTTACCAATTGGCTTTTTATGGGAGTTGCATATGTCGATCCTAATTTTGATAACTTTTCAATCTCCTAATCAAAGAGGAAACAAAGTTATTCAAATGGATATCATCAAGTCTTCTAAGTCACAATGTATTTCCCTACTAGACAAAATCCCAATATGTTGTCTAAAACTCAACAGGCATTCCTTCATCATGATTGTGCGCATATACCCAAACTAGATGGTGCCTTGTGTCTATGTGGGGATAGCATGCATTGACACTCTAGTGGGATAAAAATCTAACTCGTAACATTGGTGAGCACCATTCACCACCATTCAAAGAATTTGACATAATGGTTGCCATGCTTGGTATCAAAGTCGAGGTCTCAAAGTCAAGCCTTGTGGAGCATGGTAGGTATGTAATAACGAAAACTCTATATGTTGGCTAAAGCCAGACGAACGTTCCTTTGTCATGCTAGCGATTGTGTACCTAAACCAAAAAGTGGGGTCAACAACATGTCCACAAAAGGGCTAGCTTGTGGTTGCACTCTAGTGGGCTGAAAATTCCACTCTTAACATCAATCAAAACCATTCATCACCAATATAGGATTTTGGCATAGTGGTTATAAGCAAGGCAACCACTATGGTAAAAGCAAGGAATGGAAGTGAATGACACCCGCCAATGTCAAGAGTGGGGTTTTCATCCCACCAAAGTGCCAACATCGAAGAGCCCTCTATGACATATGGCCTAGCCCTACTATCTAGTTCAAGCACACACCTACTAGCGCGACAGAGGAACTCTCATCAAGGTTTAGCCAAAATACAAGGTTTTCATCCAGTAGGGACACTAAATGCCTAGCATGCTTCGCAAGGCTCAACCTTGAGACCCTGGCTCTAATAAAAAGCAAGGCAACCACAACACGAAAAGTCCAGATTAATAATGAGTGGTGCTCCCAATGGTTTTTTTACTTAAAGAGCGCCTAGAAGCGGGACCCCTCATAGACACATGGTTGTCTTATTATCAGATTTACATACACCTGCCAACATGACATAGGAGCCTTCGTTAGGGTTTAGCATGGATAGGGTTTTATCTAGCAAGGGTATAGCAAGCAAGGCAACCACTAGACTAAAGCCTCAAATTGTTAGTGAATGACACTCATCAATGTTAAGGGTGAGGTATTTGTCCCACCATAGCACCTGGAAGTCAGACCGCTCGTGGGCATATGGCTACCCCACCATTTGGTTCAAGTACACACCAGCCAACATGGAAAAGGAATATTCATAAATGTTTTGTATCGTCGTAATTTTGTCCAAAAAGGGCATTACTAGGCCACCACACTTTGCAGGACTCAACCTTAAGACCTCAACGCTAATACCACACAAGGCAACCAGCACGCTAAATGCTTGGACTAGTGGTGAATAGAGCCCACTGACACTAAGAATGGAGTTTTCATCCTACCAAAGTACTAGCATAGGCTATCCCCCTAGTGGACACGTGATTATTGGCCCCACCATCTAGTTTCAATACACACATGCGAGCACGAAAAAGTAATTTCCATTAGTATTTAGCCAACATATTGGTTTTTCGTCAAGCAAATACATTATATACAAGCATTTGTGGCTAGTGAGGCCAAGGTACAAAAAGAATCCAAGAATCCTAAAAAGAACAAGCTATAAAGATTCTAAATCCTCTCCCTCTCAAGGGAAATCATCTAAGAAGAAATCTAAGAGTGCTTATTCCAAGAAAATAGCATGTGATGAACTATAAGATTCAATGCCAGATATATACCAAAAAATTTTGCACTTCTCCAGAGAATCAATTAACAAACATTAGACCAAACCGTTTCCTTATATGATAGTTATATGTTTCAAATTGCAAATAGGATAGAGTAAGTGGCTAGGTTGAGTTTATTAAAAATTACATTCATAGAAATAAAATAGAGTATTGCTAAAATAAGCCAACATAGTTTACACTATACAAATTTCTTACTTTGAACATGCAAATATCTACTATGCTTAAGTACTCTAAATACAATTTATTAAGAAAAATGACACTCAACAGAGTTCAAAAATAGATTTCACTTACTTGTTTTTGATTAAAAAGCAGCGTTAACAAGGGCGTTGACCCTTAACATAGTCATAGAATAAAAAAAAGAAAGAAAATCCCGCAAGCAAAAAGACAGCACATCGGAGCAAGTATGGGATTAACAAGTTTGAACAAAGGAAACTGCCCAACCTTCAACAACAAAGACCCGCCTCAAGAAGGGGTGTGGAGACCCGATCCAAGGGGGGGCGGGGAGGACTTCCCCTTCCGCCTACGACAAACAACAATCCAGGCGATATTGTTATCGAGGCCATCAAGAGAATGACCAAGTGGTAAGGAACTCGCTTGTAAACCATTAGTGGAGCAAGCAACAGGCTGTTGCGAGACAACAGACAACTGTTGCAGAACAGGAGATTGCAGAACAGAAGGCTGTTGCAGAGCATCAGAAGAAGGACCGGTAGGTGTAGAGAGAAGCTGCAAATCAGAGGCAACAAGGTTCGTCGGGGCAAGAGGAGCCAAAACGGTGGAATCGACAGCAGCATTAGCAATAGTAGAAGGCACCTCAACCTCCTGAGAGGAACCATCCAAAGCAGATTCAGCAGCATAGATGGTCAAGTGATCAACAGTAGCATCCTTCCACCGAGTAGCAGCACCTTTGTGGCATGAGATAGAGTAGTCTGAAGCAAGATGGCCCGTAGAGAAACACTTTCGACAACGGAAGGAGAGACCCTCAAAGTCTAACAGTTGTGTCCAAGGCTAATCACCAACCATAAGAACCACATCTCCCGGGAGAGGCAAGGAGATGTCACTATCAAAAAGGATGCGAGCAAAGGTAGTGTGGCCCATAGAAGACGTGGCATCATCCACCTTTAAGAATCGGCCTAAAGAATTACCAATAGTCTCATAGCATGAAAGCTCCCAAAACTAGAGAGGCGGATTGGGAAGGCGAACCCAAACTGGACGCACATTAAGCGATTCAGTGAGAGGGTTGAACGAAGTTGTCCAAGGCTTAACAGAGAGAGGGTGAACTCCCCAAGCCCACAGCTTGCCCAAAACCAGATCCCTATCAGCTGAAGAAGTAAAAGAAGCTATAAAAAATCCCTTAGCACAAGGAAAAAGCTCAACATTATGAGCTACCAAAGGCCTCCAGGAGTCACTCACCCAATGATGGAGGTCACGAAGTGAAGGCCAGAGCCCAAAGAATCTGCAAACTAATGCACAGTGTTGGTAGAACCCAATGTTATCCACAAAATCCTACCCACAAACCACCACAAGGAAGGATTTGGCACAGGGAAGAGGAAGAACACCCTTGGAGGGTTGGGCAGTAGACCTGGCAACACGAGCAAAGCTACGCTTGCCAGCAAAAGAAGGCCTGGGCGGAACCCTAGCGCCAGTAGCAGTCGGTTGAGAACCAATATCAACAGCACTCTCCGGGAGGGCATCCACGAGAGGGGGACCATCTTCCGAAAGGGAAGCTCCCACGCGAGGAGCACCAGAACCACCACCACAGGAACATAGGAATCGCAGGGAAGAACCAGTGCATAGCAAGCGACAGTCAGGTCCTCAAAAAGCCAACGCCCAAGGGGGGAGGGAGCAAAGCCAACGAGGAGGAAGGAGGGACCTCGTACCCAGACAGAGCAGAGGCGCCACACCCAGCAACAGTCGAAACGCAGAGGCGGACACCCAAGCGGGAGAAGACATATCAGAATTTCTTACTACACTTAATTGTTGACCTTAAAGGAAGGCCAAGAATCATACCTTAACAATGTTGTTAACTATGCAATACCTACAAGTGTGAGGTCTTCACATGCTTATGCAACACTCAAGAAGCTTCCTTATTGTCACCTAGTAGCTCATACAATTTCAACATTAATCCCAACATCACCCTTTGAGAAAGCCAAGTCACTCAAATGAAACCCTCTCACACTAAATCTCCCAAACACCTCAAGCCAACAACAACCTTCATGTCTCAAACTTATTATTTGTCTTCCACACAACACCGCAACATATCATTGGGACTTGTGGCCAAAATTAGCTAATCATCCAAAGAATTGTACAAAGAAGTCATGCCCCAACTATTCACATACATGAAAAAATTGGTCATAACAATCCACGCTAGAAAGAAGGAACACTATGCCCAATTAAATGTCAATGTGACATCTATTATACTAAATTTATTACCTAGCATTACCAAGCATTAGTTGACTAGCAAAAAGACATCATTCTCATATTATGGTGTCCAAATACCAAGCCTAACCAACATTCAAATTTGCCAAAACCCAAAATTAAATTGTCTTGATTTGCAGGATTCAAAAATTAAGTCTCTAAATTGTGCCAATCAAGCATGAATCCCGAATGAATCCACCTACAACCGACAAGGATATGTCTTTCACTACTAAAACTAATTTCCCTTAGGGTTTTTTCCTAGGGTTTCTACTCCTCAAGCAGCTCTCCAAAATCCAAATAGAGAAAGATAAACCCAGCATGAAGAAATCAACTCCTAAATCCTCTTTTATTAATCCATAGAACTTTCTCGAAGCCTTTTCAAATTCCTACTAAATCAAAACATTTAAGGACCATTTTATTAAGTGATCTTAACATTTCTTTTAATATTTTACTTGGGTCAATTTATGTCACTTTATCTAGATAATTAAATGAAGCTACACGTCAAATGTACTTTATTGCATAACATCTAATAATTAATTAGATTTATTCCCTAATAACCTAAATATAGCCTATGGAAATAAAATAGGGCAAATCATCCTTCAAGTGCTCCTCGAACGAGGAAATTAGAGTCATCCCTTCTTGAGATTTTTGCCCTCAAGTCATCAAAGATTAGGATCTTGAAAATTTATTCGCCCTCTTAAGTGGTATCCTCTATGGGCAAGTCTCTCCATCTAATGATATACTCCTTAATCATTCTACTCCTCGATTTCCTCTATTTGACATCCAAAACAGCATTAGGAAACAAAAACAACTTGTCCTCCTCATCTAAAGGTGGAAGCTCATGTGATGACATGATTTGCTACCCAATTGCCTCTTTGAGACAAGAAACACATAACACGTTATGAATCTTGCTATTTTTCGGCAGCTCAAGTTCATAACCTACCTCACCCACTCTTTGAACAATCCTATAAGAGCCATAAAAGTGAGGCTTCAACTTCTCTGCACCACTCTTCTTCAAAGAGAATTTTCTATAAGTTTGAAGGTGCAAGAATATTAAGTCACCCACCACAAAACTTCTCTCCATTCTATGCCTATCTGCATATAACTCATGTTGATTATGGGCATTCTAAAGATTATCCTTAAGTATCTTATATATAACCTGGCTTTCCTATATCCACTCCTTAGCCTTAGGAGCAATATGAACACCATCTTTACTAATTTTGCAACAATCAAAGCTGAAAGTTAAACTATGTTCTTGATCACACAACTAACACTGAGCAAATTGTGTTTTAAGCCTTCTACAAACATCAGATTCTCAACTTTATATTTTTCATCATTCAACATAAGAGTACATTTTCCAGCTACCCTTGCAGATGAATTTCCATCAAACCTTACCTTTCCACCATTTGATTTCTTGAGAGTCAAGAACTTACTCTCATCTTCGGTCATGTGTCTGGAGCATCCACTATCCACATACCAAATATCTCTCTGATTTTGTGCAAAAAGATTTGTTTGCGCAATCAGATAATTTGTTTCAACCTCTTTCTCTTTCTTCCTCCACACTTTGGTTTCCTTAGCATTGTTCTTAATATATTTCTTTGAGAAATTTGCCCTGCCATTCTTGCAAATCCTTGCACTATGTCCAATGTTATTACATTTGTAACTAAAAAAATTATAACTCCTAAAAGGGGCAAAGGAGTTCTAATTCACAAATCTAAAATCATTTCTAAAAGACATTCTACAATTTATTGCTTTGTGTCCAAAGTAATTACAAGCATAATAGTAACCATGAAAGAAAGAATGATTAAACCTGGTTAAGAGTATTTGTCTAGTACTGGTGGGCTGCTTGAAACCATTAATCCAATTTTTTGTAGAAGAAATCTTTGAGCTATCACCATTAAGAGTTTGTTCTTCTTCTTTTGAAGACTTAGAGCTTTGACCTTCTTCAAGGCCAACTCCACATTTATCTTAAGATTGTTTTTGACAGGCTAGAAGATCATCCAAAGATAGTGAACTTTTCCAGCTTATCTTTTCTTGGTTCAACAGTGTTGATGATTTGTCTAACTTCCTGAAAAAGAGAAGTTCAACCTCAATCTATCACAGTTTCTTTCCTTAAACTTAATCTAATTTTTTGAATCTTCTTGAACCTTCATAGCTTCTTCAATCTAGATTTTCAAGTCATCTATGAGCTTTTTAGCATCATCAAGAGCTTGTGATTTCTTGATTTTTTCTTCGCTTTCTTCTTTGAGCAACAACTTCAAATTTAGATGTTTCTTCTTAAGACTTTTAATCTCACTAAGAGCACTCAACAATTCTTGTTCAAGATCCACTTCTCAATTTTCTTCATCAAAAACATCTTTATCTTCTTGATTTTCATCGTGAATTTCTTCTACAGCTGTAAACAAAATCCCATCACTCTGAGATTCTTCATCACTTCCTTCAGATGAATCACTTTCCTCTTTTGAATATAGACTCTTTTTGGATTTTCATGTCTTCTTATCCTTTCCTTTGAACTTCTTTTTGTTAAACTTAAGCTTCTTTTCATAACTGATGTCTTAATTATTCTCATATGGACATTTAGCTGCAAAATGTCCAGCCTTTCCACAATTAAAACATTTAAGAGGCATCTTCCTCACTCCTTCTTTAACCTTTTCATCAAGAAAGCTTCTTTTGAGTCTTAATCATCATCTAAATTGTCACTTGAAACTTGCTCCTTTAGTTTGCCTTTCTTTGAAGTTTTGAAAGCGGTCTCCCTTTTTGAAGATTTTGTGTTTGTCCTCATCTCATATGCAGTCAACATGTAGCTTGTCAATGGACAATTTGTCAAGGTCAACCATCTCCTCTATGTCTGAGATCTTTGCATCAAATCTTAAAGGTAAGGACCTTAAAAAAGTTTGGATAGCCAAAATAAAATCAACCTTCTCATCAAGACCTTTGAGAAAATTTACTATTTCATCTACTCTTAGAAAATAGGCTGCAACATTTTCATCTTCTTTCATTTTCAGACTTTCAAATTGCATCATGTGAGTCTGAAGCTAAGGTTTTTTCACCTTTTCATCTCCTTCATAGGCACTCTTAAGTTTATCCCACATGGCTTGAGCGGTATCATAGTGCATGACTTCAACAATATCTGATTCTGACAATCCACATAGTATTGTATTCATAGCCTTTGCGTTGCTTTGAAAAGTTTATTTTTCATTGGCAGTAGATGGAGGTGTAATATGCAACCCTCTTTGTAGTTTTATTTTTTTCAACATGTTTGTTGTTTTTACAATGTCCACAATGCCAACTATAGTGTAGATTTCATAGATAATATTGCTATATTTATATTGAATGAAATATACTAGAAACTTCAAAAATAGTACTACTGAAAATATCATATTTAAACTCTGACATAAATATTCATTGTTTCTCCAAAGTAATGACAACCCAGGTCATTAAAATATCATTTATTATCTAAATCTTACATACCCACAAAATGCAACATTAAAAATGTCCTTATCGTTCACAAAATCTTCATTTTTCAAGCTCAAAACCCTAGGCAACCAACTCCACAGTAAGCTAACTTGATCAACAACTAATGAAAGTTGAAGATAAGATCCAATCTCCTCCTAAACGCCACAAAAAATAGTAACATCACCAACTTCAGACCTCAAGAATCCCATATGAGCAAACTAGAAAGGGATGGCCACAATAGAAAGGAATATCCAGCTTGAAAGGGGATGCTTTCGCAATGGAAGCAAATTTGCACTCCAAATTTTGCAACTCCTCTATTAATATAAATCTATGCTTATCCAATATGAGCTTCCTGTGTGAAAACTCCAAGTGACTCTCAAGACTATATCTTGCAACAACATGAAAAATGTTGCTTATGAGGGTTTTCGTCCTCACAAACCTTAGAGAAATAATCTCCATCAAACAATCTTTAAAAATCTCCAACCAAGCATATGCGTAAAGGGAACTCTTAGGAGTCTTTTATAGCATTCCTAGGAGAGCCCACACACTTTTCCAACCAATGTAGCATAAATAGAAATACTTCCCTTCTAATACTTAATTCTCCAAGTACCTTTAATGAAGGGGAACTTTTAATATTTAAATAACTTTCCCTTTAAGTTCCCATATCAATAGAGTTAAATATTTTAATTTTAACTTAATAACTTAACTATACAAATAAATAAATATCAAATGACTATTAAATTCTCTGGTCGATTTAAACAATTACAACCAACAGAAATGTCAGCCAGGAATTCTTTGGTGATACTGACCTGACCAACATTGACTCACTATAAATAGTAAGCATCCTAAAACCACACCAAAACACCTTGGAATCGTCTGAAACTGAAACTATCTAGGCCAAATATCCCCAAGATCACTTAAATGTTCTGGTTATCTTGCAAGACCGTGGAGAAATAAGCTAATGATGGCATCATACAACATGTGCTAGAAAGGGAACATTACATTCTGCCATTCCCAAATTTGCTTGTCCTCAAGCAATATTTGGAAAAAACATGACTTTGTCAAAAACCTGGATCCCAAACCAATCTGACAGATACTGCTCTACCATTCTGTTGTGCCACTTTGATATAACCAGTATATTGCAACATCCTCATCCATAGAAGGGATCATCAAATCAAATCAGAAGAAAAATACAGGGACATCTACAATCATCAAAAGGAAGATCGAGATCATTACTACCTGTGGTAACAGTTTGGTATGATGTATCTCACTTATTGCTAAGTGACTATTTGCTTATATAATGTGGAATATTAGGAATAAAGAACAAATATCTATAATATGAGACACTATATTTATAAATACATATTAGGAAATATTGCCAAAGAAGTCACGTTTATACTTAATTTCTTATGCATTTATAATACTTGAAAGGCAAATATATTAAACGGTTTAGTCCTTGATCTTCCACTAATGCCTTCGTGAGAAGAGGTTGGTTTGTGTAGCGAGAGGCATAGTAATTCCTCACAAAACGGGTAAGTCCCAAGATGGGGTATGGATAGGTGTTCCCAAAACCTTGGGAGAAGTCTCAAGATGGGGTAAGGACCTGTGTCCCTGAAACCTTGAGGGAGTCTACTTGTAGATTGATTTCCAAGCGCCCTAGCACAAAAATTTCCCCATCCTCCATTAGGGTTAGGTAAGTGTTGTGACCTTTTCACACATCACCCCATTACAAACGGGGACCCCCTCTCTCCTGCTTTCCGCATTGTTTAGTTTAGGGTTTTTGGCAGCATAGTGGGCAATTTTGATTTTCCGTGCTCAAGTCTCAGAGTTTTGATCATGCCTATTTGTCATTTAGGGTTTTTTGAAGTTATAGGATCAAGCACGTAAAGTTGAGATTTTAAATGATCCTAATTTTGTCTAAGTGTAGACCTTTTGAGCGTTAACATGTTTTTGAACATCCACGTCGGTGATTTTAAGTTCTCAAGTGTTTTAGGGCCTTTAGGAGTTGTTTTCTCGCTCCTAGTAAGTTATTCAAGATGAATTTGCACTTTATCCTGATAGGTATCCTTGTTTTTCGCTCAATTTTTTGGTGTATTTGTCTATGTCCATATGAGTTTTATTGAGTTTTGAAGTTTTCTAGTGGGTTTGAGTGGAAAAATCATCATTTTCCGGATGAAAATCCATATTCCAAGGGTCAAAAGGTCAAAATTCCAGACTAGAGGTACTTTTCCCCTCATATTCCTGACTACCCATGATTTTCACCCATTCAAAATCCAATCTGGACATCGATTTCCCCTGGAATCTAGACATGCCCTATTTTTCCACCATTCAAAATCCAAACCAAGGGCAATTTTCCACCAAATGACTGAAATTTGGCTAAGTGTTAAAGATTGTCCTGACAGCTCACGTTTTTCCATTGGGAGTGTGGAGGAAGTTGTGGATGACTTTTATGACGATTCCTGACATGAAGTGATTTTCCACCAAGACTTTTGTGATGAGATTTTATGGATTTTTATGTGGATAGTGATTCCAGACACTAGGCGAATTTCCACTAGGGATGTTTCGAAGATTTTGTGTCCGGATTGCTATCCACATTGGGATCAATTTTCTCCCAGGGGAGTTTTTTGTGCTAAATGACGACGTTTGACTTGGAATTCTCATTCCAGACCCAAATCAATTTTCCCCTGGGCCCATTTTGTGCAAAGTTGATGATTTTTTTATAAGGATTCTTATACCTACATGGGTCGAATTTCCCCAAATGAGCATTTTTTAAAATTTTAATTATTTTTATCGATTTTCCCTATGGGTCAAATTTTGAATGAAATTTTAAAATCTTTTTAATAATGTGACCCAAATTTAATTGTTTTTAATGACGTTAATGATTATTTAAAAAATAAAAACAATTAATAAATGATTTGCAATGAGCATTTAATAATTTTTAACTTCTAGAAGCAAATCGACTTTTGTCAGGTAAGTATAAGTACAAAAGTTTTATGCCACATTGGTTGTGTGGTGAAACTTAAAGGCAAAAGCAAGTTTAAAGGAGGAGGCCAGCAATATAATATTATTATATGTGCCAAGTGTGTTGCTGATTTGGGCGATTTTTCTTCGGCTGGCGATTTTTTTTTAAGTGTCAAGTTGACACCATTGGGCTGAAAATTGATTTCATTGTGCATTTTTATTCATTCCCAACCCTAGGCGATTTTATTTCGCTGCCACTGGAGAGCATTTGACATCATTTTCAGACTTGTATGATTTTCTAGAGGTGGCGCCATTTTTTGAAGGGGCGATTTTGGTTTGGAGAGGTTTTTACCTCCATATTTGATGATTTTTCTCCTTGGTTGGTGGCGCCTTGGCTGGGAGATTGTTGTCAAACTTTCTCAGACCTGATTTTCTCCTCCATTGCTGGTTGTGCATGACATTTTCAGACATGTACTTCATTGACAACCCAGTTGTGCCTAGGGCGATTTTGTTCAACAGCTCATTCGAGGTGTTTTTGGCACATTTTCAAAGCTATCCACCATTATTGCAGGTCTGAAACTTCATTGCCAAGGGGTTGTCCTCAGAAAATCTTCATTTCCAGCCACCTACCTAACTTGGCAATTTCACTTGGGAAGCATTTTTTATTCATTTTGGGGCCATTTTCTAAGTTTATCTTCATTCCTAAGGGTGTTGCTAAGTCTAAAAACTTCATTTTCAAACTTGTCTTTAGACTAAGTTTTCATTTCGAGCCCTACATACATCCTCAGATTTTCCCATGTTTGCCTTGGAAAATCGATTTTTGTGCACATCCGGGTCATTGCAACATGTTTTCTATAGATTAATTTGTGAAGTTGCAGGTTGTCTTCAGACTTGCTGGCAGCCATTGTTGACCTCGGAAGGTGTCCTTAGACAACTTTTATGTGAAAACACTACCTTTCACACCTTTCCTTAGTCATTTCTGATTCGGTATACTCTTTCGCACTCTAATTTGAATAAAATTTCTAAGTATAAGGAAGTGTCTTTAGACTTTGGTCTGAAAATTATTAATTTTAATGAATTTCATGGTTTCATACCCCAACCTTGTCACATTTTGCATTCTATTGTTAAAATCTATTGAGAGGATTATTTTCCTGATTTCCATACCCAAATTTGTCTCAATCATTAGGAAATCAAAAAATTTGTCGGGACCGATTTTCCAAAGTTCCAACTTCTACCTTCATACAGGTACGATATCGAAGTCCAGAATCAAGAAAAGAAGAGAACAACAGAGGATAGTTGAGACTGGATTCTATCCGGAATCCAAGATGTCATCCAAATGGAAGGAGATTACAGACACGAACATGCATTTCCTAAACATGAGCCAAATGCGACAACGGATGTTCGAAATTGGAAGCCAAATTCCTTCCCCAGCTTATGTGAATATTATGAAGAGTGGCATTTATCAAGCCGTTGGATTCCCACAATCCATACAGCGTACCGAGCTTATCCTGGAGTGTGCGCGATGTTATGATCCTCACTCCTGAATGATCAAGACTCCTAAGGGTGCCATCATTGCCTACCTTGTTAAGGATGCGATTGCTGGGGTGTTTGGAATTCCACGCGGAGCAGACATGAAAGATATAACTAAGGACGAATATGAAGACCAATATAAGAAGAAGATGGATGCATGCAAGACCATAGTGAACAAAGTGTGGATGAGTGATCCTAGGACTCATCATTCCAAGGCTCCCAAGACACTCACGTGCACAAACTTCAAAGATGAATATAGTGATTTAATATTCCTGCTTAACCGAGTGATGGAGATGTCGCAGGGTGCAATATACGATGGATGGATGTTCTATTTCATCCAAAATTGTCTAAAAGGAATGTTGATTAATTGGTCTAAAATTATAAGTGACAATCTAGATTTTCAGTTGAGGAATGTGGAACGGTCCAAGTCATTCGCCATGACTTCCTATTTGGTGTACCTGCTTGCACAATTTGTTACCTACAAGGGATTGATATGCAAAGGTGAAGTCAGGAATGGACAAGGACAATTCAAGAGTTATGAGTGCTATCCACAGCTGAACATGTATCGAATTGAAGATTATAAGAGAGTGAATGATATATTCACTGTGTACATAACGCGAATGTTGCAAGGCGAAATCCACGGGAGGTTGTCCAAGGAGGCAATAGAGCTGATAGAGAAATATGGATCGTGGTATATACAGTTTCCCACTTTCACATACCTAAGGATTCATGGATTTCAATCTGAACCTTGCAGACTTCCTAGGTATCCTTCTGACAGAATGATCTTGTTGGAAGTGGTGAGACAGCTTCTGGAATATGATTCTATCCAGAAGGAAAAGCACAAAACGGGCATGTCATTTACTATTTCAGTGGGGAAGACATTGGAGGTTTGCCAATCCGCCGCAGGTAGCTAGCACAACAATTGAGGAGTTTGTATTCCATCGATTTGCAACATACAAGAAAAGAGAAAGATTTGATCTAGATAAGAAAGTTGGAAGGATCAGGGGAGATAAGTTAATCCACAAGGTAGACATAGAAGATTATTGAGCCAACTTAATGGACAAGCAAGCAGTAAAGAGAAGAATGTGATCCTGAATGTTAGTGGATTTCATGAGGAAGTGTGGACTTTTCCGCATTCCTGATCAGGTGTTAGATGATAAGGATCATACGCATCCACAATATGAGATTGAAATGAAGAAGGCGATTTCATTGCCTAATTGGTCATAACCAAAAGAAACAGATTTGAATGTATTAATGAGAGAGGTCTTGAGTTTCTCCCGAGTATGGGTGGATATTTAGATGAACAGATTAGTTGATATGGGTGTTGCCTTCACTTATGAAAAGATGAAACAAGAAGAATCCACTTCTGAGGATGATCAGAGGACTATCAATGATATCAGAATTCATGCGGATGAGGAGAGTCAAGCTCCCAAACGAAGGAAGAACACACCAAGAGAAGTCAAGGCTAGAGGGAAGAAGATTGAGAAGGTCAAGAAGAAGAAGCAAAAGACTATCATTCCTTCACCTATTATTCCTTCGCCACCTCTCAGTGTCTCATCAATCAAATGCCAGAACAAAACAGGGAGTTTGAGCAATGTTCCAACACAATGATATTACCAGAGAATGTTCAGGATTTACATGCCACCTCTACATCTACTCCACCTAATGAGGATGATGATCAGCCAGGATCTCCTACTGTCCTTTTGGAGGTTAGTTTGGGAAAGAATGTATATGATTTGACCAGGGATAATCTTGATGACGATGACGATGTTATCTCAGCATTTAGAGAGCTTGATCGAGAGATGTGTCTCAATGATGGTATGGAAATGGCCACTATTCCTGATTGGCGAATGAAGAGTATGGAGAAAAGTAAGAAGATGGTAGGGGCATAGCCTATTGATGATATTGATGACTACTTAGCTAGGAGCAATAAGGAGAAAGAACCTAGGAAAGCTGAGATTTTGTCACACATAGCTAGAGATGAGACAGGAATGTGGATTTCGTAGGTGGTTGTTCCTATTGGAGACGACGTGCATTGCTACTCCCATGGATTTCCACATTACTTCAGTTGCCCTTGGTTGTACTACAAAAGAGCAAGAATTTCAGGAAGTTGGTGATACCTTTAAGGCAATTAGTGTCAGATTGGATAGAGAAATAGAGAAAAGAGAGAAGTACGAAGCAGAGAATATCAAACTTAAAGAGTACATTCCAGGGATAAGGAGTGAGAATCTCACCCTTATTTCCCCTATTGCAACTGATCGTGGACTACATACACATTATGAGGCAGCGAGAGATACATTGTCGGAAGTGGAGAAATGGATCGAGGATGTGAAGAGACAAGCAGACGATTTCCTTGCTCACTTTGTCCAGGCTTTTGACAGGACAACGGGGCTTATATTCAGGATACAGTATTTGGAGGGAGTTTGGGAAGAATTTCGACCCATTCAGGAGAAGACTATTCCACGCCTCAGAGCTTTGAAGAAGGTTCCTATGTCCGCGTTGATTAGGGAGAATGTTGTGCACAATAGAGATAGATATGATTTCCATGGCTGGTATTGTTCATTAGCCATGAAGAAATCCACTTATGAGAGCGCACAGAAGAGTTGTGCAGAGATGGAAGGATCTATTCATGATATTCAATCGAAGATCCTTGACTCAATTGAGGAGTTATTGGGAGTTGATGTCAGTGAAGCCAATGGGTTACACTTAGCAGAATTGAGAGACAAAAGGAAATTCATTTACATCAATCAGTTGGACTCTTTGAAGAATAGTTAGGTCGATGACTTGGTCTCTTTGTTGATTATTGTTCATGATTTGCAGAAGCTCATGCCAGATTGGGAGAACACTTTGGATGTTTGCTCGGATGCATTGGATATGATTGATTTACAACAAGATACCTTACCCAGCATTTCCATGGAGGAGTTAGATTTTGTATTGGTTAGATTCTTGGAGTATGCTAGGTAGGAGAGAGAGAGAGAGAGAGAGAGAGAGAGAGATGTCGTACGGAATCTTCTAGAAGATTCCTTATTTGATGATTAGATATCTTTCTATTGGGCCATATATTAGTGGCATCGTTCTTTATGTAAACCCTAATTAGGGCAACTCTAGGGTTTTGTTGGCATGATATTGGCCCTTGATTTAGTTTTAATCTTGGCCATCCATTTTGTATGAGATGCTATATATACCTCATTGTCTCTCATTCGTAAGAGAGATTTTGTAGAATTGTTGGTATATGTTGCAGCTTTTTTCAATATAAATCATTGTTCGACTAAATGGTGATTTTGTTTTCAAAGTGTTGTCTTGCATTCAAGATTCTCAATTCCTCCAAGTTAGATTAGATTTTAGATTAGAATTTTCTCTCAATGTTTGTTAGGTTGAATGAAAGATTTGTTAAGTATATTTGTGTGGAAACCCTTAATCCATACCACTAGCCTCTTGTTGATTATGAGTGCGTCGTGTGTGGTCAACTGGAAATTTATGCAAGCTTAACTTCGATTATTATACGTCCATTGATATGCATCAAATTGGATGGTGTCAGTGTTAGATGGTAGTAATTTGAAAATCTATGAAATACACCTTAGATGATTGCACTAAGCTCGTGTCAAAATCTATTCAACTCTATGTTACCCGGAAACATGTTTTCAGCTTCAAGGCACCTATTTCGGAAACCGTCCCAGTTTCGAGGACTTGGGGACGACCGAAAACGTTTCCCAGTTGTCCCCGATCCCCGAAAATTTCTGAAAACTTGGAGACGGTCAACATTTTCCCTAGGGACCGTTGTCCGTCCCCGAGACGGCAAGGGGCACCCAAGTCGTCCTGGGGACGGCTAGTCGTTTCCGGCTCATACAGCAATAAAAAAAAATTAAATTAAATTTTGAGCAGATATAAGATTCTTGTTGTTGTTGTTCGCATTCTGAGTACCTATGCATAAATCTGAGTATTTCTTCATCCATTTGCTGCACTGGGTATGTTGTTATCTACTCAATATTAAGGTCAGATTTCTCTGCAATTATTTCCATGTATCCTGGAAGAGATTATAATGCTGTAACTATCATATATGGATGGCATGAACTATTGTTATCAATCAATGAACAACTACCATTATTAAAGTATGTGTTTCATTTGTAACATGTGCACTCTGTTCTTATATCTGAATGTTCATATTTTAGTCTTAATCATTCAATCTGAGTGAGAACAAATAACTTTTTTTGCTGATGAATGAAAATCTTTTTGAGAACATTGAAATCAAACATCATCTGCAAATAATTAGAATTAGAATCAAGACTCTAATTTATAAATGGTATTATGTTGCTACTTGCTATTATTAAATTTCATTATATATATATAATGAAAATATTTTTGAGAAGATTGAAATCAAACATCATCTACAAATAATTAGAATTAGAATCAAGACTCTAATTTATAAATGTTATTATGTTGCTACTTGCTATTATTAAATTTCATTATATATATATATATATATATATATATATATATATATATATATATATATATATATATATATATATATATATATATATATATATATATATATATATATATAGCTAGTTGTCCCATGTTCCGAGCAACAGCAAAAAAAACGTATCGTTTCTCCGTCCCGAAAACTCGGGGTAACATAGGTTCGAGTTGATGGTGAGACCTTGCCTGGTTTGATTCCACTAAATGTGTTCATCATTTTCTACATTCCTAGGTTTAGAATAGATTTCCTGAACGCTATTCCCTTTTGTCGTTTTTTTTAGAATGTCTTGTTAGAATTGAGTCAAGAACTTCATTGCCAAATCCTAAGTTATCAGCGCACCCATTCCATATTCATGATAAGAAAAGTTGATTTGAACAATTGTGTAAGTCCCCAATTGAAAACAGCAATTCACATCGGCCATTGAGTTACCCACTCGTCAAGACCTGACTATAGAAACCTTGGAATCATTTTAGTTGATCTTATCCTTAGCATCTGAGGTGATTTTGTTCAAGAGAGGGTAAAGTACTTTGGTATTTTATTCTGAATGTTACGTGCATAAAACAAACATCAACAGGAAGTAATAAGGCTAAACCCTTAATATAACTAATTTATCGATTGTATTATGAAGAATTGGTTGTTCAATAATTTCAAACACTTAATTTAAGGCATAATAATATTTAATGTATGTGTTTAATATTGGTAAATTGGCAGCCTCCTAGTAGGGGACATTACACACATCTTCATGAGTATGTTTCATAAGCTTGTGTTGGACCAAAATAACCATCAATGGCTTCAAAGCCCAATTCAAAATCTCCCAACTTGATTTGTTAACCTTGGATAAACAACTTTCTACTTCTTTTAAGCTATTAAGAAGAACATCATTTGGAATTGTAGAAGATCCAACTCTTTTCCTAAACAACAGAATTGCCACTTCCTTTTCTTCTTGTAGATTTCCAGGCTTGAAACACTTAAATGAATCATTGAAATTTTTTGAAAAATGACACTTGATCTGATTTGCTCTATAGTTGCAATCTTTTTCTGAAGTAAAATGCTATCCATATTGGCATGCAAATCTCAAATTAATATGCAAATTACTCAAATTTGAGTACCAAATCTGCAATAAAAGAGGATTAGATCACACTAGCTATCAAGAAGCAAGCTTTGATGCTACTGTAATATCCCATAACCAGGATATTATGATCAAACTTGCAAATTTAATGATCTGATCCAATTTATACCACAACTTTCACAATTTTATTTTATTTGCATTCCATCAAATAGTTTGCAGCAGATTGATTTGATTAAGAATTCCAACTTGAATTTGATAGATATTGCAAAACAATCATCATATGATCCTTTTCCAACTGACATAATTCTAATCATCCAATTCTTACCAAGTAATTATTACCAATGAAATCAACAGAGATATTTCATTAAATTTCATATTGTTCATGCAACTAATATTAACAGAAATTACACACAACAGAAAATTTTGCAAACCAAACTCAATATTAACGAGCTATAATGTTGACGTGATAGAAATGAGTCAACACTCCTCTCAAGCTTTACCTTACTCCTCCTTAAGCCCAAACGGCTACCCTTTCACAAAGTAGGATGTCACAAAACATGTCTATGGTAGCCTTTATGAGTGTTGCAACCTCTTTTGAGGGCAACAGCCAGCGATAATACAAACATAGGGGCTGTGTTGGAAGTTTGTGATGTTAGAAAACCTCAAGGAAAATCCATCACTCCCTTCTTTGACATGTATAGTATAGTACAACAGCCTTGGAATGGAGTATAAATGGTATGATTGGGCTAGAACAACTGATGTTGACAACTACAAACAATTTCTTATTCCTCTGATTAACTGCACCTATGAATCCTATTTGAATCCACTTGTGTTGGCTGAAATAGGTTTTCGTCAAATCAACCAAGAAGAACCCTATTCATCCAAGGGCTTGCTGAACCAGAAGCAAAAGCTCTGAAAACTCTCCAAGAAAATAGCAAGCCAAGAATAATAATGAATTGTTTTTTGGCTCTCAACCCCTTTTATATCCACCTTTAAGAGAAGTATTTAATCTAATTTTCTTTTATTCCATTTTCCCACTCATAAAGTGACCTACTTTATAATCTTCCATTGACAATATATAAAGTCATTAAAATAACCAAGTTTTAACATTTAATTATTTAATATAAATAATCCCAAGAAGCTTAAGACTATTTAAAATTTAATTAAATTGTTATTTTTATGACCTTTTTAAATAATTAAAATTAGTCATCTTTTAATTTATTTATTTTGTGACAATTTAATTTTTGGGACAGCAAAAAATTCAATTTGGGGAACAAAGAGGAGATGAATATTAAAATAATTTTAAAATGTATATAAAATTTAAGATTAGAAATAAATAAATTAAATTATAAATATCTTTAAGCTAGATAAGAAAAGCTGAAGGTGGTTTCTGAATCTGATAATGGATTAAAATATTTAAATTTGCATAAACAAAAGACATAATAATTTTGACTTTATAAAGATGTTAATTTTTTTTAAGTTAGTGCAGAGCAGAGAATTTTATCATCGTAAATAAGTTAGTGCAGAGCAAAGAATAAATGTCTAAAATTGTAAACCAATTACAAATCCCTCAAGTCAAGAATGATATAAAAAATAACCACAAACATAATCAAATGGCTAATATCATTTTCAAACCAAGGGATTGGATAAAATTAAATGTGCAAACCATCAAAATGACATATGATGTTTTAAACTAATGCCATATGACTTTTAACTAATGGAGTAATCACATATCATAGTTTTTCTTCTTGTAAACAGTGCTTCCAATTCAAAGCAGTGAGAACAAAAAAAGACTAATATTTGATAGGAAGTCAAAGATGTCCCTGAGAAGAAATAGCTCCTTTGTCTTTATTTGTTTGCAAGGCCTAGTGAATATGAAGGAAATAGACCTAAGCCCTAACTAATCTTAATGAGGCCTCCACCTAGGCCATTCAAGCTAAATAACACATTTAAAAGCAAGGTTTTCATTACATGCAAGTAAAAACCACTGTAGTTGCAAGAAGAGACAGTGGAAATTCACACACATATGTATCTGCATATACTTATATACAAAAGACAAGAACAGGTGGAGAATAGCTTGACACTTTTGGGATGGTCAAGGGAGACTGGAGACAAGAAGCCATCCCCAAAACACTGTAGAGGAGGATGTCCCCCAAAAAGATCATTTTTAGGGCATGAAGAGAATGTCTTGCCTCCATCTCAAAGCTCTTTAAATCTATATGTTAAAGGGAGAATGGATCAAAATCCCCAGGGATGCATCCCAAAGGAACACTACCTTTGATGTAGTCTATATTGAATCATATCCCATTGTCATATATATATATGATTGAGTAAAATATAATGTATAAGTGAATCTGATCACAAAGTTCCTAGATTATTTTGTAAAGCAGCTTACAAACTTGGAAACAATGAAAAGTTAAAACATTGTTCACCACACAATTGGACAGTTGCATTCAATATAAAACCAGAAATAGTGATGTAAGTGAATCATTGGAAGAATCTTATTAACTTGATTCACATGAAGCTCAATCTATGAAAGAAACACCCATGATCACTATCATAAGAATCTTAAGCAAAAATGGCAATCTACAAACCTGACAGTGACAAATGTGGAACAATCTGCCGGTAACGCGATAGTGCTTCTTCAAACCCATGGCAGGGTCGGTGATCCTCATAAAAGCTGAACACGGTATAATCATGTGTTGATACTGTGCAATGCACAAATGAACATTAGTAAAATTCAGTTGCCTCCGTGTATCAAAAACTGAAATATGATCATGTAAACAAACTGAGAATGCCATAAACAAAATGGACAAGAGCTTAATAGTTGCCAACCATCACCAAAACCAAAACAAGGGATTAGATTGTCCTCATCAAAGGGGGACAAAGTTTGCCCAATGATAGAAATGGCTTGTTCATAGGGATTTGGAATGTCCCCAATTGCATGTAAGCTTTGTCCATTGAAAGAGTCTCTTCCTATAGTCAAAGATGATTATGAAATTAACATTTTAAGGCTCAACAATGTGATCAAAAAAAGTTAACATATGTAGACACTAATTTTCCTTGCTCAAGGATATGTGGAAACACTACAACTAATTGTTTTTACCTGTCCACTCATTGCTCTTAGTGAAGTCAATACCAACAATCAAGTTGGAGGACTCAAGCCCATTATCTCTCAAGGCAGTAATCACCTGTAAATAAATATAAAGATTTTGGTCCTTTATCTTATACTGCAAAAATCTAGTGATTGAAAAAAAATTATATATATCAACAAAAAATAAAGAAACAAAATACAATTACAGAAAATGGAATTTTAAAAAGGTAACCTAAATGTTAGTTTATAAAAGAAGATTCATCTCCAGAAGCTTGAATCAATGTTTTTGAGTTTTCAGAATAGCATTACATAGTTTTCCTAGACATACCAAATGGTAAAATTATCATATTCCAATTTGTCACCCCCATATAGGCATGACCCTTTCAATCAAGACAATCTAAAATTAATTTAAAACATGGGGTCTAATTTTTTTTAAACTGAGAGCTTAGGGCTATTAAGAAACGAGTTTGCCCAATGGAAAACACACTAGACTGAAATTTGGCTTCATCAAAAGGTCTTCACAGAATGTCAGGTGACCAAGGGGATCAAATTGCCACTTTAAGTTGGTCAAAGTTGCATAAGAAAGTCTAACTATGATCTTCATGACAAAAGAGTCCACTTCATTTATTATAGGCCTCAAGGCATAAGTAAATTTATTTAGTTCTATTTAGATTAACAATTTTTATAAGTGTGCAAGCTTCAGCTGTTATTGCCCTTTGCACATGATTCTATTGATTCAATTATTTCTTAAATTGAAAAATTTTGAATGGTGTGCAAGCTTCAATTATTATAAACCTTTGCACATGATATATTTATTCTATTCTTTTTAGCACGTTTGAAACACTTGGACTTGGCAATAACTTAACTAGCCCAATAAATTTTCAAAATTTGGACTCGCCAACAACTCAAGGAAAAACTTGGTAATATCTAGGCAAATTATTTGAATGAAGAGGTAGAAAGTGAACTATAAAAACCAAAGCCTTAAATAGTGGCAAGCACAAAGTAAAAGGAAAGAAAAGGTTATTCTTTACTTCTTTCAAGCATATAGGAATGGATGAGGAGCATGGGATGGTTTGTGGGACCACCGAATCCTTTTAAAATTGTTTTCTCGTTAATTAAGTATTTTTTAAAACTAAAAAAATGTAATTTTGTCCTTCAAGACACCTAGACATCTCCAAGAAAGTCAAGGGATGTCTCAAATGTCCTTGATTGTCCCAGGGGTAGCCAAATATTTCGCAAGCATTTCCTCATTGTAATTGTGATTCCGAAGATGACTTGCAAGTTTGAAAAAAATGGGGACACCCCTTTCATTCCACCATCTCAAAAATGACGTAGGGGACAACAATGCTAATTTTAGGGTTGGGGACACATCCCTGTGGAATATAGCTAATAATTTGGGTAGTACCAATTGTCACACCCTTTAGGATATATAATTGTCCATTAGCAAAAAATTGTATCCATAGTTACAAAAGAATCCCATAAGATGTGTCCCAATTTATGAAACAACTAAGCACTCAAGACTATCATACCAAATTAACAAAAGTGAAAACCATATCAGATTTTAGAGTGTAATCCCCCGGTGAAATCCTCACATTTCTATTGGCACTAGCCCCACCAGTCCAAAAAATTTCAAGTATGGTGCATGTTGTGACGTCTCCACACATCGCCCCATTGCAAATGGAGACCCCGACTTTTTTTCACCTTGCTTAGTGTTTAGCTTGGTAAGTGTTCGCCCTTGCTTGAAAGAAGGGATGAGTTTAAGGATGTGGTTGTGTCAAACTCGCAAAGTTGCTAGGATTGTCAAGATGCAAAAAGATTGTCAATTTGCAAGTTAGAAGGTATTAGGGGTTTGAGATGGCATGAGCTAGGGCTTTGATGTGAAACTTAACAAAGGCATGAGTTTACTCAAAAGATCGATTATGGTAAATGTTAGCTTAACAATTTCAGGTTTGTACAAATGAAGCTTTGATGAAGTCAAGATGCTACAAATGCTGTCAACATGCAAAGGTCCTTCAAAATGCCGCCCTCAATCAAATGTGGCAAAGGTCCTTCAAATTCCTTCAAATTTCCGCCTTCAAGCAAATGTGGCAAAGGTCCTTCAAACTGCCACCCTCAATCAAATGTGGCAAAGGTCCTTCAAACTGCCACCCTCAATCAAATGTGGCAAAGGTCCTTCAAATTTCCGCCTTCAAGCAAATGTGGCAGAGGTCCTTGAAATTTTGTCTCCTAGCAAATATGGCAAAGGTCATTCAAAATGCCACCCTCAATCAAATGTGGCAAAGGTCCTTCAAATTTCCGCCTTCAAGCAAATGTGGCAAAGGTCCTTCAAATTTCTGCCTTCAAGCAAATGTGGCAAAGGTCCTTGAATTTCCATCTCCCAGCAAATATGGCAAAGGTCATTCATAATGCCGCCCTCAATCAAATGTGGCAAAGGTCCTTCAAATATCCGCCTTCAAGCAAATGTGGCAAAGGTGTTATGAAAAGCCGCCCAAGGTGTTAACTTGAAATGCCCCCTCAAAATGCCGCCACAAGCAAATATTGCAAAGATCTTCCAAAATCCCCCCATGATGCTAAGAGTGGCAAAGATCTTCCAAAAAACCGCCAAAGTTGTCAAGATCAAAAAAAAAAAAAAAATCATGAGCAAAATAAGAGGTCGGGTCTTTTAAGATGAGCGCTCACCAAACAAATGCAAATTAAAATCTTTTTTTGTTCAAGATACAAGTCAGCCTAATAGAAGAGGAAATGAAGAGACATGTCTTTTGCCCTAAAGCGCCTATATAAGGAGACTTGAAACAATCATTTGATCACTATCACAAAATGAGTCTTCTCTTTAATAGCGAATTTCAAGAGAAAATTAACAGTCCCAATCAGCATTATTAGCGAATTTGATCAGCAAGGCAAGGAATTCAATCAACATCAACAGCAAATCTAGTTTAGGAAGCATATCATTAGCATTCATCAGCAAGATAAGCGAATTTCATCAGCAAGATCAGTGATCACAGTTAGAATCAAAAGCGAATTCAATCATTGAGGGTGCAGATTCAGAGATCAAGAGCAGCAAACTTCATAGGGCGATTTCTGATTTGCATCTTTAATCCATAATTCTGAAGAGCGAATTCTCTCCACATTAGCGATTTTGACATGAGATTTTGATCATTTCATTGATCAAAATGCATTCTCAAGGAAGGCGAGATTGATTTGAAGATCATTTATCCTAACTTAGGAGCATTTTCGGTTCGATTTGAAGACAACCTAGACAAAATTTGGTCTAGTGCAAGGAATGATGGAAGAAGATTTAAAACATTGCAAAGATGGACTTGGATTCAACAAGAAGACAATATAAAAACAAGGCTCGCACTACAAAGAGGTGCTTAAGTAAGGAATCAAAGACAGTTTAACATCAAGATCAAGCTCAAGTCATGAGATCAAGATCAAGGCATTAGAACGTGAAGGAAAGATAACTTACATGATAAAAGAAAGTTTTACTGTCTTGAATTCCCTTCAGGAATCCAAGAATCAAAGTTAATATATTGAGGAGTTTATTCAAACTAGGTGCCCCATTCATCAAATAGATCATGAACAAGGGAGGATCAATCAAGGTCATCACACAGTCTACATCAAACATGATCAAGGAAGCAAATAGTTTCAAAAAAGTTAATCAAAGTTTGTCAAATAATAACGATGCTTCCCATCATCATCACATTGAACAAACTGAATAATGTTGAGTATCAAGAGATATTACTCAATACTCATTCATGAAGATGAATCAAGTCTACAAGTGCAAATTGAGGTGGTGTCCCAGTCACTACTCCACCAATCGAGGAGTTCCACATCATCATGTCTAGATTCAACGAACCAAGCTCATCCATGGGGGCACAAACTTCAATATACCTACCCCCAACATCTATTGGTCAACTATTCTAAAGAGGACATGTGTCCAAATGTTGCAATTATTTTATTGGCTAAGAGGAGTTTGTTGTAACAAACCCTAATTAGGGCTTGCCATCATGTAATCTTGGCCATTGATTGGGAATCAATCTGAACCATCGAATTATATTGAGAGCACTATAAAAGGCTCAAATCTCTCATTTGTAAAAGGGTGAATAGAGAATAATAGCAAGGCAATAAGAGTAGAAAATAGAATAGTTAGTAGTTAGAAGTTAGAATAGATTAGGAGAAGAAGAAATTGTTGCTAAGGCTTGTTAATAGAAGTACTATTTTCATTGAAGATATGGTGAAATGTGTTATTTCAACAAGCTACATGGTTTCTACTTCTCATTTGCTTTCATGTTGATTAGTTGAAAGATAGAGCATTGTGTATGATTCATGGTGAAACTCCTAATCCATACCACTAGCAGTTTTTTGATTGCAAATTCGCCTTGTGTGGTCAACTAGAATACTTGAATGAGCTTAAGTTCAATTGTTATTCAATCATTGATATGCATTCAATTAATGGTGTCTCTGCTTGATAATGATTTGAAAATCATCTAATTTTCTTAGAAGATGGCACTAAGCTTTGTGAAGTTGTTGCTTCAAACGTCAAAGCAAGGCTTAGTTGAGTTACACCAAAGATTGTCCATCGTTCCTACAATCTTAGAATTTCTAAATCCTATGTCGTTTGCCCTTTTTTCAAACTCAAGATAAAAAAGCATCACAAGATTGCAACATCAGATGATCAAGTTCCACCAATTCAAGCATTCATGTACAACACAAGTCCCCTTGAAGAAACAAAAATCACATCAACCAAATGTGCTTATCCACACGTCGTGACCCGACATGGAAGAACCTTGGAGTTATCTCGAGTGATCCTTCTTAATTTTAGTGATCAGATTTAGAATAACTTAGAAATAACACAAAGCAATCACACAAAAGAGACAAGACACCAAGAATACCCTGGGAAAACCTCCCTCTTGGAGGAAAAACCCAGCATCAAGTCCAAATCAAAATCCTTTAATCATGAGCAAATTACAAGTACAATGAAGATTAGATCACTTATCTGATTAAGTCATCAACCTAGGGTAGAGATTTGCCCAATCTAAATCACTGATGTGCAGACCCTAATTCGCTAATCCCACAAGTAGGGTTTCGGCACCACAGAAGAGGATGATCGCTGCTCTAAATTAGTGAGTTAGACAACTCAATATCGCCCAGCATAGTTGCCCATAATTGGCACAAGTCTGCTCCACAATGGTGATCAGATTCGGACTGGAATGGAGCTCAAAATGATCAATAGTTTGCCCAGATATAAGGTAGATTCACAGCTCAAATTCCATACTAATTCGCCCAGCCACAAGAACAGAAATTCGGCAGAGTATATGAGGTTTGGATGCCCTAGGACAGATTTGCACTCCTAGATCAGATTCGCTTCAACAAGAAACCAATTCGCTGAAGTTCGCTCACACTTGATGAATATCCTTTTGCTAATGATGATGATTGCAGCTGGAAGCAGATCACATAAGGTAGAGAGATATATCTTCGCTTGTGATTGATGATTTGTGATCCTCAAATCATCTTACTTATATATGAATTCATGTCAACAATAAACCTTGGTCAGCCTTGCATATTCTGGCGCCAAGATACAATTTTGAATTTACAAGTTACATATGGGTCAAGACCCATATACAATTTACAAGTTAAATCAATTGCCCAAATAGGGCCTGCCCTTTTTATTACAAGTTACAAGTATTGTAATCACTTAAGTTATTACAATATATATATTTGCCATCAAATAATTTGAACTAGCTATTTAATTTCAACAATCCTTGTGTGAACCTTTAGCATTTGAGAAACTTTGATCAAGAGAGGATATGATACTTTTGGGTATTTTATTTTGTGTTCGCATGTGCGTGAAAAACACATCAACAGTGCCCCTCATAGTATTATTGCCTAGTTATGCCCATCACTAATAAACGATTTGAGAATTCTTCCATGTGGCCCCTTGGTCAAAAGTGTGATTGGTATTGTGTTTTTCCTCCCTTTATACCTCAGTCATGTTCCCAAGTTGCAAAAATCCAAAGAAAACCTAAGGGTATTTATGTCCATCTACAGCCCTTGTCAAGTTTTCAAGTTTCCTATTGCTGGCAGCCTTCCCCCTATTTCTTGAAATCCCATGCTGCAAAAGTCCCTATAATTCCTTTATCTATTCAATAATTTTAGACTTCTCATCACTCAGGTACATTTTCAAAAAGTTCCTCAAACTCTTGCTTCTTGTCTTCCTCTACCTTCACACCCTAATTTTTGGGCTTCCACCTAGTTGCTTACTTCTCAAGCCATTAGCCCAATCCTCAAACCCTAGTTGTTCTTTGCTTCCTCTTTTCTTTGCCCTATCTCCTTTAGCATTAGGCATCTAACATTCCCAACCCCCAAGCTCTCTATTCCTCTACAAGTCCCGAGATATTGGGTTTTCAAGATTTTCCCTACTTGTCTCCCTGGCATCAAATTCTCCAAATCCATGTGCTCCCATTTCCCTCCCACTTGCATTTTCCTTGAGTCAGACCCAAACATGCAGACTTCTCTCTACCATCTTACCCAAAAGGTGTAGAGATCCCATCTAGTTTTTCAACAAAATTACAACTTTTCCCACTTCAATGAATAAGGATTTTGTCAAACAATTTTGCATACATGTGAAAATGAATGTTTTCTAATTTTAGAAGTTAATATACTGCTGGTTTAACAATTTATAGAGCAATGAACTCACATTACATTCACAACTACACTAATCTTTCAAAGGATAAGAAATATTTGCAAAAATTTGGATAACTGAAAACAGCCAAAATTTTACACTGTAATTTGCTGTCATAAAATACTTTGCAGAAATAATTATGTATGGAAAGTCTTGACATCAAAATCCAGTGAGTTCGCCTTACAAGCAGGCTGGAATATGCTATGGTGTCAATATTTTGCCTTTGAATGAACAGTTAATCGCTTGGGGGCTACGTCTAAGTGACTGAAACCTCATGCCAAAGTCATATATGGCTGCCAACAAGCCTTATGCCAATCTGCGCTAAGCCACACCACCATTATACCTCAAATTGCCTAGCCAAAAGTGACAATCTTCCTCTCCTTAGATTGAGTCTACCAGCAAAATGCTACCAAAACACCTTCCTTTACTAACTTTTTGAAGGGTAAAACCCTTGACTTTACCTTGGAGTCTAACGCCAAGCTTGGAAAGCAATGGTAACCAGAAAAAACACTTCTATCACCTCCACCGAATCGGTAACTTAATCACCCAGATCTTGGACGAATGGCAGCTAAGGAGGAAAGCATTAATTGCCTAAAAAATCTTTAAAATTATGCCCAAATGAATAACTCTATCTTTCTGGAAAATCTCTACAAATACTCTAACAATTTGTCTTGCCTGCAAGACTTCACAAATAGTCCAATCATTCAATCTTTATATTTTCCTTAGAACATTCCCGAAGGGCTTTCAATTTCCCTCTTAAAAAAATCTATGTTACCCCAAGTTTCTGGGACGGGGACGGCAGGGAACAAGGGTACGCGTTTCCGGGACGGTGATTTTTTTGCCAATTTTGGGGACGGCTATATAAAAGTAGGGAAAATTAAAATTAAAATAAATAGGGAAATTTAAAATATTCATATGAAAACATGGATAAAACATGCACATATCCATTATAGAACCTTAACATATAAGAACTAGTAGAGTTCTTATGGCAAATTTGTGTTAATTTGAGAGTCAAAGTCAAATTGCTTATAGAATTCCTTATCAAAATTCATTGTCTATATGCAGAATTTATGGGGACGTCCCCTAGGAGACCCTTGTCCCCGAGACAGGGACGGCTGAAAAAAATACCGGGGACGCGTCCCCGGGTAACATAGAAAATAATTCATTCAAGCACATTAATAAAGTAAATTTTTAAAATTTCTTTTTAATTTCACTTAAGTCAATTTATTAAATTAATTGAAATAAAGCTATCCATAAAATTTACTTTCTTGGACAACTTTAACTAATTAATTTAATTTATTCCCTAATATCCCAAAATTAGCCTATAGAAATTAAATAGGCTAAACAGGTCATCTCCTGCTACACCTTGGAAAGGGACATTACAAACCTCCCTCCCTGAAATTGATTGTACTCAAGCAATCATAGATTTGGGTGCTGCAAGATTTGTTCACCTTCCCAAGTGGCATCCTAAGGGCAAGTCCTTCCATCTAATGATATACTCCTTAATCACTCTACTCAACCTTCTCTCTCTAACATCCACAATAACATCAAAAACCAAAGCCAATCTACCCTCCTCACTCAACAGTTGAAGCTCTAGTGATGAAGTGATATTTTGTCTAAGTGTCTTTTTGGGACAAGAAATGTGGAACACATTGTGGATTTTACTATATTTTGGCAACTCCAACTCGTAAGCTACTTCACCAACCCTCTCTGCAATATTGTAAGGGCCATACAAGTGAGACTTCAACTTCTCAACATCACTCTTCTTCAACGAAGACTATTAGTAAGGTTGTAGCTGTAAGAAGACTAAATCTCCCACCTCAAAACTTCTCTCAACTTTGTGTATATCCACATAAATCTTTTGCTGATTATGTGGACTCTAAAGATTATCCTTAAGTGACTTAAGGATGTCTGGACTCTCCTGAATCCAATCCTTTGCTTTATGATCATTTTTGTCCCCAAATGCCAAATCTACAAAAGACATACCATCATATCCATACAATAATCATAAAGGAATTATCCCAATCGACATATGATAGGTGGTATCATAGCAATGATCACCCAAATGCAACCACCTGATCCAAGCCTTTTGCTGCCCCACAACATAATTGTGTAGATATCCTTCCACCCATTTATTAGCAATCTCTATCTAATTATCCATTTGGAGGTGGTAACTAGTGCTCAGGATCAACTCTGCACCAACCAACCTCAATAGCTCTTACCAAAAAACACTGAGAAATATGCTATCCTAATCACTGACAATGTTCTTTGTAACCCATGGAGTTAGAACAACTCTCTAAAGAACAACTCTGCAACCTGAAGTTCCTTGTACTCAGATAATATGACAAGGAAATGTGCATATTTTGTCAACCTATCAACAATCGCATAGATGCAATCTCTGCCTTGCACTTTAGCCAAACCAGTGATAAAATCTATGGATGCAATCTACTACTACTGCTCAAGGATAGGTAATGGCTATAATAAACCTACTAGGAAAGTATGCTTTGACTTGTTCCCCTGACAAGTCATACACTCATGAACATGCCACAAGACATCATCTTTCAGACCCTTCCAAGAGCATCTCTCTCTCACCTACCAATAGGTTTTGAAATAACTTGGATATCTTGTAAGTGGCATATCATGAATGGCCCAAATAAAAAAACTCCTTCAATTTCAACTCAAACACCAAGTAGATCATGTCCTTGTAGTAGATGACATCATCTACCACCCTGTACCTGTCATCTTGAATCTTGCATACATTAACTTGCATGCAAAAGTATTCTTGGAATATTCAAACTAAAAGATGAGCCTTCCAATTAACTGAAATCTCAACCAAACAGCAAATAGTGGGTTTCCTGGAAAGAGCATCTGCTACAATATTCCTCTATCTCTTCAAATACTCTATCAAATTCATAAGCCTAAATTTTACTAACCCAATTTTGTTGATGCTAATTCAAATATTTCTACTCCAAGAAGTATTACAAATTGTTGAGATTTATTCTAACAACAAATTTCCCACCTACCAGATATTGTCTGAATTTTGTAAAGGCATGCATGATGGCGAGCATCTCCTTATTGTAGATGAAATACAACCTTTTTGCATCACGGTTGCTTATTGCTCTCAAAGGCAATGGAATGTTTGTTCACTTGAAGCATCACACTCCAAAATAAAAGGTTGAGAGAAATCAAGTAATGCCAAAACAAGACAAGTGCTCATTACCTTCATAAGATAATTGAACATGTGTTAAACCTCCTCTATCCATCTAGTATCTCCCATCTTAGTGAGATTTGTAAGAGGTGTACTAAGTTGAGAGAACCCCTTCACAAAATTGATGTAATAGCTGCATAGGCTAAAGAATCCAATCAACTTTGTAAGTATCTGACAATGGCCTATCCAAAATAGTTGTATCTTCTCCTCATGAACCTTGACTCCAAATGTACAAATTACATGTCCCGAATAAAATATCTCTATCAGCCCAAACTCACATTTAGAAACCTTGGTAAATAGGAATCATGCATCCATGATACCCAATACCTCATCGAAGTGCCTCAGCTTATCCACCCAAGTCTAGCTATAAATGAGAATATCATCAAAGAATACAAGTAAAAACTGCACAACTATTTGTTGAAGGTATGGTTCAGGTAGAACTGAAAGGTAGTGGGAGCATTGGTCAAAACAAAGGGCATGACCAAATCCCGCATTGCCCATAATGACGCCTAAAAGTTATTTTTTGTATGTCCTACTCCCTAATTCTGATCTAGTGCTATCTTGAATGAAGATCAATCTTCGAAAAATACACTGCAACATGTAGCTCATCCGAAAGCTCATCAATCATCGGAATTGGATGCTTGTTTTTATGGTCTTTTTATGAAGTACATGGTAGTCAATGCACCTCTACATAGTCCCATCCTCCTTCACCAAAACAGCTAAAGAAGAAAAGGAACTCAAGCTAGGTCTAATATGACACATATCAAATAACTCCTTAATTGTTTTCTCAATTTCTTCTTTGAATCTCTTTGGGTATTGATAAGGAGTACTAATAAAAGGCTTAGAGCCCTCTAGCTTGATCACATGCTCAAAACCCCTATCTAGTGGTCTCATTGGAGTAATGTCACTAAAAACCACATTGTGTTTGCTTAGAACATATCGGATATCCACATGATAATGCCCATCACTACCAGAAGGGGTTTTGGAAGAAATCAAACATTGGGCTGCCCAAGCCCCAAGCAACCTCACAATGTCTAATAATACTCTCCATTCACTTAGTCGTCACAATCCTAGGTGCACCCCTCAACATACCTCTTAAGCTAAGTTGTTGATTCATTGTGGGTGCAAGTACAGGATACAGGTTTAGGTATGTAAGTATGGCAATTTTTTTCCCTTGGTACGGATACAAGTACACCTATATATATATGTGTGTGTGTGTGTGTATGTATACAAATATATATATATATATATGTATATATACATGTGTGTGTGTCTGTATATATATGTAAATATGTGTGTGTATATAAATATATGTATATATATATATGAATATCTATTTAAATCTATATATAGATAGATATATACAAATTGATAGATAGATAGAAAGATAGATATGTTCAAACATCAAAATAATAAAATATAATTGTAACTGTATAACTATAAGCAAAGAGATACTCATAAATCCATAATTACCAATAAATAAAAATTTTAAATACCTCATAATATCATGTTCAAAATTTGCAAAAATGATAATATTCAACCCTCCAAATGTCATTACACAATGAAAATTCAAATTACAATCCATATTTAATATCCATATTCATCTTCATCAAAAGCATCAACGTCAACATTTGGTTCGACTTCATTTGAACCACGCTCCATTAGATTGCCACTCTCACAAGCTACGTCTATGTCAAGTGCAAGAGTTGCCTCATCTATAAAGACTTGGGCAAGCTAGGCAACTACAACATCTAAATCAGCTAGGAGAAAAATAATGGTGAGAATGCAAATTGGTGAAATGACAAAACAAAGGAAAGGTAGGGCAAAATTAGGGTTGGGGCATTTTTATGTTTTAAATAGTTTTCTTTTACATGTAGGGAGCTTTTTGGACACCCACGGCATTGGAAACTCCCGAGTTCGTCTGGGTTCGGCCTAGGTTTTTCCAGAGTTCAACTTGAGCACCATGTTCAAACCCAAGGTGAACACCAGGCCAAACCCAAACCAAGCCTAAACCCGTACCTAGACCCGAACCCACGAATCCGATAAAATAGCTCTTAAGACCACTTTTTCACATCAACTTTGAATTCCAATTCCATGGTCTTGAAATTCTGAGAATACTTTCCTAATGAGTGTAGCCATTGAACAACCAAATGACATCAATATCCCCAATGTCTACTATGTAGAAATCATCTGTAACAATATAGTTTTCTAGGGCAATGCTTGTTAACTCATTTTTTAAACTTTCATTTTCCCGCCTTAAGTCTAAAGCCTTGGTTCATATGGCTCTCTTTATCCCGACTTGTCCCCTTAATGTTGCTAAGTCTTGTTTGTAGTCGGAGATTTGTCGAGCCTCTGTACCCGGTCAAAAAGATTAACAAGTTTTCAAACCTTTCCTTTCGGTTCATAAATTCGAGAAATTCCTAACCGCCCAACTATCCTTAAATTGTATTCCTTTGTAGTCAGCTAGTCTGGAGATATTGGAACCCATGTACCCTTTGCCAGCATAGTTTGGCAGTTCAACATTTTACCTACCACCTGATTCAAAGCTTTTTCTACTCTCAAGGCGTTGTATTTTCGTGATGTCAATCAATTCAATTCATTAATAGCCATTAGGTGATGGAAGACAAGTGTGTTAACACAATTTTCAAAAAAGAATATAGTATCCTAGCCATTAGAATTAAATGCAATTAATGCCTTGATCCTGAAAATGGCCGCCGTTTTCATCCCAAACACGCAACAGCGAGAACTCTGAGTTTCCTAAGGTGCGAAAGAGCTTGCAGAGAAGCAAAGAGACAGGTTAGAATCAATCTATATTGTTTCTTTTACCTCCTTTCCTTTTAATGTAACCATTCTTTCAAAGCGAGTTGTTTTGAAAGATGTATTTTTCTCATGAGCCTGTGTGATGCACTCCCTCCAACTCTTTGGCAAACCCACCTTCCAAAATCTAGTACTACAAAATTTCTGGTTGATTGTTTATTGTGCTTGAAATCCTGGTACTCTCTAAAGTCACCAACAATAGAAGATGGCCTTTTACAAATATGGGAGCCACATGCCTTCAGGATATCCTGAGAAAAATGCGGCATGGAAATATATCTCCTACTGTATCTCCTACTGATTCCCAGGAAATCCGAGCTCATGACGGTTTTATAATTACAAGAGCTGATTCAGACATTATCACACAAGCTTTGAAAATACCAGACCGGGACCAATTGGTGGATGTATCAGTAATGTTGCCCTTCTGAAATTTTCCTTAATTTAATCCTGAGACAACAATTCCAACTTAAGGTGAGAACTGTAATATAAAATTTACCCAAACTGAAGACATTTATTTATGATATTTAAATTGTAATTTTAGGAATTGTTCGAAAGATAGAACTTATCTTGATAGCTTCCTCTAATTTATATACTTGAGATATGTGCTCCTATATTGTAACTCTGTTCTCAGTTTCTTAACACCTCTAAAGCTAGGTAATATCGCCTTTTATGCTTTCCTCAATCTTGGTCATATAGTTATACTAAGATTTGTAGATTGACTTGAACACGTGATTCAATTGTAATATATAAGAACACAGATATATGTGTTTAATCCTTAAATCTCCAGATCACAGTGCCTGAATGGTTTCCCTTATGTCACATGATGGAAGGATGAAAGGGTATGCTTCAATCTGTTCACTGTGTCTGATCGCAATCCTTATGTTCATTACAGAAGAGTGGACGCTGTCTCTGCTTATTTAGTACCTTAGTCTCATGTGTCTATAACCTCGTTGGAGAGTGGATATACCCCCTTCACCTGGCTTCCTTCAATTTGGCTTTAGTCAAGTAAAAATGATCAAATCCAATGATATCTTGGCAATGAGTCTCGATCCATATTAAGTAGCTTGGGCATTGAATAGTTACACCCTTTTGGGAAGGGACACATCTTTATGCTTTCTTAATCACACCATTCTACTATTCAAGGATATCGGTTACTTACACAAATCGTGCCTTTATTCTTAATTTCAGCCCTTGTGAGCCACTTCATGATTATCGTAGTTTACATACATTGATTCTTTTAATCACTTTTGTTCCCCTTTTTTATTACATTATCCCTCCTTAATAAAGTTGTTGCCCTGTCTTATTCTATTGTCTATTCATAGTTTTAAATATAATTGTGCTCCCTAAACATACCTGGGATTGCGACCTTTTAGCTGATGTATTGCCTTCTATTATTTAATCGCTGCACATTAGTAGCAGCCATCCTTCAATAAGGTGTAATCACTGACTATTAATGCATAATAATTTGGTCGTCGTTCTTCATTATCTTTGTGTGTTTATTCTAATACTGATTGTTGTTAAGTATAGACAAAACACGAATGGTGTTCTGTCATTAAGGTATTAATCACAAACCAATGCATTTAGCCGTAACTCATTTCTTTTCAAAGTTGTTCCTTCATCATACTGATTGATACGTATTTTCATATTTGACCAGCAGGGTGAGTTCATTGCATGGGCAATGAATTCAAGTACCATTAATAATTACTTGGCTAGTATCAATGGCTCTCATCTTTCTTCTATTGGTTGTCTCGTTAATGATAGCTATTTCATTATTTATGAATTGATGTTTCTTCTTTATTAATTCCAGTCATATATAAGGTATGTGAATCATTGATCAGCAATGGCATTCTTCCTTACATGAATCGAATGAATTGGTTTTGAATATCATCATCTATAAAGATGATACAAGGAGCTTTCTTTTGCTTGTTTGGTTCTAGAAATTAGGATTTGGATGGGGACATCACAGTATCCACAAAAAAGGGATGGAATCATTTTAGTGAGAGAAAAGACATTGGGCCATTGTGATTTGTTGATGTTTAGCAGCAGGAGATATCTTTCCCCTGACTGCTGTCATGACCTTTATTAACATTTTATTTATAATCGCTGTCTTATATCAGCGATTTCATTACTTCTCTAAACTATGTTAATAGTTTCTTATTATATAATAAGTTTCTTTTATTTAGTATCCATTTGTTAATGGATAACTAATATTGTTTGTATATCGGGTGCTTATACATTTCGCACCCTTTCTTGTAGTGACACCCCAATTGGGGTCATGTCTGTCCATGACCCCTTATCGGGTATATTATCACTTAAATCACAGGCTCTAGGGGACATGAAAAAAAAGGAAGTTTATGCTGCGTATACATTTGTATTGCCCATGAGAATATTGCTGTGCAAATCCGATCATCTGTGGAATTACATTCTGTTCTTATACAAGTGATAGTCTGTGAATGACCTGTGGTGTTTATACGCAAAGCCTGTGAAAGTTATATGCTGCATCATCCGTAAATTATATGCTGTGCACTTTCAGTCAAAACTCGTGAAACATATATATTCTTATATGCCTGTAATTAGTGACCAGCAGACAGAGAACAACTGAATTAAATATATTGGAGAAATATATCACTTGAAGGAAAATCGATATCAAGCAATATATTGATATATATTGCTTCAGATTAATTCAAATCAGAAAATTTTAATTCTGTACTTCTGCATATATAATTCTGATCCAAAAATTTAACATGGTATCAGAGCGGGTCTAAGCAAAGATCATGATCAGAATTATTTTAAACAGCAAAATATTCTTCTCTTCTTCTTAGGGCATCTATCTTTGCATCAAAAATGGTGAACGGACTCAAGGTTGAAGATAGACTTGATGGTGCCTCTAACTTCACCTCTTGGAAGTTTAGAGCCCTAATTGCATTAGAAGAAAACGATATTCTTGAGTTCGTGGAGAAAGAAGTACCCGAGCCTTCTGATGAGACTGAGAAAACACAATGGAGGAAGAATGGCACGAAGGCCAAGAAGATATTGATTGATTCCGTGAAGGATCACCTTGTGCCTATTATCTCCAAGTTGAAGACAGCTAGAGAAATGTTCAAAACTTTGAGGGATTATATGAGATCAATAACACCGGCAAAGCTCTTGCTTTAAGGCAACAGCTTCATCACATCAAGATGGCTAAAGGAGATTCAGTCACCTCCTTCTTCATGAAGATTACTGAATTGAAGGATCAACTATATGCCATTGGAGACATAGTTGAAGACAGGGACTTAGTCATGTTGGCACTTAACGGTCTTCCTCAATCTTGGGAGCCTTTCATCCAAAGTATCAGTGGAAGACCTAAGCTACCAAAGTTTGATTGCCTTAGAGCAGACTGCATTCAAGAGGAATCCAGGTTGGCAGCCAGAGGTATTGGTCATAGCTCTAATGAAGACAATTATGTTCTTGCTACTCAAACTTCACAGAGGAAAAGAAGAGAAGGGAAACAAGGAAAATTCACGAGAAATAGAGACAAGAAATCAGACACTCCTGAATCAAACAAGAAGAAGGATATATTCAATGCTTCAGATGTGACAAGTATGGTCAATGTGCTAAAGATTGTCCAACTAGACCAAAGCATTATGTCTCTACTGCGGATGTGGATGATGTTTCTCCTTTGAAGGAATCAAGAGATGACTCAAGTGGATTTCTATTCATTTCAGCTCTTTCAAGCAATGTCCCAACCGACAATAACACTTGGTTGATTGATAGTGATGCTTCATGTCACATTACAGGATATCGAGAGCATCTTTCCGACTTAGTAGCAAGAGAAACCAACTTGAAAGTGATAATCAGAGATGATGCTTGATATTCAGTGAAAGGTGTTGGAACCACCTCTCTACATCTAGATTTCGGCATCCCTCTTCATTTGAGTGATGTCTTGTTTGTACCAAGTATCAAGAGGAACCTTGTATCAATTTCAGCCTTGGAGAACAAAGGATATCAAGTTGCATTCTCAAAAAGAAAATTTCTTACTTGGCCGAAGAACTCTAGCATTAAAATAGCTAAGGTTATTGGTGTTCGCCAAGAGAGTCTATATAGACTTTCTACTTGACCAATTCAAGCATTGATGCATGATTCCACTAGTTCGAGTGAGCTATGGCATAGAAGACTTGCTCACCTTCACTTCAAAGCTCTTCCATCCATGGAGAAGATGGTTACCGGCCTTCCAAAACTCAGTCAGGAGCATAATGGTACTTGTAGGGGATGTGCAATGGGTAAGAATACTAAGGGTCCGTTTCATAGTAGTGAGGATTTGTGTGGTCCAATGTTTGTGGCATCCTTAAGTGGTTTTTGGTTTTATGTAACTTTCATTGATGACTACTCTAGAAAGACTTGGATTTATTTTTTGAAGTCTAAGGAGTCTAAAGAAGTGCTTGAGAAATTCAAAGAATTTAAGGCTCAAGTAGAAAACTTGTCTAAGAAAAGGATCAAGGTTCTAAGATCTGATAAAGGAGGAGAATACACCTCTGGAAGCTTCCGTAATTTTTGTATTGAGGCAGGGATTAAGAGGGAGTTTTGTGTTCCTTACAATCCCCAGCAAAACGGAGTTGCAAAAAGGAAGAATAGATCCATAGTTGAGGCAGCCAAAGCCATGATCCATGATCAAGACTTACAAACCTTTCTTTGGGCAGAACCATCCGGAACTGCAGTGTATGTTCAGAATCGAAGCCCTCATCGAATATTGGAAAGTATGACTGCTAAAGAAGCATTTATAGGTGTGAAACCTGAGGTTAGTCATTTGAGAATCTTTGGTTGTTTTGTTTATATTCATGTGCCTAAAGATAAGAGATTTAAGTTAGAACCATCTGGCAAGAAAGGAATATTTGTGAGTTATAGTGAATCTTCAAAAGCCTATAGGATTTACATTCCAGGACAGAAACAAACAGAGATCAGCAAGGATGTCTCTTTTGAAGAAGATGTTGCATTCATAAGATCTAAAGGTTCATACATGGAGATAGATAATGAAGACAAGGAGCCTCCTCAAGACATGGACGTTGATCATACTCTCGAGATTCAGAGGGAGTCTACTGAACCTGAAGAGGTTATTGATCCAGTTGGGCCTTTGGAACCTACTGATGGTCCAAGAGATATTGCTATAGGTCGAAAGAGACCTCTATGGGCTAGAAAAACTATGCAAGATGTAGAAAAGTATGCAGCTCCTAGAGGCACATTCAGAGAAAGCAAGAGATCACAGAAGTTTCCTGGCTATGTAGCATTGATGAGTCACATCATTGAATCTGAACCTTCTAGTGTTGAGGAAGCATCAACTCAGCAAGTGTGGAAAGATGCTATGACAAAGGAGTATCAGTCCATTCTCAAGAATGATGTTTAGGATGTTATACCTAGACTAGAAGAGAAATCAGTTGTATCTTCCAAGTGGCTCTTCAAGATCAAGAATGCAGCTGATGGGAGCATTGAAAAATACAAAGCAAGATTTGTGGCTAGAGGATTTTCTCAGAAAGAGGAAATAGATTATGAGGAGACTGTTGCTCTTGTTGCTCGCCATACATCCATCAAGACTATTATTACTATTGCATCAGCTAAATGATGGAAGCTACACCAAATGGATGTAAAGATAGCATTCCTTAATGGTGTAATTGAAGTAGTGTACATTGAACAACCAAATGGGTTTGTGATTCAAGGAAAGGAATCTCATGTATGCAGATTGAAAAAGGCATTGTATGGCCTTAAACAGGCACCTCGTGCTTGGTATGAGAAGATTGATCGATACTTGATGAGCTTGGGATTCTCCAAGAATGATGCAGATTCAAATCTTTACTTCAAGGTAATTGATGGTGAGACTCTAATATCGGTTCTTTATGTTGATGACTTGTTTCTTACTGGTGAAGATCATCTCATTGTTAAATGCAAGGAGTTAGCTTCTGAATTTGAGATGAAAGATTTAGGTCTTATGCATTACTTTATAGGATTGGAGGTATGGCAGAGACCTAATGAGATTATTCTAAGTCAAGGAAAATACACCATAGATATCTTGAAGAGATTTGGGATGATGGATTGCAAATCTATGTCTACACCAATGGAAACAAACTTAAAGAAATTGAGTGAGTTTGTAGCTAGTTCAGATCTGGTAGATCCCACCATGTACAGGCAGTTGATTGGATCCTTGATGTATCTAGTCAATACTAGACCAGACATTTGCTATGCAATGAGTGCCTTCAGTCAGTTCATGTGTGAACCAAGGCACATTCACCTAGTTGCAGCAAAGCATATCTTGAGATACTTGCGTGGCACAGTAGGATATGGCTTGAGATATACTTCCAGTGTAGATCTAAAGCTACAAGGCTACTCTGATTCTGATTGGGCCGGGGGTGCAGCTGACAAAAAGAGCACCTTTGGATGTTGCTTTAGCTTGGGGTCTGCAATGATTTCTTGGTGCAGCAGGAAGTAATCTTCAATGGCACTAAGTACAACAGAGGCAAAATATATTGCAGCATGTGTAGCATCTTGAGAAGCAATGTGGCTTCGAAAGCTTCTTTACAGGGTTGTTTGGACAATCATTGTAGCCAACTGTTATTCATTGCGACAATCAAAGCTGTGTGAAGCTATCTATCAATCCAGTGTTCCATGACAGAACAAAACATGTTGAGATCAAATGCCATTACATCAGAGATATGGTATTGAGGAAAGCTATTCAGTTGAGATATATTTGCACTAACGATCAGACGACAGACATTCTCATCAAGCCTCTCTTCAGAGTGAAGTTTGTGCACTTTAGAAACAAGCTTGGTGTTGTGGAGAATGAAGCCTTTGCTGAGAGGGAATCTTAGCATCACTGATCTTTTGTAATTTGCTATATTGCATCTTTCTCTGTGACAGAGAAATTTGAGGTGAAAGCCCTTGTCCATCTCTGAGACGGATATGTGGTACTTTCCACCCTCTGGTAGTAGCCATAGTGGATGTCATGTTGAGTGACTCCAAGACAACTTCACGTTGAGAGACTCCATGATGAATTCTTTGTACTTGTGTTTTTCCACACATGGGAGTAGCTATGGTGAACGTCATGTTGAGTGACTTCATGACGACATCACGTTGAGTGACTCCGTGATGGGCACTTGTGCACATATTTTCTTGCACACATGGGAGTAGCCATGGTGTACATACATCATGTTGAGTGACTCTGTGATGAACTCTTCTTCCACAAATGGGAGTAGCCATTGTGGATGTCATGTTGAGAGACTCCATAACATGTATATATGGAAAGATACCTCCCTAGCTAAGAGGGAGTGTTGATGTTTAGCGGGAGGAGATATCTTTCCCTTGACTGCTGTCATGACCTTTATTAAAAAAAAATTATAATCGCTGTCTTATATCAGCGATTTCATTACTTCTCTAAACTATGTTAATAGTTTCTTATTATATTTTAAGTTTATTTTATTTAGTATCCATTTGTTAATGGATAACTAATATTGTTTGTATATTGGGTGTTTATACATTTCGCACCCTCTCTTGTAGTGACACCCCGATTGGGGTCATGTCTGTCCACGACCCCTCATCAGGTATATTATCACTTAAATCGCAGGCTTTAGGCGACACGAAAAAAAGGAAGTTTATGCTGCGTATACATTTGTATTGCCCATGAGAAAATTGCTGTGCAAATCCGATCATCTGTGGAAATTACATTCTGTTTTTATACAAGCGATAGTCGGTGAATGACCTGTGGTGTTTATACATAAAGCCTGTGAAGGTTATATGCTGCATCATCTGTAAATTATATGCTGTGCACTTTCAGTCAAAACTCGTGAAACATATATATTCTTATATGCCTATAATTAGCGACCAGCGGACAGAGAACAACTGAATTAAATACATTGGAGAAATATATCACTTCAGATTAATTCAAATCAGAAAATTTTAATTCTGTACTTCTGCATATATAATTCTGATCCAAAAATTTAACATGATTAATTAGCTTTATTTTGCAAGCTTTGAAGGATTTTATTCCATCTCATAAACTATAGGCTCTGGAATGCCAACTTTCTATTTTAGTGTCTCATGTAATTACCTTTATAACGGTTGTCCTCAAGGGTTATTAAGACTTGGCTATAAAATAGAGTAGAGTGTGCCTATGCGGGCATCCTTTTTTTTTACTATTTTTGGGAGGTGTTAATGCTACTGAAGGGACAATTAATGAAAGCTATTTGAATTGGTTTCTGAAAATCATAAACTTTGTGCTATGCTTGATGATTTGTTTAATCTTCTTATGTTAAATGTACCATTGTTTGGATAATTTCTTCTCGTCTACAGAAGTGATTGAAATTGTATGCATGCACCTTTTATGAATCATTCATCTTTGAATGGATATTATTACAATGTTTTAATTTGAAGTTGTGGCAATCTGTATGTTTCAATATAGAATCTTTGTATTCTATCTCGTTCTAAATTTAGTAGTTAATTATAGCCCCTTTTAAAGATTTTTCGTCAAAAGCCACACCTTTCATCTGCTTTCTGGTGAAAAGCACACATGGTTTTCATTCGTTGCATATTATTAGAAGGTAGTTGCGCCTTGTAAAATAAGTAGAGAGCATATATGTAATATCATTGTATCTGACTCAACTGGTAGTTTCATTTGTCATTTGTTTGGGTGTGAGAATACAGAGTTAAGTGGAAAATATGAAAAGTAACAATGCTCAACTGAGGAACCTATGTAGTACATGTCATGGTGAAACCATCTACTAACTACATTGAAGCCCTCAACATCCTCTACCAATAAAACCAGTTAACAAACATGCAAACCAAATAGCTAATAATGCATTCACCCACAGAAGCACAAACAGCATAACACAAGATATTTTGACGTGGAAACCCAAATGGGAAAAACCACGGTGAGATGGAACTCACAAGTAACTATCTACAGAATAGGAACCAGACCGATTAAGGTCTTACAATGTTCTTTACCAGAACAGATCCTGTTAGGAATCTCAATCTTTGTTAGTAGATAAGTCCAATTAAAGACTACCTTGCTAGAGGATTTTAGATCCACAGATGTGAACCACCTTGTTAGAGGATTTACAAAAGGCTTTTTAGGCCTACCCAGTTAAGGGCTACAGACTTGTCAAAGATGTGAGTAATCAACAAGTGTTTGATCTAGCTAATAGCACAGACTGTTCGGTTAGATCCTTGATGGCTCGTTCTTAATGCACTCCTGCATTACTTCAGTCTTCTACACATTCATATTCTCTCCAACTCCTCAACCACCTTAAACCCTAGCCGCAATATCAACTATCGCAACAACAACATCAACAACCTAAAACCCTAGACATGATGTCCTTATAAAGGAAACTGATTTCATGTCGGTCCAATAGGATTACATTACAATTTCCTAGGCTCAATGAACCTGGACATACTTGGTAACACGACACAAAAAGCACTGCTAAAGTGTCGGCACCGTCAAACAATCGGTGGATGGTAACTCATCACAAAATGCCGGTTGGTAACTCATCACAAAGTATTACCGGTTTATACAAAATGCCGGTTGCCGGTTTGACAAAAATGAAGACTGGTAGAAATGTGTTATGCCGCTTTAATCCCTCGTACCGCTTGAGGTCAACATGCCGCTTCAGACTGGGAAACACATTCTGCAAAACACCAATAGTCTAAAGACTATAATACAACATACCGGTTGGAACAAATACCGGTTGTGCTCTAACTCATACATATAAAGAGGATCTCAATGCAAGTGTGTGTCCATCAATGACAATCACAACATAAACATCAAAAATGTCAACAATCTCCCCCTTTGGCATTGATGGCAACACTTAGGAAAATAAAATTTTGACATCTAAGTGTTTTACAACAAAATCATGCGATTAGCAAAATTGCTCCCCTAAACATATACACTATCCCTTTGTCAATACAATGTATAACAATTTTGCATATAGAGCATAAACATTGAGATATACAGAGCATATAATCAAAATTTGATTACCAGATACTTCTCCCAATAGAATTCTTCTCCCCCTTTGCCAACAATGACAAAGTACAGCTGAACAACCCTGTTTTCAGTTGATATTAAAATAATAAAAGTTAATGACAACTAGGAATGATACTTGTCAAAAACAGATTTAAAGTCCTGCAAGAATTGTTTCATCGACAAAGACCAGGACTCAAGTAGGGAGGTGGCAACTTCTTGCTCTGTCTGCATCTGGGAGACCCGTTCTTCCATGGCATCAATTGTGCTTATCTCCTGTGTAACTGTTAGGGCATCCAGGTTCAGATAGCACTTCTGAAGAATTTGCAATTGTGGGAGTAGAACCAGTTGTAGCTCCTACAAATCTCTAGACCGAGTGCTGATTTCTTGCTCCATTTGTGCTGTCTGGATGTGAAACCGGTGAACGGTTTGCCCATAAGTTGTAAAGGAATCATAAGGAAGCTTGAATGTGCTCAAGTAGGACTGCAAGTCCGTTTCAAGTTTTTGCTTCTGAGCTAGCACATCATCATAGAACAGATGAGGTTGGTAGATCTTGCTAAGTAGCAGATTCCCCTCATCCAGAGCGTACCTTATACCCTTTTGTTCTTTCTTCAGTTCAGTCCGGAGCTCATTCAACTTCTTCACCAGAGCTATATTAAGAGCTTTTTATTGCTCTTTCTTGACATTAGCCTTTGCTGCCTATTCAAGGCTCTACACCTGATCATCCACTACTGTGCATAGGAGCTTGAGTTTAGCTAGTGATGAATCAGTGTTGGGAAGATTTGTACCGGGTATCAAACCAGTAAGCGTATCCACAGCCGCTTGAATTACATCTTGCTCCTTCTTCCGTCGAATGATTTCAAGGCGCTCTTGAGCTACCTTGATGCTCTGCATTAGCTCCATTTCACTTGCAGACTGGAGATCTATAGGACTGGAGAGATCAACTGATTTGGCTTGACTCCCAGTTGCCTTCGGAGTCTCCATTTGGGTGTTCTTCTCCACTTCTCCTGCCTTGTCCTCTTCCACTTTCTTCTTCTCCGCTTCTGTCCTCTTCTCCGCTTCCTTATCCTCCTCTTCCTTCTTCCTTTTCTCTGCTTCTCTCCTCTTTTCCTCTTCTTTTTCTTCCTTTTCCTTCTTCTTCTTCTCTGCTTCTTTCTTCTTCTCCTGTTCCTTATCTTCTTCTTCCTTCTTTTTCTTTTCATCTTCTTGCTTCTTTTTCTCTTTTTCCTCCTCCTTCTTCTCCTCTTCATCTTTCTTCTTCTTCTCTTCTTCATCCTTCATCTTTCTTCTTCTTCTCTTCTTCATCCTTCTTCTTTCTCTCTTCTTCATCCCTTTTCCGCTTCTCTTCTTCATCCTTTTTCCTCTGCTCTGCCTCTTCCTTTGTCGCTTCTTGTCTATCCTTGGCTTGCTTATCAGCCTGTTTAGCCTGCTGATTTTGTCCTGTTGCCTCAGATGGTGTTTCCTGAGTATCATCCTCAACGTCCAGAGCATCGACATCAATGGTGTCGATCGGTTCAACAACCGGATTTCCTTCATCATCAAATACTTCGTCCGGTTTGGATATAACCGGTTCTTCTTCAGCTTGCCGGTTGGCTAGAGGCGCTTCGTGAGTCTGGACAGCAGTTCTCATATACAGATGAGTGTCTTTTTCGACATCATCAACTCTACCTTCTAACAGCCAGAGTCTTCTTTTTCTAGTGAAGAAGAGTCCTTTATTTTGGTCATTAACATCAAACAATTCAGAATTTGACAGGTTGAGAAAGTACTGTGCAAAAACTTTCTCCCTAATTTCCTGTTCCTTTTCTATGGCAATGCGCCATCTATTGTCTAATGACATATATAAAGAATCCGGTGTCTGAGACTTGATCTCTGAGGGCGACCGGTCATTAACACATAAATACTGAATTATTTCCTTTTCAACCGTTTCCTTTTCATCCTCATTAAAGTCATCAAAACACTCAAGTAAGTCATTTAGCACTTTTCTCCTAACATTCTTTATTGTTCTTTGACAATGTGTCAAAGGTTTATAGGAAGATATATCTGTATTTACCAGTGCAGATGATGTCGGTTCATTCTTTGTCTTCCTCTTTGCTTGACGTGTTTTCTTTGGCTTTTCCTCAGACACAGTTTCTTCTAATTCTGGAGAGGTATTCCTTGTCTTCCTCTTTCTCTGGAACACTTTAGCCAGTGCAGCTTCCGGTTTCTTCTTGGCTGGTGACTGCTTGGTCACTTTTGGAGTTGCAATAGTAACCGGTGCAGATGTTGCAGGCACTGCCTTTGCCTTCTTTACTGCCGGTTCTTTTTCTTTCATTGCTGGTGGTTTCTCAACCGATGCTATCCTCTCTAGGTAGGCGCCGGTTCTCTTTGCCTTAGGATCAAGCGGTGAGGCAATAAGGGTAGAGGCATACCCTTCCAGCATATCGTACATCACCTCATAGCCCATTGGCTCCACTTCTTCCTGTCTAGGCTCAACAGCCTCCATTATGCATTTATCTATTTGGATGGTGAAGCAGATATCGTCTTCATAATTCTTGACGATGTCACCTGATATCCTCACTCTTTGGCTCATTTTCCTTCTGAACTCATCAAAATACTTGTTCAGAATATCAAGGTAGCCGGTTCCAATTTCTTCAATGCTTTCCTTGATTTGTTTGGTTACCGGTTGGTCACCAGACCATTGGACATCTCCTACTCCTGGAAAGTAGCCTTGGAAATAGAAGAACAACCCAACCAGTAGTTGTCCAAACTTGAACCTAAGTGCATTATCCTGTTTGATCGACTTCAGATTCAACAGGAGTTGTCTCTGCATACCGGTGCACAAATCAAATGATGCATCCTCCTTTATCATCCGATAAGTGGCATTTACCGCTGCAGCAGATACAGAGTTAATTCTGCTAGTTGAGAATGTCCGGTATCCCATCACCATACATGCATACTTCACCAGATCATCCTTGATAGAATTGACTGTCATGCCTCGTGAGTCGCTCACTGAACTGGTGAGCTTGGGCATTTCAGTTTTGCTTACAGTTCTTAGGGCTGGCACTTCCCCTGTGTTGTAGAATCCGGTGACTGCATGAATTGCCTGCGGCATGATATCATGTGTTCTCTCCAGGTACATCTTATCACCATGGACTCTGCTCAGAATGATCCTTATATGATCCTCTGTGAAATCTTCCAGGAAGTAAACAGCATTGTGGAGCTTTTTCTTCTTCAAAATATTAAACTCCGGTTTGATCTTCTTATCTTTTCCACAAAATAAACCTAACTGGGTGTGGATAGCTAGAGACCCTAGGTCTTCTATCTTGCAATCTATGTAGTCAGAAATTCCCTCTTCTACTATCACACCAGCCGGAACTTGTGATAGGGCATTATACTTGGACTTCCGTTGAATAAAACTTGCAGACTCGACAGATGCACTAGAGCTGGTAAGAGATGCGGAAGCCATGATAGAAATTCAAAGAACTCGAGAAATACCTTTTGAAACACGTGAATTTAGGGCTTGCCGATTCTCCTTCACTTCACACTCCGTCAATTGCTGAATCACCGCTTTGTGTTCTCCACTTGACCATTTCCAGTTTGAATTTGAATCTCCTTTGCGGTTTCTCAATTTCTCAAAATATCTGCTCAAATCGCCTTTTTGTTTCTCTGCTCTTTGAAAAACTTTTCTTCGCTCGAAAACTGATAGTGAGAAATGATTTGAAAAATGCTTTTAAACATATTCCTCACCTACCATCATTAATGCTCCTCCATTAGGGCGTAAACACTAATTTGCCTATTTACCGTTTCCGGTCTTTTGCCAAACGACAGGTATCACATACCGGTTAAGGTCTTTTACCGGTGTAAACCGGGGGTTCGAAATATTTCGCCGTTTGCTCCCCCTAAGCTTTTCTGAAGCTTAGTTTGCCAGTTCCGTGATTTCCACACTAGGTGCAGAAACCAGGTCCTCTTGTAGCACCATTGGTTTCTTCTTCCAGGTTTTGTTCATATCCGCTTGAACAGTGTCAACATCAATGTCTCCTTCCGGAGTGACCGGTATATCATCAGATATGTCCTTTCTTGATCTACAAAATCTGGCAATGTGACCCGGTTTGTTGCAGTGATAACAGACCAATCCAGGTGCTCTCCAAGGTCCATTGTTCATGTTTCCATTCTTTCTTCTGCATGTTGCAATAGTGTGACCATGACCATGACCATGACAGATCATACAATTTGCTCTCCATCCGGTTGCTGCTTGATAACCACCGCTTCTTGGCCAATGATTGAAGGCATTAAACCGGTTGTGATTCCGGTTCACAAAAGGTTCAGGACCAACTCCTTGGGTCCTCTGAGGATATCTTCCAGTGTTATTCATAACAGACCTGCATTTAGACACTCTATGCCCATACTTGTTGCATGCATAACAGTTACCATCAAATCTATAAGATCTAGGCTTATCATTTAGGAAATAAGGAAAATTGTTGTAAGCCTTACTCCTACACACATTTGCAGTATGTCCTTCTTTAAGACAGTTAAAGCAAACAGGTTTAAACTTTTGCTTACCTTTATCCTTTGATGCTGGTTGTTTCTTTGATGTTCCAGCATTCGTACCAAAGGTCTCACCTTCCTCATGACCGGAATAGCCAAGTCCATTGGTATTCTTGACCAGTTTGGCAGATTCAAGCTTTTGCTCTAGCTTGACAAAACTGTTGTTGAACTTAGCAAGTATTTCCTTTGACTCAGAGAGTTCTTTGGAAATAGCAGCATTTGTTTTCAATAGGTTTTCATTCTCAGAGATGGCAATGTTCAGTTCTCCTTGCATGTCTTCCTTTTCCACTTTGTTTGCATGGAGTTGGGCATTTAGGGCACTCATCTCTTGTTTCAGCTTGGAGATCCCATGATCTCTTTCTTTCACCAAATCTTCAACTTTCCTCCAGTTCTCAAGCTCTTGACACATCCGGATAGTCAATCCTTCCAACTCCTTTCTCAAGTTGGAGTTTGATTCATTCAACTTATTTACTTCTGCGATTAGGGCTTCCATGTCAGCTTCATCTGAAGAACTATTTTCAAATAGCTCCATCAGCTTTTCTGCATGTTCTCTTCGTTTTGCTTGAGATGCCTTGTATTTGACCATAAGATCATCATAGGCTTGCTCAAACTAAGTGAGCCGATGGGTAAGTTCCCTCAACGTGTATTCCCCCATATCTCTTTCCAAGTGGTTAAACTTATAGAAAGGTTGACTATGATACCAATTGATGAATACTAAAAGGGGGGGGTGAATTAGTATGCCAAAAATCTTTGCTCTTAAACACTTTGCAAGACTAACAGTAAACCGGCAAAACAGTTTAATAGACAAACCGGTTAACAAACATGCAAACCAAATAGCTAATAATGCATTCACCCACAGAAGCACAAACACCATAACACAAGATATTTTGACGTGGAAACCCAAATGGGAAAAACCACGGTGAGATGGAACTCACAAGTAACTATCTGCAGAATAGGAACCAGACCGGTTAAGGTCAGACCGGTTAAGGTCTTACAATGTTCTTTACCAGAACAGATCCTATTAGGAATCTCAATCTCTGTTCGGAGATAAGTCTGATTCAAGACTACCTTGCTAGAGGATTTTAGATCCACAGATGTGAACCACCTTGTTAGAGGATTTACAAAAGGCTTTTTGGGCCTACCCGATTAAGGGCTACAGACTTGTCAAAGATGTGAGTAATCAACAAGTGTTTGATCTAGCTAATAGCACAGACTGCTCGGTTAGATCCTTGATGGCTCGTTCTTAATGCACTCCTACATTCCTTCAGTCTTCTACACATTCATATTCTCTCCAACTCCTCAACCACCTTAAACCCTAGCCGGAATATCAACTATCGCAACAACAACATCAACCTAAAACCCTAGACATGATGTCCTTATAAAGGAAACTGATTTCATGTCGGTCCAATAGGATTACATTACAATTTCCTAGGTTCAATGAACCTGGACATACTTGGTAACACAACACAAAAAGCACCGCTAAAGTCTGGGCACCGTCAAACAATCGATGGATGGTAACTCATCACAAAATGCCGGTTGCCAGTTTGACAAAAATGAAGACTGGTAGAAATGTGTTATGCCGCTTTAATCTCTCGTACCGCTTGAGGTCAACATGCCGCTTCAGGCCGGGAAACACATTTTGCAAAACACCAATAGTCTAAAGACTAAAATACAACATACCGGTTGGAACAAATACCGGTTGTGCTCTAACTCATACATATAAAGAGGATCTCAATGCAAGTGTGTGTCCATCAATGACAATCACAACATAAACATCAAAAATGCCAACAGAGCCAACTCCCTAAAATGCAAATCAAGGTCCTTGTCAAACCTGTCGATCAATCTTTGAGTAAAATCAACATATAATGTGATACTAGTGTTGAACACTATATTTGAAATAAAAAATATATATTTCCATAAGCGTGAAGACTAAAGATTTTCGGCCAGGAAATTGTATCGAGCATTTCAAAAGGAGTTTCATCGAAAGAGTGCTTTCATCGAAATAGAGCATGACGTGTAAAGCACTTTGCAAAAGGTTTTCGGCGGAATATCACTTTCGGTAAATAAAGGAAGCCACTCATCGATGCCCAATTTTCATCGAAAAGTGAAAAGCAAAAGGCAAAAAGTGATTTCGAGGAGAAACAACTGCCGAAGAAACTCATAAAGCATTCATCGAAATGCAGATCTCATCGACAGCATTATATCGAACAAAAACTGAAGTGTTTCATCGATAAAGGGAATATCGAAGGAATGAGACTTTCGAAGAGCTTGCACAAGCTTTCACCAAAGAACGAAACTCATCGAAATATGATTTCGATGAAACTTGCGAATAACTTATCGACAGAAAGTTTATCGATGAAAAGATGATTTCGATGAGTCTTGAAGATGGCTTCTCGACATGGGTTACTCACCGAAAAGGTAATATCGAGGAGAATGGGCTTTCGATGAAAGATCAAAACACTCGGCCGAAGACAAGGGTTTCATCGAAAACTTGAATTACGATCGTTTTGATCGAACTGTACTTCCCGCGAACGAGTTAAATGCCCAAGTGAAGAATGTCACATCTGCAATTAAGCTTAAACACTTGAGTAGCCGTTGTAGACGCAGAGACATTAACTATGCACAAGTTGCCTATACGATTACAGCTGAACTGATCGAATTTTCATAGGAGCCAGATTGATGCCAAGAGACTGAAAATTGCGAAGAACTTGCGAAAATTCGTGAACGACAATCAGAAGAGCTAGACATTTCTCCAAGTAAGTGTTGTCTCTCATATTTGCTGAAATCATGGAACCTTCTTCTTCTTCTTCTAAAAAGAGTAGGAAAGGAAAAGAGCTAAACCCTGAAGAGAAGCCCAAAAGACAGAAGAAGGAAGGGAGAGCTCTGACTCAGGATTTGCTAGACCAATGTCCCACGTCTAGTGTAAAGTCTAAAAAGATCAAAAGTGAGGAAGAAGGATTGGAGGATAGATTTGAAAATCTGGGAGACATCTGGACTGAAATCAGGGGACATGAATTGTTCCTATTTAGCTACAAAAGAAGGGATGCTCCTGAGCCCATAAGTAATCTATGGAAGAAGAACTTAGGGAAATTGGTAGTCCCAAACGTGTTTGTGGATGTTGAACTAATGAAAGCTCTGGCAGATTGTTATAATCCGAGAACCAAAACCATATGCGATTACCGAGGGAATCCCTTAGTGGTGATTAACAAACAAACTATTGATATGGTATTTGATCTTGAATGGGAAGTAGAGGATAGAATCGATATGCAGAAACTGTCACAAGAATTCTTTAGCATGGAAAACATCTACAGGACATGGAGACTACCTATTCACCGGCCGAAAGTGGGTGGGTCCTTTGTTCCGTTCAGCAAAAATGACAAAGTGCCGTTTGATGTCAACCACTTCCATCCATATTTTAAGTATACATATTATGCTGCAGCCCAAGTATTAGGCTTAGAGGCTCATCCTCTCATGGATATTGGGGTCATGGTTCTGTGTGCTGACTTACAATCAAAAGACCCTAGGTCATTTGATTATGCCACTTATGTTGCAGATGCCTTAAATCACGGGTTGGAGAAGTTAAAAGGAGACCTTGTGAATGTCCATTTTTCATTGTACTCTTTGTTAATGCATATTATTCTTTATTGTGGACAAGAAATCAATTTCTGGTCAGATGATTTCTGCATCAGAGCTTATGATAAGAATGGTTTGAAGAAACCAGTTCAGTTGTGGGTTTCTGCATGGGATCAGAGATTCATGAACAACCAATACTGGCACTTTCAGGAATATTTTGTGAAACCCCTTAGTGCGGCCTTTGGGCAACATAGGGATTATACTCTGTCCCCTGAAATTAAAAGATTCCTCAGGCCAAAAGACTTCTCTCCGGAGTCCCAGATTGAGCACAATTGGGGTGATTGGTATTGCTACGATAATCATACAGAAATCAGGATATTTGGGTATGAAGGAAAACCACACATGCTTCCAATTACAGTACCAAACAGGGTGGCTAGCCTGGAGATTGTAAGACAATTATCTACTGTCAGTGCCAAACACCTTACAGATTTCGGTAAACAATCCATCGTTCCAGGTTTATTGGTTTTTTCTGATTTCATTGTTAAAAGTTCAAAAAGTTACCATTTACTTCAAAATAAATTAGACTACTATGGCATGACCCTGGGTGAACCTAGAGAGAACTTTGATCCTGAGGGATATATAAGAGCTGCCAGAGCGTCACAAAAACTGAAAGCTGGAATCCATGTGGCCAAAATGCCAGAGGACTTGATCAAGAACCTTGAAAGAGAGGAGGCCAAGGTTTTAAGAGAAAGGAGTGAGATGACTTGGGAGGCCTTCAAATGGAAAAGGGCAAGGGGGATGATAGATGGAGATCTGCTTGGAAACCTCCAAGATCCTCTGGAAATAGCCAAAAAGCTACTTCAACAAGTAGAAATCATGCATAGAGTGCCCCCACAATTCCTTCATTTTATCAACACTGAGAAGGATAGTCGACCATTGGCTCACATGTCACCAAAATCAACTGCTAGTAGTATCCCTGCTGATTCCCCTAGAGAAGATTATCCTCCTGGTTTTGAAGCAGAGATGAATGTGGACACTGGTGAGATTAACATTAAAGATGTAGTTGATATCAGGATGACAGAGCATGAAGATTTTGTTGCTGATGACGGATTTGCCTCTTCAAGGGAATTCCTTTCATTTTTATACCAGTATAAAGGGGCTCATGTGAAACGAAGCATGGCTGGAAGGCCAGAAGAAGAACAGATGAAGAGACTGCAGGATGAAATCGATATCCTCATGAAAGATATGACCCCTGAGAAGGGGAGAAAATTATTAAAAGAGGCCGGTGTAATCATCTTTTCTAGTTGGGATATAAATTCAGCACTTCTGTTTGACGGATTCTTGAAAAAGCAAGACTTGAATCAACAGGTGTTGCCTCAGGAAATAGACAAATTATTCCTAGGCTCCGGATATGATCCTGATAAAAAGGCTCTCCTACAATGGGCGTTGTATCCAAAGGGAAAGAGGCCTATCATTGTAGATATTGAAGAAACCTTTGGACATCTCATGGTTCATCAGGTTGGAAAGACTGACCCTAGGGTCACTGCCAAATTAAACTTGGATGTTGCCAGATTAAATCTGGACCAAACAGAATTTTTGGTCAGAGAGAACATCACCTATAAGGGGTTGTACGAAAAATCTAAAGAGGAGAATCAAAAGTTGCAAGCAAAAATATTGCAACTTGAGACAGGGACTCCCATAAGCGAATACACCTCATACCCCACAGGACATAGCTTGGATGATGTTTCTGATGCCCTGTACTGGAAATATCAAGCAGATAAGGCTACCAAACGGGCAAATAGTATCCAACAAAAGATGGACAAATTGGTCAATGATATCATTGGACATCGATTCAACACCATGCTTTCGCATGTTGAACCATATTGGAAGGTGTACAATGGAACCATAAAGGCATTAACAGAGCATGAGAGATTAAAAGCACGATTGCACGAAGTACTAAATAGTGCTGATACAATGACGCCAGAGGAGAAGACTGAAGGGATAGCGTACATGGAGAATCATGTTAAACTCGAAGATGCGCTAAGGAGAGATCTTAAGGAATTGGATGATGGGAGACCTATTGGAATGCCCTCGGTCTATAAAGAAGGAGATGTAATATCCCTGGAGGATTTGCAGAAATGATTATCAGCGTCAAAGATTGGGCTTTGTCAGAAATGGATCGAAGTAAAGACATGGCCCCTACCGTCAACCAGATGATATTCAAATATCTGTCGCAAGGAGAAGAATTGAAGAAACAGAGTGCTAAAATCAAAACCTTTAAAGATGATGATTATATTCATCATTTAGGAATTCTTAATCTCTTTTTGCTTAAGTTTGTTAGAAACGTTTAAACTAATGATTAGCATTTCGAAAAGACGTGTCTTTTCGTGAATAGCTTTCGTTCCCATATATATATGAGAATGGTTTTTGTAATATGAGAGAAGACGAAAATACACAATAAGAAGATGGCGATGTATGATAGCCTGTAAGTTTTACAAACTTCGATGGAATACATGCTATGAACTGTTGTTTTTCTTTGCGTATGTGTTGTGGATTATTTCACTTTGTTTTGGCAATCGTCTGTGATATTATCTAAAGTGATAAGGTTATTCATATTCTTGAAATCAAATTTGTGCTTCATGTTATAAGGTTGAAACAAAAGTTTTGCTTGCGAATTGTAATTGTTCCTCGCAGTACTTCATTGATTGGTCCCTTAAAGGTAGGGTTAAATTCATTCAATCAACGTATGATATAAGCATTCAAATTGATCTCAAAAGAAATAATAACCGACAGGTCCATAAAAGGGTGGATTAAAAAACTGTCTCACAGGCTCGCACCATAAGTCCCAATGAAAGTACAATGACTCTGTAGCCCAAACAGCAAAGAAGGCACTGGTCAAATACAGATTACACTCATCATTATATTTCACCATTTGTTATTTTAAAGCAACAGAAGTAATTAGGAAACATAGATCGAATAGCTTCTACAACAACAATCTTGAACTCATCTGCTATATCTCCATTCTAGGAACTTGTGCCATTCTGAGACTAGGAGATATCAGATTAAGACACTAAATCTGCTATAAAAAGCATTAGTTGAAGGAACAACTAATGAGTAGGTATACCCGCCTAGGTCCTGCAGAACCTAAAGTGAGAGAGTTAGAAACCAAATAGGTTCACTCTATAAGTTGGCCAAGTCAATTGGAGGGTTTGATCATAGGAATTGGCATTTCCTTAGAACCTATCCAATCTGTTGATTTGAGACCCAACAACTAGCATGTCCCAAAGTGACCAATAAATGGTACCACCACTCATGAGCCTCTCCATCCAGATGAAGTGTAGCATATTTGATGGCCTCCAACTTTAGCATGGGATTACAATGAAAGTGTACATCTAATTTCTGCACCCATGAACGTGCAGTGCATCTGTTGGAACCATCATAGCTAGCAAATCTTGCTTAGGCACTCCTCTTGGTCTAATTCTATACTTGACCTGGAAAATATCAGCTGAGGAAATAGCTGCATGAAATTCATCCCCCAAGATTTGGTACTCCCTTAAATAATCTGCAGAACCTTCACCAACTTTCTACTGACCCACTTGATTTCTTGGTGTCGCCTCTAATAACTCAGGCATTAAAGGTCTAGGAGTAGTTTTGCTGGTTGTACTGAAATTGTTTACCAAAATATTAGTGTTACTCCATTTTCAATGGTTCCCACTATTACCATTATTGCCATTATTATTATTGATGCCATTGTTCCTATGGTCACCCTTATTTTTGTGATTCATTGTTTCCATCATTTGATTCATTATCTGAACCAACTCTTGTTGTCCTCTAACCAAATCATTTGGAATCTCCATGTTACTAGATTTTGTTATTCATGTCTATCACCCATACTTCCTCCTTCAGAATTTGAAGTAAGAACTCCTCTCTCTCCTTTCCTATAAGTGATAAATTTTGTATCCTCTGGATTCGTGAACCAATTTCACACATTACTCGTCTATAAAATTCTCTCTGGCTAGATCACTTGCTTTGATACCACTATAAAGACCCTTACTATTTCTTCACTAAAATTTCACTGTTTCCAACTTTCATTGAATAACCATTTTGTCAAAAAAAATTGCATACATGTGGAAATGAATGTTTTCTGATTTTGCAATTAATATAGTGATGGCTTAACAATGTATAGAGTAATGAACTCACACTACATTCACAACTACACTAATCTTTCAAAGAATAAGAAATGTTTGCACAAGTTTGGATAACTGGAAATAGCAAGATTTCTACAAAGTAATTTGCTGTCATAAGACAGTTTACAGAAATAATTATATGGAAAGTTCTTAACCTCAAAATCCAATGAGTTTGGCTTACGCTACGGTGTCAATATTTTGCCTTTGAATGAACAGTTAATCGCCTAGGGACTGTGCCTAAGTCACTAAAACCTCATGCCAAAGTCATGTATGGCTGCCAATAAGCCTTTCGCCGGTCTGTCCTAAGCCATGCCAACCTTATACCTCCAACACCCAACCAAAAGTGACAATCCTCCTCTCAAAAGCCAACATCCCTCAACTTAGATTGAGTTGACCAGCAAAATGCTTCCAAAACACCTTCCTTGACTAAGTTGTTAAAGGGTAAAACCCTTGACCTGTACCTTGGAATCTAACACCAAGCATGGAAAGCAATGGTCCCCAGCAAAAACACTTCTATCACCTTCACCCAATCATTAACTTAATCTCCCAACTCTTGGATGAATGGTGGCTAAGAAGGAAAGCATTAATCGCCCAAAAATCTAAAAAGTTATTCCCAAGGAATTACTCTATCTTTTTGGCAAGCCTCTGCAAATACTCTTAACTATTTTTCTTGGCTACAAGACTTCACAAAATGTCCAATCATTCAGTCCAAGCATGAAATTTGTATGATTCCACCTGCAATCAGCTAGGAAAGATATTGCACCACCAAAACTGATTTACCTAAGGGTTTTTGTCCTAGAGTTTTGCTCCAACAAGAAGCTCCAAACACGCAATAGAGAGAAAATAAACAAGCATATCAAATGAGCTCCCAATTATTCTTTTGATATTTTCCTTAGAACATTCTCAAAGTCTTTTCAACTTCCTGCTTAAATGAAGTACTTATAATACTTCATTTAAGCATATTAATAAAGAGACTTTTAATATTTCCTTTTAATTTCAATTAAGTCATTTTATTAAGTAATTAAATAAATCTATCTATAAAAATTTACTTGATTGGACAACATTAATTAATTAATTTAATTTATTTCCTAATATCTCAAAGTTAGCCTACAAGAATAAAATGGGCTAAACGGGTCATCTCCTGCTACTCCTCAGAAGGGGACATTACAAAAGCTACAATGTATCATATATCCCCCATCCTTGACGAGTTCCCTTATCCTTTGCCTTTCCCTACACACTAATGGTATCGAAATTCTCCTAGCTCTAGTACCACTTCCTCTTCTATCAATATTGGCTATTCTTATTTCTCGATCATCAACCACCTTCCCTTCCATTGAGAATTTTTTTGGCCTCTCCATCCCATCTTCTCCGAAGTGCATTGAGTACTCAGTAAGCAAAATCCCAGAAACCCAAGCTTCACCGATTCAATCATTCTTTCCTCCAAGACATTTAGAAATTCCAACCCCCCTTTGCACTTCCTCCAATGGTAGTGGGTATCATCCTTTCTTGATCCCTACTCCTCATATCTCTTCTATCAAACTTTTGGGATTCTTACTGCTTGCTTCCCCTGAGTGCAAAATTGTTGCATGGTATTCTAAAGTCCCAATTCTTGCCTCACTTTCCTTCTTGGCATCTTGGTATCCCTTTTCCTACATCCCTGACATTGGGCCTACTAAAAAATTTATACTCAAAGACACCATTCAACCATGTGAAAATGCAAAACCCCAACATTTGAACAAGAAACTCTAGCTAACTCCATGCATGACCCTTGACTCCACTAATGGCCTCGTTTGAGTGCACTAGAATAATAAATGGCTTTCAAACTCTTCTCAACCTCTGTGTGCCACTCAAAGGCATAATTTGCATATGAAACCACATGGTTTCTGATGTAGGGGATGTAGTCACACATACCTTACCATGTGAAGATGGGACAAATGGACATGGGCAAACTAAAAACTTGATGACTACTTTGGCATTCTTGTTGCACAATGAAATTTTAATGATATATATACATGTGACAAGATGTATAAATGATTGGTCTCTAAACCAATTTCCTACCCTATTGTTGCAAATATATTCTAGGCTATCAAAGCTGTAGAAATGTGTAGCCAAGAAGGGTAGTTGTACGACAATGTGTCTCCATCATAGGTTGTCATATCTCAAAGGAATATTCAGACCTAATTGCTAGTTCTCTCTTGCCACATTTTTTTTTGCCTGATGCAATGAGGAATTGATTAATGTGGCAGCATTATAATGCATTACAAACCTTTTATAATGGTCTATCTTTGTTGCATGTGTGGTGGTTTTTATTTTCTCTATTTAACTAAGTCAATATGATATGTCCCCGTTAATGGGGCTGGGAAGGTTGATCTTCCTGTCAACCCAAGAAGTGGCGTTCAATGGAATGCCCCCGAACTAGATGGATAAAAGTTAATTTTGACAATACATCAATGGGCAATCCAGACCTAAGCAGCGTTGGATGTGTGGCCAGAGACCACTGTTTACCTCATGTGGTGTGTTATTAATATTGCATATCAACAGTCAGATAATAACCATAGGATAGAATAGTAACCAGAAACTCAAAGCAATGCTTTCATTAATGCCAAAATGTCTAGTACAATAATCATTCTCTGCATCCGTGTATCCAACAACAAGTACAAGAGCATATATAAAGACACGGTCGAGGGTTGCAGTTACCACCCGTGGGGAACCGTCGTGCAACGGACAACTAACCTCGACGACACTAACATACTTAACCAACGTAGCTTAACAAGTAGTACAAAGCCCATTTTACGACCAACATCATCCCCCCCCCTAAGAAAAGTCATCTCCGGACGACAAGGACAAAAATCCGAGACTAACACAACAAAATGGGGATGAAGTACACTGTATACAATAAGAAAATCACTGAGAAGAAGGGGCTGAGGGGGCGTCCCTGAAGGAGGTAGTTGCACCGCCGATGAAGAAGATGCAGGAATTGCTGACGCCAGTCGAGCTCGGAACTCATACACCTGTTGCGTCCTCGCCTGAAAACCTTTTTCTGCTACCATTCGATGCTCAAGTGTGGATTTCACCATTATTGCTTCCACAAGGAGTTCTTTTTTTCCTTGACATCACAATCCTCTTGTGCCTAAACCAAACTTGTCTGCAAAACACGCTTTTCAATCTCAACCTCCACCAACTGCTACTCAAATGATACTGTCTCCCTAGCCAATTTGTCCTCGATAGCCACCCGCGCTGCCCTCTCGGCATCCAACTCCTGGGTACGTTGAGCTAAATCTCACGCTACTACTGCCTCCAACCTGGTGGTCAGCTCCTCCCGAGCCCTCTGTGCATCCACCAAGGCAACCTCACGTCCAACCGAGACATACTCTGAGTTCCTCAAAGCGTACCATTCATGCCTGGAAGTGGCCACAACCCTCTGCCACAAAGGCTAGGAGACGCCTCAAATCCTCCATCACACTCCCCAAAAGCTAATAACTGAATTGAATAACTCCCTAGTGTCGTAAGACTTCGCATTCTTGCAATGCCTTCCCTCAAACTCTGTTTATTCGCAACCTCCAAATCTGTCTCCCTCTACAGCTTATGGCTTCCCCACCAATGCTTAGCTTCACGCTTCTTTCTCACAGTACGGAACAACCCCAACACTTATCGTGACTTCTCTGATTCCCTTCTATCATGAGTTCTCTGATGCCCTTCACCCAACTCAAAAGTGTATTGTAGCTCAAAAATAAACTCTTTTAAACCATTGTCGTCGTCGCCGTGCTCCTTCAGGCCTACAGTGGTATTCCACCACCAGTGCCCTCCGTCGACGGTGGTCCACCGTACGGTGGTTCCACCGAACAGAGTCCCACCGCACAATGGTCTCACCGTGTTCCACCGCACGGTGGTCTCACCGTGGTGAATCCACCGTACGGTGGTCCCACCACCACTTTCAAAAAAATATAATTTTTTTTTTTTGTTTTTTTAATTTAATTTCCTAATCTAATTGTCCAGAGAGTCTTCGGCTCGAGTCCCGTGCCTCTGGGATCGCCCTTCATTCTTCTCGGTTTGCCTCTCCCGAGAGTCTCCCGCTTTGGTCCCGTGCCTCTTGAGTCGCCTGCTCGACCTCTTGGGTCCCCTTCCATCCTCTCGGGTCCCCCTCCGGACTCTCGGGTCCTTCCGGCCTTCGGGGCCCTTGCGCACTTCTCGTGGTAGGGTTTCAATTTGGACCCATTGATGGCAAGTCTATTTTCAATGGCCATCCGAAGACCTGGAACCATAAATTCTATAGGGACCACGATCTCCTTCCCATACATAAGAAGAAGAAGAAGAATAAAGATTTTGAAGGTTGTGGCCTTCCACACAAGGTTCCAATCGTTGCCGACACGAATGATCTTGGGATTATCTATGTCACCGAGGTTTGTCTCCTTCAATTTTACCTCTTGATACTTGATGGGTTCTTCCTTCGGGAACTGGTGTGCGGTGGTGTCACTCACACGGGCGTCTCCCTTCCAATATTCTCTGTATTCCAGCAGGTACACCTCCTCTGTTACTTGCTCTGGTTCCTCTATTTCGAGCCTGTAGCTCTGGAACATTTCGTAATCCTCCATCTGCCAGTGGAAGAGCCCGTTCAATGACCCTGTCTAATCCTCGGAGCACTCTCCCAGTTTGAGAATCCCTTTGTCGTTGGGCTCCATGCAGCCTCGTCCTTCGTCCCTCAGGTCGCCTTCTCCTTCACCCTCCGATTCTGAAGATGATGCCAATTCCTCACTAACCAACTGCGTCCCAAGGTCTATGATAAACTTCCTTCCTCCATTCTCCATAGACAGAGTGTTCTTCTTCCAGTTGTGGGTGGCCTTGGCTACCACCAACCACCCTCTCCCTAAGATCGCATCATACCCTTTTTTGTTTAGTGGGATTACCATGAAGTCCAGTATGAAGGGTTTCACCCCAATGGTAACTTGTTGGCCCATCAGTGTCCCGATGGGTTTGATTCCATGTTGATCTGCTCCCAGCAGATTGAATGTAGATGGCCACAACGTCGGCTTCCCCAGCGTCCACTAGGTTTCTTCTGGAAGAACATGCACTCCCGATCCACCATCGACGATGGTATCGATTAGAATGGTGCCAAGGATACCCATCTCCACAATGGTCAGGTTCCTTCCAGTTTTAACTGCCAGCAGCATGGGGTCTATTGCAGACCCCCCACGAACATCCCTGCGGTGGTTGGTATTGGTGTGTGGTTGGGAGAGATTATTCAACAACGTTGTTCGTAATTGAGGCATCATCTGGAGGAGATCGTGTACCTTCACAGGCACCTCCAGTTTTAAAATTTGATTTAGTATGTATATCCTCCTCCACCTCCAGTCAGCTGGAAGTACCCGCCGTACCCTTCGCCTTCACCCTCTCTCGTATCTCTTTCTCAATTTCATCCTGTGCTTCCCGTACCCTTTGCTTCTCTGTCTTCAGGTCTGGGCATGTTGCTTGTCTGGCTTGGGCGTGGGTTACGGCCAGCACTTCCTCTTCTTTGGTTTCCTCGACATTGAGCAAGTTGATGCCGGACTTCGGGCAGTTGGCGTCTTCGTGGTCTCCCGGTCTGCACCATTTGCACAAATATTGTGTGACCTCTCCCTTCGGGCAATCTCAGGCGAAGTGCCCCCACTGGCCGCACGCTCTGCATTGTATCATCGATCGGCCTTTGGAGTCGTATTGGATCCGGCTCCTTGTATTGTTATTCTTAGTTCGTCCTCCCCACCTGTTATCTCGGTAGCCTCCCGATGTTGCATTGTTGTTTGCCTGGGAGCTGTTAGTACCGCCCGATGTAGTTGATTGTTCCTGCGTAAGCAATACTTGTTGGTTTGGTGTTTTCATGTTGTAGGGGCATTCCCTGGTGGGATGCCCCATCAACTGGCATATATCACAATAGGCCTTCTTTGGGCAGGAGCCTTTCGAGTGGCCATCCATCTTACATTCCGTGCACCAAAGCTCCCCTTCGTCGGTCTTGCTCGGACCTCCCTTCATAACCTCCAGCTCTTTCATCATCCTCAGCATGTCCTTCTGCAGGGCTTGCACCTTTTTGCCAGACTCGCCATCGCTGCTACTTCCCTCGGAAAAGTCATCATCCTTGGACGAGCTATCCTTCTTTTTCTTCTTGGATGTCTTAGTCTCGCTCTCAAGATCCATCGCTCTATTATATGCATCTTCGTACGAGGTTGGTGGAACAATTTTCATCTTCTTCCGGAGGGAGTGTTTCAGTCCCTCCACGAACCATCTCTTTTTCAACCCATCCACTGGTTGACTCTCCATTTTCCCCAACAGTTCCTTGAGCCGTTGACTATAGGCTCGGACCGTCTCGTTCTTGTTTTGCTTTGTGCCATAGATTTCGGCTACTATTTCATTGTCGTCTCTAAGAAGGCGGAACTCTATCTCGAACTCCTTCTTCAAGTTGGGCCATGAGCCGACTTTGGCCTTATCCGTATCGAAGTACCAGTCGATGGCCACTCCCCTTAAGGTTGCTGGAAATTGTGTTACCCATTCCTCCTGGTCAGTAACACCGTTCGCTGACCATATGGTTTCGCAAGTGCAGCAATGGCGGACGGGATCTTCCTTCCCGTCACCATTGAACTTCGGCAACTTCTATTTACTGGCCATTGATGGGGGTCGTGTCGCCTGTCGTGCACCTGCACCACTCCGACCCACGCCAGTGGTGTTTGTTGTTTGAGTGACTGGGGGTATGGTAGTTTGTACCCGCGTGCTTGGTGTGATGGGTCCCAAGAGGGGGTCCTGCTTGCCGTGTGCCTGTGCCTCCTCTGCACCTACGGTCGTACAGTTGCCCTCCCCTCCGTTCTCACCCTCGTCGTCAGTTCACTCCCTTCATCCTCCGTGCACGGTGTAAGGCATAAATTCTTGAATTGATCGCGGGTCTCTTTAACCAGATTTCTTCGTAGCCTTGTTATCTCCAAAAATTCTTCGTAGCTTCTCACCCTATGGTGTTTTGGCGACACGTAGAAATCTCCTTCGGCTTCTGCTCCTGCACCCTCTGTGACACCTTGGTTCCCTCGAGCAACCCTTCGGTAGGTCGTCCTTCGGCAAGTTGCCTCAGCCTCCGTCTACGTTCTACTTGTTCTAGAATCAAGGCTCTCTGTGCAGCCTCCCACTCCTCACTTTGTGCCTTCTTATTTCTATCCTTATTTAATAAGTTGGGCATTAATTCCCGTACATAATGTAGGAGTGTTCTTTATTCTGCCCCTGAGGCTCCAAGTTTAAGTTCCCCGTCGTCGCTTGCCATTATGCTCCTCTTCCCAGCGACGGTTGTTTTCTTCGTACTCCCGGAGGACCTATTGGCTTCGCTCCTCACGCTGGGTTTCCTCCCTTCAGCATTGGTGGGCAAGGGTTGCTTGGGCTAGGAGACGCGGGAGTTGGTGCAACAACCTATTTGCCGTTGGACTGACGTTGAGAGTGTCCCAGACTACACCCTCGAGTACCTCTTCCTGTGTAGCCTCCCCTCGTACGAAAGTCTCTATAGCTGCCTGGAACTGGATCACGAGGTCGCCTGTCAATGCATTCTCCCCTTCGTAAAGTTCTCTCAGTCGGCTATCATCCCCCTCGATGCTATTGCCAATGGGCTGACCCATTATCCTCCATAGGCCATTCATGCTCTGTGGCTACCCAGATTCAAACAACAACGGTGTCAGATGTTTACCCCGTGGGGTGTGTTATTAATATTGCATATCAATAGTCAGATAATAACCATAGGATAGAATAGTAACCAGAAACTCAAAGCAGTGCTTTCATTAATGCCAAAATGTCTAGTACAATAATCATTCTCTGCATCCATGTATCCAACAATAAGTACAAGAGCATATATAAAGACACGGTCGAGGGTTGCAGTTACCACCCGTGGAGAACCATCGTGCAACAGACAACTACCCTCGACAACACTAACATACTTAACCAACGTAGCTTAACAAGTAGTAGAAAGCCCATTTTACGACCAACCACCACAAAGTACAAACATTGGGGGTATGATCGGAATCACTTGGGGTGGCCATCAACAAGTTGGCAAAATTTCATGCGGCTTTGCTCAGTCTTGAGATGGGAGCAGAATTAAATGCTGAAAAATTGCACCTTCAGCGTGATTCTTTAATCACCATCAACGCTATTTGGAAAAATACCACCCCAAATTGGAAGCTTAATAGATGGTTTGTGCCATTCAAAACATTGATTGGGAGGTTCTTGGACTTCAAAATCACGCATATATATAGAGAAGGAAATACCTTAGCAAATGAAATTTCAAAAAATGCAGCTATGAGAAATCAGAGGGTGGTGGCGGAGGAGGCTTAATAATTTTAGGGATCTTACTAAGGATGGGGTGCTGATGAAAAGAGCAATCATTTTTAGCCTCAGTCCGGATATTGGGAATGTAAGTACGGATCACATGCACAATCGATACCAATTGTATTGATGCGGCACTAGATATTCAGCATCCACATGCTACGGATACTGGGAGAAGTGTGCGGGACAAGCTGGACGCCAACTTCCTGGATTGTGTGTAGGAATGGTTAAGTTAGCAAGGACAACCGGGATGATTAATGCGAAAGGCAGTGCGATATTATGATATTGACACAAGGCAATTGGCTATAAAAGCAGCGAGGGCAGTAGCTTATGTGTCATATTATTGTGTCAATTCTGAGAGCATAAGGAGCTTTGGACATGCCAATACTGTTAGAGTCCACAAAGCGGCAAATATTGTTCTTGGGAGAGATCACTAACAAAAGACTAATGGCCATACTCACCATGGGCCAACCCCTGGTTATTCACGTGGTCGAGGCCATACTAGGGAAGGAATTCATCATGGCTTACCACCGATATAAGGTGAACATAGATGTGTCCGCCATGTTCTTAGCTGTTGTTTTGACTGCAATTGAGACGAAGGCTAGTGCTAAGGCATTATGTCAAAAGGTGATAAAGCATGCCTTTTTGAGGGAAATTGATGCTTATCTGGACAACGTGGATGAAACAAAGCGCATCCCGTTGCCTCAGAACTACTATATGCAGCATGGTGATGGCGGTATGGTGAGGAAATTTCCCCTTATTTAGACACTAGAACCAGATTTCCTGGAAGGAGGTGGGGCAGAGGTGGGCAAAAGCATTGTCTTTCTACAGAGGCTGACGGGGATGCTCATGGTCACAGAAAATGTGTGGATTAAGGAATAATGGTGCTGGAGGGTTTGCTGAAAGAAGACGAACCGGAGCTAGATATGGAGTTAAAATTCAGGACTACCATTGAAGAAGAAGAACGGGTGGAGAATGATATGCGAGACCACTTGGAGATGGCCAACACTGTGGCCCATTATGCACGCAGGCCTAAGTGTCTGGTGGTGGCTAGAGCCCTAGCAATGAAAAAGATGAAGAATGATGAATAGCAGAACGAGTTACAGACAACCTGGTTTTTTGGCATTTTCTACCCCTATTTTGAATTTTGGTTTTTTATCAATCTATGATAGGAAAGTCTAAAAGTTGTTGGTTAGTATGTTGCATTGTTCCACAGCCGTTGGGGATGGGGACACGGGGGGACACGGGGACAGGCTTTGGGGACGGGTTTCCGAGACGGGGGGACTTATGCTTGGGGGGGGGGAACGCATTTCCGTGGAACACTGGTATGTTGTCTTTGTCACCATTTTGATATACGGTGGCTGGTCGTAAATGTATATATGCCTCTAATTTTGAGACATGGAGGTGATTTTTATGGATAGGCATAGATTTTGCACGATATGGACAGTCGGGGGTAGAAATCTGCATATACTACCCAGTATATGGTATGGTGGTGAGCTTTATTGTATGATCTTTTATAGTAATATACAGGCGCTGCCCCTTGCAGTAATTTTTCTACCAAAAAATAATGTTTGTATGATGTGTGATGATTCTCTATTTTTATGATTCTATTGCATCCCATATGGTCATCTTTCTTTCTTACATGTTGTGACTCTGTTTCCCATTGAAGTTGACACCGATGAATTGACTTAGAATTCAATCATTCATTTTCATAAAGCTTTTCTTTCTTTTTTGATTTAGTTTAATTTCTTGCTTTGCATGAATGCACAAACAAATGTATTACTTTTGCCATATCTTAAGGGATTTATACTTGAATGAGATGTTCAAAGGTTTGTGAATGCAAGAGTCCTGCTCAACCTTTCATCCCATTGCTCTATAATTATACATCTTCAATGGGCTTGTGTCATATAGATACTCAGAGGGCTGCAATGATGATATTGCAAGCCATGTGTATGTGTTATAAAGGGACTAATCTTTGGTGATTAAAATTGGATATGTTTTGGGTGCACTTACATGTTTGCATTTGTTGTTAATGAGGTACAATAGGTTTATCCCTAGCTGCAATCAGGGCATTGTAATTAAAGCCTTGCTCCAATAGCTATTTTATTTTAACACCTCAAGGGAATAACCCCCTAAGTTCTGCAAAGCCTGATAAGGAAGAGGATTTGCCCTAATCTTATGAATTGGTCCAAAACCACCCTATTCTTGATGTATAACTCCTTCTTTGTCTAAGATTCCTTATTCCCCTTGTCTCACTTTGGGTTGTGATAGTAGAGGATAGAGTTTTTGTTTTTGAGCTCCAACATAATGGCGACACTATTGGGGAAAAATTCAAAATGATCTTATCCTTGGAGGTTGAGAAACATTCAAGACTCTACCAGTAAGAAGACCAAAAAAATATTTCTGCCGTGGTGGCTTGATTCATATCAAGAATTTCTTTATTCCATGAGGTGGTAACTCTATTGTCATTGGATTGAAGTCTCTACTCCATATGTCTGCTTGTTGTTGGTGCCACAAATCATATCCCATGGTGCAGCAATAGTTAAAGGTACACATGTTTGTCCTTCCCTTTCTCATGTTGAGATTGTGCTTATTCCAGATACTTCTGCTTGTACAGGGATGTCTTATTTCAGCATGCTATAAATTTGTAGTCATGGCCGTTGGGTCTGAAATTTTCTCAAATCTGCTCCTTCATATCAACCTCCTTATGATTCAAGCCCTAGATATTATGCTGATGACCATGACTCAAATTACTAGGGTGATACACGCTATTTCTGCACTATTTCTGCTCTAGTAGTCATGATCTATCCCCAGCCTATTCACAAAGCCTACAAACATCCATGTACAAAGAAATTGAAAACCAAATCAATTTTCTTGAGTCTAGCTTGCATGCTTATGTATAGTTTATTGTTACAAAGAATCAAGTTGTTCAATCTCGTGTCATTCTCCTTGACACTATTGATAAACAATTTGCCCTCTCTTGGATTGACTATGAAATGCAAATCACAACAAATGGAGTCCTAACTTAGATGCCCTTGTTTGATAGATGTGATGACACAAAAGGAGGTACTCATGAATGCATTTCTAGATTTTACAAATAAGTTCAAATTTTGTGATGAGGACATGTGGATAAAACTCTTTGTTAGATCTCTACATTAATGTGCATTAATATGGCTTGTTTACTTCCCTGCTCCTCACTCTTCTACTCAGTATGACCTTGTGACTGCATTTAATGAGAAATACACAAGGTAGACCTTACCTCTCTTGTCAATGAACTTGTAAACATCAAAACTCAAGAGGGTGAGTCTTATAAACACTTTGGTCACAGATTTCTTTTTGTCCTTACAAAAGTCCCAAGTGATTAGAGGCCTAATAAAGCCATAGACGGTCACATTACATCCCCCTAAATTAAAAATGTGATTTTTTTATTTTATTTTGGACTTTAAAATTTTCTGGGCTGTAGGGGACGGCCAGCTGTCCCGGGGACAGTCGGGGGACAGCTGGCTGTCCCCTGCCGTCCCCTGCTTCCCAGCAGCCGTCCCCGAAATGTCCCCGGTGAATTTACAAAAAAGGGGACGTCTAGGAAACGGCAAATTCCCGTCCTCACATCCCCGTGGAACATAGGTCCAAATCTTATGGGAAGCCTCCATCCTTCCCATCTCAAGGTCAGATCACTTCCTATATCTCTTAACATCCAATGTGATTCTATTCCTTTAAGATGCCCTTTTAAATTTGAGAAGATGTGGTTAAGGGATGAGAATCTGAAATGTCTCATTGAGCAATGGTGAATTGAGGCTCCTATTGAGCGGGGAACAAAAGTTGTGAGGATGGCAAGAAAATTACAGTTTTTAAAAGGAAAGCTGAAGGAATGGAATCAGGTTCATTTTGGCAACATTTTTGCGGAAAAAATTAGGATTCAGACAGAACTAGCGGAGATAAATGAGATTGTCATTCAACAAGGAATGACAACAATGGAGTTTCAAAGGGAAAAGACCTTGAACCAACAACTAGCGGAGATTCTTGCAAGGGAAGAAATTTTCTGGAGACAAAAATCAAGAGAATGCTAGCTTCGAGAAGGGGATCATAATACAAAGTACTTTCACAAGTCAGCGAAGATCAGACGGAATATTAACAAAGTTAGTGAAATCAAGAACAAACAAGGAACTCTACTAACCGACATGGAGGATATTAATAGGGAGGTAGTTTCCTATTTTACAGGTTTGCTATCAACAGAGAATGCTCTTAACTTGGGAAGTGATGGAGAGTGTTTGGACTTTATTCCGAGCTTGGTAACTGATGATCAGAATGACAGATTGATGCAAAAGATCACATTAGAAGAGGTGAAAGTGGCCTTATTCTCTATGGGGGGGATAAAGCGCCAAGCCCAGATGGTTTCCCGCCATATTTTTTTCAAAAAATTTGGGACGTCACAAAGATAGACTTGTGGGAAATGGTTGAAGAATCAAGAGTAAGAAGGTATCTATCAAAAGAGTTGAACAACACTTTGATTGCCCTTATTCCTAAGAAAGAAGCTGTCCAAACTTTTGATGATATGCAACCTATATCTTTATGTAATACTATATATAAAATAATTGCCAAAAGTCATGGCAAACAAACTCAAAACTATTCTTCCTAAGATCATTTCTTTAGAACAAAGCAGCTTTACTCCGAACAGATCCATTGAAGAAGGGATTATTGTAGCTCATGAGGCGATCCATACTGTTAGATAGGCTAAGACCAACAGGATGTTGATCAAATTGAATATTGAGAAGTCTTACGATCATGTGAATCACAGCTTCCTTCTTAAAGTGATGAAAAGTTTTGGTTTTCACCCCCATTGGCTAGATTGATTCAAGAGCTGCATTTCTACTCCGTGATTCTCAGTGCTGATAAATGGAACTCCACAAGCTTTCTTCTCCACTACAAGGGGCATTGGATAGGGGGACCCTTTATCCCCATTTGTTTTTATTATTATGGAGGAGGCATTGGGAAGAATGATTACTAGATGTAGAATGGATGGCAGATGGAAAGGTATAAATATTGCACGTGAGGTGGAAGCTGTAATGCAAACACAATTTGCAGATGGCACATTGTTAATGGGAGAAGCTACAGTGATCAGATCAATCTTAGATAAGTACTGTAGAATCTCAGGACAGGCAGTTAATTGGCACAAATCAGAGTTCTATTGCTTTAACACGGCATTGGAGGTCCAAAGAGATATATCAAAAAACTTGGGTATTAGAATGGGAAGACTACCAAAGAAATTCTTGGGAATTCCTTTATTTGCAAGAGCCAACAAATCCTATGTTACCCCGAGTTTCCAGGACAGGGGGACGGGGGGGCAGGGAAACGGGTTTTTGGGATGGATTTTTTTTTCCCAGAGTAGGGGACGGCAGGGGACGGCAGTGGGGACAGCTTTATAAAAAATAGGGAAATTTTAAATATTCATCTAAAAACATGGATAAAGCATGCTTATATACATTATAAAACCTTAACATATAACGTTTGTGTTAAATATTTAAACTGAGACTTTGCATGAGAGTGGAAGTCAAACAAATAATCAAAATTCAATCATTAATTTTATGGGGCAGCCAGAGTAGGGGTTTCCAAAAGTTTCCGAGTTTCCGGGACGGGTCAAATTATGTTGGAAACGCATCGCTAAGTAACACTGAACAAGTCAAATCTTTGGAATAAATTGGTTGACAGTTGTCTGGGTCACATGGAAGATTGGAAGGGTAGGTGGTTGACATCAGCAGGCAGAATCATCATGTTGAAATCAGTTATCTCTGCTATTCCTTTATTCTCAATGTCGTGTCTGAGAAAACCAATCAAGATCCTAAAAAACATAGAGAGGGGTATGAGGAAACTCTTTCGGAATGGTTCCCAGGACAAGGATAAAATCCCTCTTCTGGCATGGAACAAAATATGCAAGCCTAAGAAATCAGGGGGAGTGGGAATTAGATGTTGGAACCTAATCAATAAGGCTATGGGAGCAAAATTGATATGGAATATGTATTCCTATTCTAATCAGAAATGGGTAAGAATACTATCTCAGAAATATCTGGACAGTCATAATGCAGAAAGAATCTTGACAATTAGAAATCCTTGCAGAGGCTCAGCTGTTTGGAACTTCCTTTTAAAATGGAGGAAAGTAATTGTCAAGCACCTTTCTTGGAAGATAGGAAATGGCTCACAAGCAAACTTCTAGTCTGATTCTTGGGAGGGCTATCAAAATCTAAGCATTGATGGGACATGGCAGGAAATCAGAGACATTGCAAAGAGAAGTTGGGGTTTAAAAGTGGCAGATTATGTTGAAAGGAAGGATTATCATGGAATTGTCAAGTGGATATGGAAGGATCCAAGGGAGTTAAATCTGTCCCGTGATCTTGAACTTCAGTTCAGAGAGTTGTTGAGATGCAGATCTATCAAATTGATAGAGGACGAAGACAAACTGATTCGGTGTGGTGCCATGAGTGGGAAATACTCGGTCAAAATTGGCTATAATGTTTTGGATGTAGAAGTTGTGGAAGAAAACTGGCCGGTCCATCTATGTTGGAACAATAATTGTCTCCCAAAAGCGGGATCGTTCACTTGGCTAGCTATGCGGGGCAAGATTTTAACTGGAAACCGCCTAAATAAACTAGGGTTCAGGGGACCTTTCAGATGTGTTATGTGTAAGGAAGAGATGGAAACCATAGATCATCTTTTGCTGCATTGCCCCATGGCTCATGATTGCTGGATGAAATTGATAGGAAAATTGGATTGGTGCACCCCTCTTAATGTTGAACTAAAATCATGGCTTCAGAGCTAGGGTAGTAGGGAGAACAATTCAATTTACTCGAGCATTTGGATGATTGCCCCATCAGCTCTGCTATGGGAGGTGTGGAAGGAGCGTAATCAACGCATATTCCTCGTCTCTGGAGTAGGATAGAACGATCCATCTCAGAACTTGTCCGCACGGCTTCAATGAAAGTAAATGTGAACAAACATCCCTACAATTGGTGGGACAGTAAGATCCAAGTGCACTGGCCCCTTATCAAATTCAGACCTGTTAATGGGTTCCAAAGTATTAAACCTTCTCACCAACTGGAAGAAATAACAGTATGGAAGCCGCCGGAACAAGGATGGATCAAAGTCAACTTTGATGGTGCAGCGTGTGCCAATCCAGGCCTGTTGAGTGCAAGTTGCATTGCCAGGGAATACCATGGTCATATAATCGCTAAATGCAATGAACGTCTTGCTTCAGGATCTAATAATGAGGTTGAAGTTAAGGCAGCTCTTCTGGCCGTTCAATTAGCTAGGAGATTAGGTGTGAAAAAGTTACATCTCGAAGGTGATTCTCAGGTCATTATTCATGCTATACTAAAAGGGAAAGCAGATAACTGGAAGATAGACCGAGAAATCAAATGCATCAAAAGTCATCTTGCATCATTTCATAGTTTTAAAATAACTCATGTCCTAAGAGAGGGAAATAAAGAGGCAAACTCATGTGCAAACCAAGCTTTTGACTTCCAAGATGGTGAAATCAATTTGAATATCTCCCTCCCAAACAGTAACTTTTTTGAAAGTTTCCAAGGCCTTAGTTGGCGGGCATCCATTTGATTGTTGGAAGTGGTAGTAGGTAAAGCCTAGGCAGTTAAGTGCATTAAGCCAAATACGAATGCTCATACGAGGAGCATTTAATTCCTGTCAGAGGTCAATAGGGCTGAGTAACTCTAGACTCATGCCAGATAAATGTGGATCTTGATAAGATTACTTTGCAATATAGTTGATATAGGAGATTATATCTGCTGGCTAAGGTGGCAGCGAACTCCACTATATCGTACCAAATGGGCAGAGTTAAGGCACAATTTGAAGGCACCTTTAGTACTTACTCCCCGAAAAGCCAACAGCATTTATAGAAACTTTTTGAATTTATAGAGTTCACCTTGGGTTAAGTTGGTGTGTTTTATAAGGGGAGTTTTAGTTTTGGCATTGATGTTATTGGGAGATGCATATTTTTCATTAATGGTGTTTCTTTTGGCAGAATATCACACGGGGCTATCTTTTTGATAACCTAATTTATCGTTGCAGGCGGCAAGACCCATGGTGGCCTTTTGGGGCCAAACCTCGAATGAGAGACTATCAAACATTTTCAAGTTTGACAACAGAGACTTCCTAAACCGCGTTAAAATTGTCCTAGGAGACAAATATCTAAGGGCACTATTTAAATACAGAACTAATGCCAATATTGCCTCCATGTTCATGGCCTGGTGCTTTGAACTGGAACCTAAAGAAATGGTGAAATGGGTGGTAAGTGGTTGTGTAAGAGAGGAATGGTGTGGGGACCTGAATAGTTTCATGAAGATGACGAGAGATGGCAAAGGTTTCATTTGCCCGGATGGTGTTTGACTACATGTGAGTGAATTCACCCCCCCTCTGCGACCATACCTCTTATGGAGTACAAACTGCAATAAAGAGGTTCGTCAAGCTTCTGCACAAATTGGTATGCATGGTGTTAAGGAATTCTTGAAGGCTAGGCAGGAGCAGAGTATTCGATTAGAGCTGGAAAAATGGGATCCTTATGAGGCACGGTCAGGCCAGAATTCAAGGGCATCATCTCTGAGACGTGAAGAAGAAGGCGGGGCGGACACTGTGGATTGGTTTCCCACCAAAGAACAAAGATGGTGCAAGCGGCCCTGAGGATACGGTTGGCTGTGCGATGGCATCAAGTGCCAAAGGCAAGGAGATTGTGATAGCAAAATAGAATTGCCTATGTTTAAATTTTGTAGTGAAAGTTTCGCTATAGAAGGGATATTTTCATTGAAAGATGTGTATGTATGGATGTTTCAGATGTTTTGGGTGGGAGTTTTTTTGTTAGGTGAAGTTTTTTCTAGACAGGATGGGGGATAGTTTTTCTTTTAACTAAGACTCTTAAACTTGGCACAACAGGATGGATTATGGATATTATACAGTCATTGGGATTTGAAGATATTGTATTTTCCTGAAAATCTTAATAGAAGTAACATTTACCAATCAAAAAAAAAAGGAGTTCAAGTACATGCATGCATAGAGTGCAATTTGCATCTCCTTGTCACTCATAACAATACATCAAGCTAAAACATGAAGGTAGGGGCCAAAATTTGGCTGCTAACCTTCCTGCCATTCCCATGATCTTCAACTAACAATAGTACCTACAGAAATCTTAGCCTTGTATATGGACTTTATGCAAAGTTATAAGCATGATTAGTGTATTGTCAATATGCTATGTGTGTCAAAATAAGGAGTAGGATAAGTAATGATCAACCAAATACATGTGAAAAATAATATCATCCCTGTTAAACGCATCATAGTTTGTTTAGATTGCTTTGCTTGGTTTGGCATTTACTTCTTCTACCTTTGGCAAGGAGGCTCAAAAACATTAAGGACAATCACCATGCAATTGTAGAACTGTGAAAGAGGGAATGATATGCATGTGAACCACTACAGTTATGTGGTATCAAATAACGTAAGTTGCACTATCCACAAAAGTGGATTTCCTACACAAGTTTGGGATGGTTATAATCATTTCCCTACTATCTTGGTGTATAGAAGTGGTCCACAGCCATCACTTAAAGTTCATGAGTTCCCTAGGTCTAAGAAGGATTGCGTTTGTGACTTGCATATTTTTTGGATCTATAGTTTATTCCATAATCCTATTCCATTAGATGCTTCCCAATCGTGTGTTAATTAAGTACAGGAGACCCAGTTGTTTTTAGTGGTGTGCTTTTCAAGTAGAACAAGCGGAGTTGTTTCTTTGGGTGAGACCTTAAAATCTAGACAATTGAGCTGGTCATAGAGAAATGTTTCTTCAATTGTGGAAAATGCTTCCTAAAACACTGGTGTTAGAGTTGAGCTGAAGCTTATCATTAAAAGATATGAACCAAAAATTCATATAAGAAAAACCCTTGTAGTAAACCTCAAGAGCAAGGAAGCATTGGAGAAAAATCCAACAAACAATTAGGCCTACAACAAAACAAACCATGCCTAGACAAGAAAACTTAGCGTGTTGATGAAACCAGTGAAAAGCTGAAAACACAAATAACAGCCCATCTCATTGAGGCAAGATTTGAAAGTTGTATAAGGAGTGCTACTACATATACATCAATAGAAGAAACTAAAAAACTTCTAAGATCACAGACTCAAACATGGGAAGCAAATACTATTTGGAGTATGAAAACAGGGGGCACAGCTAACAGCAATTGAAGATTGCACAACATGAACTCTAGAAGAAAAGCACTCGCCAAAGATATTCAAGCATCTCTTTGAAGAGGGGTGGATTTAACTGCATGTACAGATGTTGAGTGAAGGAAAACAAAATTTTATGCATAAATTATAGGAAATTCGATAATTCATTCACATCAGATTTCAGCTGAGTTAGCATAAAAGGTTCCACTTTATATAAATTTGTTAGATACATGAACATGAGAAAAGAGGGCACCCATTGTTGCATTTACATCCAATATTCTGCTGTTATACCTACTGAAACCAACCCAAGGTAGGGACCACCAGTGTTGTGTGAGAAGTCAAACTGACATAGTCCAAGGGCCTTAGGTGGATGAATGTGGCACCAGTATAGTCAGTCAAACTAAGCATTATGCATCGGATATTAACTTTTATAATGGTTATATAAACAAGCCATTAGGAATGAAAACAAAGGGATGTAGTAGTATCTTGTTATGTATTCTAGACCTACTGTAATCCTTTTTCCGCTCCTTATCTATGCAGTCGGACTATAATAATGCAGTCCTACAGAAAATATGACCTTCAATTGATGTTTAACCTAAGAAACCTCCAGGGGCAATTCCCTTGGCCATGGCTAATCATTGTTACAGGATGGTCCCAGAGACTCATAAGATGATAACTATCAATAAAACTGCACACTTAAAAATTCTAAATATATAATTATTATAATTGATATGAATTGTTTCTGGATTAAACTGTGAGCTGTTTTCCTCACACGGTCAAATTCAGAAACAATTCATGTCAATATCATGAACTGTGAAAATTATATGTCTATGATTAATATCCTTCATGAAGGGAATTATACAGTCAAATAAAAAAAACAATTCATGTCAATATTATGAATTGTAAAAATTATATGTCTGCAATTGTTATAACTTGTTGGAAGCTAACAAACACGCTTAAAATTTAAAATATAACAATTATTACGATTTGTTGGAAATCGGTAAACAACAATTATTATAATTTATTGAAAAGCTGTAAACAGCTTGCCCCATGCAAGAATAATTGGACTTCTTCCACTTAGTGTTGAAGCACTGAAGGTCTCCACGCCCTCAAATTCGTCAGGTTACCATACATGTTTGATAAATGAGGCGCCGCTACCAAACTAGGGGTTCCTACACCTTAGGTTAGCTTGATAGTTTTTGGATTCGATTATGTAAACAATTTTTTCCATTGAGCTAGAAAGAAAGCAATCTGCACAGGCATGCAGAGTATCTAACTGGTTTGGAGAATTGAATTATTCTTTGTAAAATTAAATTTGCCAAAACACTCATTTAATTTAAGGGATTGCCGTGCTGCGTTGCAGGCCACATCCACATCCATTGCCGGCGAGTGCAATCCAAAAATAAATTGGTATCAATTAATTGTTATCAGAGAAAAGCATAGCTCAATTACAGTGGGAGCCCAAATGACATCTAAGATTTGTTAATACTCATGTTGTAGCAAAGAATAAAGATGTACCTGATCAAGAGTTTGAAAGTTATCCCCGATAAAGGCATATTTGTGCATCTCTGAACTTTCCGTAACCGGCTGCTTAGATGCAAATCGTTGTTGATACACGTCTGCTCGCCCTGGATTGTCATCAGGCTCGTCATTTGTTGATCCTCTGATACAATTACCCATAAGAATAATAACAACAACAATAAAAGTCTTCACCAACCTCCTCGCCAATCGGATTTTCTACAGACACAATTACTGAAATGGTTAGGAAATTCTGCATGAGTTTCCAAGACCCGCCCCTCTAATTTGAAATACGTTTGCTATTTTTGGTCCCATAGGTCTTAGAAATGTGTTTTAATGTGGCTTCTGTTGAATGAGTTTTCTATTTGAAATTGATTACTTTGTAAAGTAATGATTCTCGCTGTAAGCCTTCTAGACCTATATTAAGATTAATAAAAGTGAAAAACTTTTTTATCGACTCAAAGAATCACAACTTATGCTTACATAAGTTAGTAGACTAATGTCAGCTTTATTTCTATAAATTTCAAAAGAAAAGAATAGAATAGAATATGAAATCTTTTAAAGAGAGAATAAAGTGGAAGGTGAGAATATAAATTTTAAACAATACTTGTTTTAAAATGGAAGAATTTTACAAGATTTGAACATTAAATTATATTCACTTTAATGGTAAAAATGATATATGTAAGACATTTTTTTTTATGAAAAAGTGTTTTTATATAATTTTTATAAAAGACATATTGGAATAGAAGACATTTTGAAATGTATAGGGAAGGTGAAGCTTTAAATGGAAAAATAATAACCAGTCAAATTGTTAAAGTTGTTTGCTTATGGCATAGTGTGACAATTTAAATGTGGGGTTGTTCTTGTCGTCGAGCTTCAAACTCCATTGGGGTGTTATTATTGACTATTAAGTTGGGAATGAGGTCCAAAGTTTGTGACCTCGCTGATTCGTAGCTTTGGGCCAGAAGTGTTTACCCTTCTTTTAATAAAAAAATGCCTAAATAGTGGATCACGATTAGATGGTTCCCCCAACCATTTGAGAGCACTTGGGCATAAAAAATTGGCTCCCACCCCAAAATGATAACTTCTTTTTCTTATTTACGTTTAGGATCATTTCTCACTAGAGAGATGTCTATATTCAATTAAGGGAGCCTACTAATATTAGGTCATGCAATTGCACCCTACCACAAAATTGAGAAGCAATAGAGGATTTACATGTATATTTGGACCATTTGTGTCCTCAATGCTAAGGAGAACTATGTGAATGAGTTTGATATGGTTATTGTGGCTATATGCACATTTATCCAATGTTAAATAAGTGTTTATAAATAGCCAACTTCTTGGAAAATTGGTCACCTTGCCCCTAAATGTATATACAAACATTACAGTGAATCATTGGTTTAGTATACATGGAAAAATTAGAATCAACAAAAACTCTTGAAAACAAAGGCAAACTTTTATTTTTTTGTATAGAAAATAAAATCTCTTCTCTAGAAGCATGCCAAATTTTGGTGACGTTAAATGACATTTGTGATAAATTACCTAAAAGACTTGTGTGCCAATAAACAAGCTCAAGTCTAATTTATCATTAAAATTTTAGGGGTTCTAGGGGTCGCACACCCCAGTGGAGGTTCAAGGTTAGCACCCCCAAAACCCACATTTTATGTATACTTTATCATTAAAATTTTGATGTTTTATCACCGGGTCACAGATCTAATGATGGATGTTTTGTGTGCTTTGCTTGTCTTAGAAGGCAACCCTATTTTATGAGGGCATTGTATTATGGATGTGTATTATGATGTATTTTAGGAGTCTAACAGATGTTGAGTTGCTTTTGTATTCTTGTTGTCGATACTCATATGAGAAGCTTTCTCTGCAAGTATATTGCAATACGTTGTTGATTTTTTAATAATATATTAGGTGGCTTTTAAAGCAAGAGGTTTTTCTACCAAATGGGTTTTCCCCACATAAATCATTGTGTTTTTTATTAAGGATCAAACAGGTTTTGAGGGGACCCATAACCCCTTACAACAGGTTTTGAAGGCACCTGAAACCCTTAGAATTTCCACAGGTTTGAAACCCAAAGAAGAAAGTTGCAACAAGATACAACATAGACAACATGCAACAGAACCACAACCTAACAACAAAGTATAAATATTGAAGAACCAGCTGGAAGAGAAAAAGGTCTAAGCCATACACAAGAATACTTAGATAAACATGACCTTAGTCATACTGGGTTTTAGCAAGGCTCCCATAACCTTAACCTTAAGCTTGAATAACACCGAGTTCACTTTGGCCTTCAAGATCTCCACCTTAATAGAAGATAAAGGAAAGAAGTCTAAGGGAAGGGCAGCAACAACTCCATTATAATCAAGAAATAGGGAACCATCTCCCCCCCCCCCGCCAACACCTCCTACCAACTCCAAAATCATCCATCTCCACCTCAATAGGAGATAGGTCCACCTCAATAGGAAAGATTGGAGGAAACCAAAGAAGTTGAAGAAGAAGCAAGGAGATCAAAGCCAAATACACCAATCAAAACCAAGCCAAAAGTTCAAAGTCTGAATAGAAGAAGCCAAGAATGTAGAACCCCCAACTGAAAGATAAAGCACAAAACCTCAAGAAAGGTCTATATCAAGGCAATAGCCGGCCAATCACACTCCATCGATAAACCCCAACTATCCCCAAGGGTCATGCCTCGATTAGCATTTGAAACACTAGATCTGCAAAAAACAAGAAGGGCATCCAAAAGAATGCAAGCAACTTCAGACAACACCAAGAGAACCACAAGTGAGAGAAGGATCCTGATAGCAGGAAGAGGACCCCACACACCCCGAGTGGTAGAGACAACAAACCCCCAGGGATCCAGAGCAGGGTGGTCCCATCCCCAACAATATCACCTTTCCCCACGAACATAGCTGGTGAAAAACAACCCAACTAACATCTCCCCACAAAAAATAACTCCAAATCCTTCCCGGAATAGGGGAAAGAAGATAATACAACAAAGAAATTTGTCCCTCACATTAAGTATTGGAAGAGACAAAGAGGTCACGCACTACAAAAGAAAGAAGAGTACACCCACTACCAAAAGGGATGACTCCAAGGTAGCTAAACATTAGCCACAAACAACTAAACAACTAGCGAAGAACTTCCCATCTCTCCCAACATCGTCTACTTCATTCATTTCCCTTTGCATTAGAACCCCTAACACTACTCCCACCTCTCTCACTACTCCTGCCTCTCACTCCCATTTCACTGCTCCTGCCTCTCGCTCCCATTTTGTATGCATGATTTTTATATTTAGTTATGTTAAGTTTTTGTAACTGTTGTAAAGATTTTTAAAAAATTTGCATAACTTTCCTCCCAAGGTTAGTGCAGAAAGTTGTTCCACTGCCTTAACTTCCATGCAATTGGTATCAAATAGTGATCACCTTTAGTTTCAGTTGTGTGTTATTAGGTTTTTTGAACTAATCTAGATTTGAGTGGGAGCTTATAAAAAAGATACTTTGTGATCTTGTTGCGAGACTTTTTAGATGGCAAATTTATCAAGGAGAATAGAGGTGGAGAAATTTTCTGGAAATAGTTTTGAGATGTGTAATATGAAGATGGAGGATCTATTAATAGATCGAGATCAATGAGATGTTATTGATGAGAATGTCTTTAGACCTACATAACCTACTATGGCTACTCAATGTGATGTTATGGGTCAAAAATCCAACGGTATGATTAGATTATATTTGTTAACAATGTGTGCAACATGGTGTTGTCATTGAAGTCCTCAATATGTGTTGTCATTGATGTCACTTGTGATCATTGGTGAAGTAGAATAGGTTAACAAATGGATGTATAGTGAGACAATTGAGAGAGATTATTTGACATTTGACAAAGATGGTTTGGTTATGGTTTTGACATGATCAACATGATTGTAGATAGTCCAAAAGATCACCAGTTGTATCCATGAAAAAATATCAGTCCAAAAGCATGGTACAAGTATATTATAACACATTATTGAATATGGTTTATGCCTTTATTATGGGATGCAGTAGCATTGGTTGTTGGCTACGTGCTCAAGGATTCAATGGATTAATATTTGAGTTAGATACATACTTGTTTGATTAAGGAAATTTGTCTAAGACATGAACAATGCACCTTTCTATGTCTAGGAGTCGGTATTTTGGTCTGCATCTTTCCACATTGCATGATCTGGTTATGTGGTTCTAGAGTAAGGATTGGTGGTGTGTTAGGTGTCTATATTTCATGTCATACATAGTTGTGTAGCAAGAGTTATAAGTGTTTGCTCTTCATATTACAGTATGATAGTATAATGTGTCTCAGTTGACTCGCTATAATGCTTTGCCTTCTTTTGTGATGATTGGTATGCCTATGTGGATTTGGGAACATGTTTAGAAAGGTAAAAAAATTTAGTGATTTGATTTTTCAGGTGATTTGATGCTCTGCAATGCAAGATAGTCTATTTGGGTTGCTTGGTTTCTACCTATTCAGTGAGTTTATTCTTTTATGCCAACATTTGATGATTGATTTCTTTAGAAGATGATAGTGGAGAGTTTGTTGATGGTTTGAAGTACTTTTATTTTGGTTTGCATAATGTTTTTGGCTTCTCCCCAATGGTGTAAAGGCAAACAGTTAACAATTTTGATAGTGGTTTTGATATTTGCGTCAACAAGATGTGTTCCTTAAATTGTAATTGATCCTGACCTATTATAATTGCTCTGAAGGATGTGATAAGATGAGTTTGATGTTTAGTTATTTCTTGGGTTGGTCTACAACCTGATTTGGTTTGTGATATATGTATCTAGAGCTATCCTATGTTGGGTCATACATTTCATTTGATAGGTCTTATCGATGTCGACCTAATTAACATTTTGGTGTGTTGTGAAGGGTATATAATGAAGTATAAATCATTTGTGAATTTGTTGTTGTTATTGTTGCATTGTGTAAAATAATCTAGTGATGAATCAGTTGAGTATGAAGTGTGCAAAATCAATACAAAAGAATGATTATGCTACAAAAGATAACTGCAACTTCAACATATGTCAGATGTTTCTTCTATAGCAATTCATGGTACATTTCTCATTGTAATATTCATGTATCTTACTAGGAGACAATGTATCTTCTCAAGAAGTCTTTTGTATCTTGCTTTGGGGTAGTGATCCTCAATTTGCAAACTCAACATCAACATCAAGCTTCCCCATGCAATGCACCCTAAAACAAACATTATACAACATTGAATATAGTATGAGTTAACTCTCATCGTGGTTTTTCCCTCCTTGGATTTTCCAAGTAAAATCTCGGTTTTCTTTTGTGGTGAATGCTTTGTTCATGTTATTGCCTTCTACATATCTAAGTTAATATTTAAATAGTTAATTAATGCATAAGTTTTAGTTAATGTTGATTCACCCCCCCCCCCAGCATTCGAGTGTGTTCAACAATTGGTATCAGAGAAAGGTTCCTGAGGTAATAGCCTAATAGTTGAGGTAGATCCTACAATTGAATACAGAGGCACTGAAACAATGTTGAATAGTGAAATTCTTATGAAAGTATATTTAGAAGAAATATAACCTAATGTCAGTTGGGATATTGATCCAGTTGATTGTGAAGTAGATTTTGAAGTTGAACTCCAATATGCTCTTGATGACCTAGATTCTGCAAGGCTGAATGTGAAGAATAGAAAACTAAATTCAATAAGGCAGAAAGGATGATTATCAAATTGAAAGCTTAGATTGTAGAAAGAAAAGCATGCAAAGATAAACTCAAAATAGAAAAAGGTGAAATTGTCATGCTTAAAAATAAGAATAAAGCAAGCAAAGAATGTGACGATAAACTCAAAAGGGTAGAGAATGACATAATTAACTTAAAGATCCAAGTTGAGAAAGGAAAAGGGACTATTGATTGGCTAGAGACCAATATTCATGATAAATCTACTCAATGCACCAAACTTGAGGAAGAGATCATTGCCTTGAGAAAAATAATTAGAGAATGCAAAAGAATGGATAGAGAAAGGTTTGAAACTCAAAGGTGAAAGTAACCTCCTTGATAAGATCCTCAACTATCAGAAACTACAAAAGAACAAAGGTGGTATTGGTTTTGGGAAGGGAGAAAGATCTAGGATTGATGTCAAGAATGAGAAAGGAAAAGAGAAGTTTCAAGATGGATCCAAGAAGACAAAAGGAGATAAGAACAATTTCACTCAAGTAGAAAACAAAAGTAAGAACTTCAAACGGTCAGCACCATATCAAACTGCTCAAACCAAGTATTCTCAATCTTTCAATAGTAACTTGTTCTCTTGCAATAAGTTTGGACATAAGGATATCAAATGTAGGAATAGAATGAGCATGAGTTCATTTAGGTCCCCAAGCCTCAACCATTTAATGGTCAGTGCTATAAAGGCAATAAATTTGGACATTAAGTTGATGAATGTAGAAGTGGAGTGAGGAGGAATAGTTTCATAAGAGAAATGGTATGACTTGTTGATCTTTTATGGATATTGCTACACATGCAACAAGTTTGGTCACAAGGCTAATAAGTGTAGATATAATATGAGAGGAAGTGGAAATGGTCTGCAACATGGTACCACATGCTACAATTGTAATAAACCAAGACATATTGCTAGGTTCTACAAAGGAAAGATTGTTGGAACTTTTATTCCACACAAGAAGGTTGATTCAATTCATATCAAGAAGGAGATGGACAAAATTTAGAATGAGAAAGAGGAAAGTGAAGTGAAGGATGGATCTATACCTCAGGATGGTGTAGATGGTTCTTCTAGAAACTAAAGAGAAAAGGTATTGGTTCAAAGGGAGTTAAATTTGCAAACTTTCCAAAACCCTATGAAGAAATGATTTTGAAATCTTCAACATAATGGTTAATGATGATGTGGACATGTTTGGATGGTGATATTGAGTCATTTGATCATATTTTTAAAGGAAATACTTTCTTTGTGGAGATTTGTTGAGTGTTTTATGGTGCCCTAACATGATAGAATGCTTAAAAGTTGCTAAAATCAAAATGCATTCAATGTAGATTTGCTAGGGAAAATGGGAAAGTTATTTAAACAATACCTGGTCATTTTGATATTAATTTAAATGTATTTAAGAGTGACAAAGAGTTAAAGAGAAAATAAGGTTTTTAAAGAAGTTGTTGTATAGAAATCGTAATGGTCAAATTTCAAAGTATTTTCAAGTTGTTCTACAACCCTAGCTACACCTATAATTATAGATGTTGTAGAGAAGCCAAGACCCATATTCAAGAAGCATCCATAAATTTTTGCAATGACTAACAAAGCTGAAGCATTTTCTCACATTCTCATTAACGTGATCCATACAAAGGATATCCACATGTACATCTATGCACCCTTAAATGAATACAATAATGTGAAAGTAGAAGTTTTTAGGGACAAACATTTGATGGATGATTAGTTCATTTTTAAACCAGAATATGCTAGTTTAGAGGAGAAGAAGTTCAACATCTGAAAGATTTTTCCAATGATGTATGGAGAGGTGTGGATCAGGATTATTTTGAGCTAAATTCATGGGGAACCCATCTAGTTAGATTAACCCTATATGATCACAAAGGAATTTACAAGGGAAGTAACATGGTTGTGCTCCACCAAAATAATGTAGACATTAAAGTCTGTAAAAAATGATGAAGTCGCTAAACTCACCGAAACCAAATTTGACAAGAGGACATTGACGATGACATTATTGATCTAGGAATCCAATATGCCAGCATGGGCATTGCTCATAAGTTTTTTTCACTAACAAAGAGGACTATACAATTACAATGGCTAGTCACACTACTTATCAAATGGTAAAAGAGGATAATGATTTTGATCTTTGTGAGTTCCTAAGGAAACAACTAATGGAGAAATTTATATTTATTGGTTGATGTCTAGTTATAAATTTCTAAGAGTTGTTTCTTCATATGTTGAAATTGAAACCATCTTATGATTTCTTTCTATAATATGTCATGTCCCTCACTTAATAAATTTTTCATAATTTCAGGTTTGGGTTTCAAACGATCCTCTCTAATTAGTGTGTTACAAGTTATATTTAAAACAATATTTTTCATGTTGAATAGGTTTTTTACTTTATAAACCCTTAGTTCCATCTTTTCTCTAAAATTGCATTCAAAGATAAATCTTTGAATTTATCTAAAATCTAGTCACAAATTTATTTAATGTAAATATTTTCTTTAAGTTACGTTTTTCTTTCTTTTTTTTTTTTTCTGATGGAAAGTATACCCATAAAAAAATAACTTAATCCTATTATGCAGGGGACCCGCCCCTATTAAACACAAAAGTGGATCATGAACCCGGTAAAAATATCTCCAACAATTGTAAGAATTTTTGTCACAAGTTTCTTGGGTAAGTCATAGTTTTTATATACTTTCAAAGTGGTAAAATTATTTATCAACATATTTTTTTGTTACTTTAGTAGTGATTTGGAGATGTTATTATTTATTAAGTAATCTCAAAATATTTAATGTATAGCCATGGTCTTAGAATGTAATTTTGGACCAAACTTATATTGAAACATTAATTCGCTAGATATTGAATAAGAAGATATTATAATAGATTTAAGAACACTTGTGTGGAGATATAGAAGATCAAACCAACAATATCATCAAGTTTTTGAGATATCAAATGAAGAAGAAGATGAAAGATTGATATTAGAATATAGGCCTATATGTTTAGAGAAGTACAAAAATTGCAAGTAGTGACTGTAGAAAGAATAATTGTAATATAATGAAGGAACCACCATCTAGATCAATAATGAGTTGTTCAAAATAACCTTCAAAATAGTAATCATGATTTCAATATTGGCTAGGAAGAGGTACACAAACAATAATCACAGAGAAGGCATTTAATAGATAATGTGTTTGAATAATTGGAAGAAGCTATTTTTTCTACATTTCTTGTACCTACAAGAAGGAGATTTAAATTAGAAAGCTAAACTTCATCAACTCCTAAGAATACTACGGGATCCCATATTTTTCAAGCATTAATTTGACATGGTACTACACTCTTAGTCGCTATTAGTATTTAAAAAAATATGGCTTATCAATCACTACTTTCACAAGGTTCAACTATTGACCCATTAGCACTTAGAAATCAAATATATAAATTACTAAAATGTTCTAGAAAGAATCATCCTAAATCTAAAGGTGATGGAAAAAAATTCTACATAAATTACTAATTTGTTCTAGAAAGAATCATCCTAAACCTAAAGGTGATGGAAAAAAATTCTACTAATGAAAATATAATTGTTTTATTCACTAGATGTAGAGTTTTAGGAGTGCAACATAGAGATGTATCAGTCAAGGTTTTTATAAAATCTTTGGTAGATGTTGTGGTAAAGTACCAAATGGGTCCATTGATTCATGGGGTGCAATGGGTTTGAATCTCATTTTAAAAGTGCTAGAGATGAGCAATCACTTACACAATTCAAAAAGGAAATGCATAAATCTATGTATGAATTCATTCCTAAGTCCAACAAAGTTGTAAACAAAATTGAAGTAGCTAAGAGGTCCACACTCTAGAGAATCAGAAATATTTTTTTATCAATGGATAAATTCATATTATTAACTTTCATTTAATAAGAGGAAGTTTCACTAATCTAGAAACTACGTAGAATTTAGAAATCAAAGTGGAAGATGATCTTATTGCAAATAAGAAGTGAAAAAAGAATTACAAACAAGTAAAAATTAAATCACCTCCTTTTCTAATCTTACAGTACAAAGGCTAGCTAATGATTTTCATTTTATTAAAAAGGAAAATTATCATGAGCATAGCAACAATAACCTCATATCAAGATGTATGTAGAAAAGGATATTTGCAACCTAATAATAAAAATTGATGAAAGGTATTGTGCAATAAAAAATGAAGAATGCGAAAACAATTGCGAAATGTAGAAACTTTTCTGTGAAACCCCTGCGACATCTCTACGGGCAGGGGAGGTATCTTGGGCAATGGCAAAACAATTTTTTACCTCTGGAGGCCCAAGAAAGTGCTACTCGCTTGGAGAATTGTTTCAATGCCCTGATCCCAGAAGCTACAGGGGCTAATTTAACAAATCTAAAGCTCAATGAAATTAGAAGAAGGGCCCTGGAGGCATCGAATGACCGACTCCCTGCCCTAAAACAATTAGAAGGCCCCTTTGCTTCTTCAGCAATGAACGTCTGGAATCAAACTCTGAGAACGGTAGGGTCTCCTTGTAAAATTCAGGGAATTACTTTATCTAAGAAGAAGGAGGCTCTCCTCAATAACTCAAGGGTTATATTGTCATCTGGGTTCCCTAATAAAAAAAGATCTCCTCTCTTGCGGACATAGACTCTCTCTAGGAACCATGATAATGTGGCTTCTGGAGCAAACAAAACCAAACTAGGGATTAGAAAACCCTCCTCATTTATCTCAAATTTCTCCACAAGTAGAAGGGAGGATTTTTACCCTAAGCAATATCCTTTAATCATTCAAAAGTCGTTCGGCTTCAATACAGATAATATTATGATTATTAGTGACAAACATACTGATGAATTGTGGGAATGTTACAGTGCTCGTGGGCTCTTTGGCAAATGGTTCGGTTATGGCGCTTCGACCTCTGAGATCCAGCAATGGTTGAAATCCTTCACGGGAAATTAGATAAGTATCACGAGCTTAGAGAACGATTTTTTATTTATCAATTGCAATACTGTGGATCTTAAAAACAATTTACTTAAAAATAATCATAGATATTTTAAGGGCTATTGCTTCAAATTTTTCAATTGGAAACCTAATTTCTCCCCTAAAGACGTTGAGAAAATTAGGGTTCCAAAGTGGTTTCGATTTCCTAATATGCCGGTAGAATTTATCCATAGTCATGTCCTTCAAAAATTAGGAGATTTTCTAGGAGGTTTTGAGGGTTTGGAGGATAATTATCTAGAATCCTCTAATATTAAAATTTTGGCCAATGTTGAGATAGGAAAATCAACATTTGATCCCATCAAAATTATCATAAACCATTCAATATATGAAATCAAACCAGAGATCCTCGCGGAAGACTTCATTCCAAGGACTGTAATTCCCCCTTTTCAAGAGTCAAAGAAAACATGCCAAAAGGCAATGAAGGAGGTGGAATTGAACATAGAATTCAACCCTATGGGCAGTTTTTTGTTTAACAAACAATATCTTGGGGCTAAGGAATCAAAAAACACACATAGAAAAACAGAAAGTAAAAGAAATGAAATCACACTTACTGAACCAGTAGAGGAACATAGGAGGATAGCTACTGCGAATAAACAGAGTTTATCGCAGAGTTCTATACCAGTAGCCAACATGGCTCCTACAAATTTAAACGATGAAGGAGCAACTAATAGCTCCCTAATTTTTGAGACCAACCCCACTGACCAGGAGGCTTTACCAGCTCAAAATAAGATCACATTGGAGGAAGATAAAACACTAAGCAACCTTGCTTCAATCACGAATGACAGGGTTAAAGGTCTAAAAAAAAAGAAAAAGAATAAGAACAAAAAAGGCAAAGGAAAAAACAAAACACGAAAGAACAAAAAGGGAAAAAATCACATCACAGACAACAACATTAAGGATATGGATGCGGATGCAAGAAGAGATCTAGAAGATAAGTGTATACTTGAGTATGTTGGCAACTCTGTCACAGATGACTTCATTGAGTTATTTATTGATGAGATAGCTGATGAGGAAGAACTTGCATTACAGAAAACATTGTTAGCCAGAGAGTTATGCAAACCCAACACTGAGGATATGGCCAATCCCCCCTTTGGTGTTGTGGCAAATGAAAAAATGGAATGCTTGGGGATTGCTAACACCATGGAGTACTGCTCCCCCCCAGACTTTGTCGTTGACCTAAAAAAGCGGGGGAGGAAATCCATTTCTAAATTGCTCACCAGGGCTGGAAGTACGGTGGGTCAGACTAAAATTACTAACCTTTTTGAGGTAGGGAAGGGGAAGATCCTTCCCAATGAACTATGAAACTCCTTACGTGGAATGTTAGGGGAATGAATGCTCCTAACAAGTAGTGTATCTTAAAACGATGCATTGCCAAATACAACCCGGAATTATTCTTAATACAAGAGACCAAACTAAATAGCAGTGAATTAACAAACTTAAAGAGAAAAATAGGTATCAAAGAACTTGAGGGTCAAACTGCCTATGGAGCATCTGGTGGACTGGCCATCATATGGGACCCTAGGCAGGTTTCCTTCAAACTTATAAGGAAGAACCCAAATTGGATGTGTGGAAAGGTTTTAAGCATCAAAAGTAACTTAAACTTCATTATAATTAATGTTTATGGCCTCACCCAAACACAGGCAAAAAAACAAGTCTGGGATGAAATTGAAAATTTCCTTCTAAGCGATAATGAACAAACTTACCTAATTGGTGGGGATTTCAATGCAATTTTGGACCCCAAGGAAAAGTGGGGCGGCGATAATAAAATGACTCAATCATGCTTAGATTTCAAGAGCTGGACGCATAAATGTAACTTGCTGGAATTAAAAGCCAGGAACGAAGCCTTCACTTGGAATAACAGAAGACAAGGCTTCTGCAACATTGCAGAAAAACTTGATAGATTCTTCCTGTGTGGAAATCTGACACAGTCTTATGTAACCTCTGTCCTCCCGCTCCCTGGATCGGATCATTTCCTGGTCCAATTAGTAATAACAGAAGCATTAAAACCGACAAAAAATCCCTTTTGCTTTGTAAAGATGTGGCTCAGAGATGAAAATCTATTACAACTTATTGAAAATTGGTGGAATGAAACTAAAGTCATAGGTTCCAAGACTTTCAAAGTAGTAACCAAACTTAAAAAGATTAAGCAACAATTAACAATTTGGAACAAAGAACACTTTGGCAATATCTTTTCACAAAAAACAGAGATTGAGAAGGAGATGGAGATTATCAATGAAGAGGTGATCAATTATGGGATGAATAACATCTTATATCAAAAGGAAAAAATCAATTTGGCTAGGTATGAAGAAATCTTAGCTCGTGAAGAAATTTATTGGAAACATAAATCTAGGGATCACTGGCTTGAGGCTGGTGATAGAAATACAAGTTTCTTTCATAATAGCACAAAACATCGTAGAACTATAAATAGAATCAACAAGATCAAATTGGTATCAAGGGACTTTACTGAAAATCCTGAGCTAATTGCTAGAGCAACAGTGGAGTATTTTGAGACTATCCTTAACAATAGGGAGGAATCCAAATGGACTAAGGGGGGTGACTTTTTAAAAAACATCCTGAAATTAATATCAAAAGAACACAACCTAATGCTTAACAAAAAACTAACTATGGAAGAAGTAGAATCAACTTTATTCCAAATGGGTCCAGATAAGGCTCCTGGTCTTGACGGGTTCCCTGCTCACTTTTTTCAAAAATGTTGGGGCTTCATGGGCATGGAAATTACCGAGGCCTTAGAAGGGATGAGAAATTCAGGGGAAATTCTCAAAGAACTTAACAATACATTCATAGCCTTAATCCCAAAGAAGGAGATTGTGGATAGTTTTGAGGACTATCGCCCAATAGCCTTATGTAACACTCTCTATAAATTACTCACAAAAACAATGGCAAATAGATTACTTACCCTCCTCCCCATAATAGTTAGCGAGGAACAGACAGGTTTTGTGCCTAATAGATCCATTTATGATGGTATAATCATTGCTCAGGAAGCTATCCATACAATACAAAACAATAAAGCACCAAGTATGTTGATTAAATTGGATATTAAAAAAGATATGATAAAGTAGATTGGCACTTTCTTTGCAAATGTCTAGAATCTTTTGGGTTTAATAAGCAATGGATTAATTTGGTCTTTGAATGTATTGCTACACCTAGGGTTTCAATCCTAGTCAATGGGGCCTCAAAAGGCTTCTTTGAAATTTCTAGAGGCTTCAGATAGGGGGATCCCCTCTCCCCCTTTCTCTTCATTATAATGGCAGAATCACTAGGGAGAGTGATCAATTGGGCCAGAGAAAAGGCTCAGCTAACTGGTATTAAAATCACCTCTAACATGGAGCCTATTACCCATCGACAATTTGTTGATGACACCATGTTGTTTGGGTCGAGCAGCCCTTTTGAGGCAAAAACAATTAAAAAAATCTTGAATAGCTATACCAACATCTATGGTCAAGAAATTAACACTATGAAGTCTAATATAACCTTCTTTAACACAAATAAAGAACTAAAAATGAGAATTCTTAAAATCCTTCAATATAAAGCAGGAGAATTGCCATGTAAATACTTGGGTCTCCCCATAGACAAAGGTACTAGATCTTCCAATCTCTGGAATCAGGTTGTCTCCAAAATTACAAACAAAATATCCTCATGGAAAGGGAAATGGCTATCCTCTGCGGGGAAGGCCACTATGATCAAGGCGGTCCTCTCGGCTATGCCTATTTATCAACTCTCATGTATGGATCTCCCCGTATCCAAGAGGAAGGAGATCACAAAACACATAAGAACTTTTTTCTGGCAAGGCTCTGATGACAAATTCAGACTTCCGTTGATCGCTTGGGATAGGATATGCTTACCTAAGGAGATGGGAGGCTTGGGCATCAAAGACCTTTTCATCCAGAGAAAAGCGTTGGGGGCTAAGTTAGTTTGGCGTATGTATTCTAACCCCAATGCTAAATGGGCACACACCCTATTTAACAAATGTCGGCATAACCTAGATCCTATATGCATCTTCAGGATTGCTCACCCCCCTAAGGGCTCTAGAATCTGGAACTTTATGCAAGATTGTAGAAGCATCATATCAGACAAGCTAACTTGGTGCATTGGCAATGGGCAGGATGCCCTTTTTTGGAGAGACTCCTGGGGAGCCTATCCCCCCCTCAACACTCTTCATAATTTCAATACAATCATACCCACCCTTGAAGGACTCTGGGGTATTCATGTAAAAGATTATATGGAAGAATTTAGCATTGGGTGTCTGAAAAAATGGAGATGGAAATCAACGGATCATCTTAACATTCCGACCCAAGAGCGATCCCTCCTGTCTAAGATCCTAGCCTCAAGAAATATTTCCCTATCTCCTGATATAGATAAATTGATATGGGATGGATCCAAAAAGGGAAGATATGAAACAAAGGAGGGTTACAAACATATGCTAAATAAAAATCATAATCCCTACTTCAATCTACCCTTAACTCTGTGTTGGGATAAAAGGTGCCTTCCGAAAGCAGGTCTGTTTGCATGGTTGGCTATTCAAAACCGAATCCTCACCTCTAACACCTTTAGGAAACTTGGATATGAAGGACCGAGCAGGTGCCCATTATGTGAAAAGGAAGAAGAAAATTCCAATCACCTCCTGGTAACCTGCGATTATGCTCATAATTGTTGGGGCTAGTTAAGAAATCAGCTGATCTGGTATTCCCCTATTCCTAATAATATTTTTGATCTATTCCACACCTGGCCAATCCATAATATAGGATGCATGTTTGAAAATTTATGGATCATTTCCCCATCCATCATGATCTGGGAAATCTGGAAGGAAAGAAATAGGAGGATTTTTAAAGACAGCAAAATGCAATGGTATCAATTGACCAATAAAATTGAAGCCACCATAGTTGAAATAATAAATAACCAAACCCTAAATTATTAGAGAGATGTCAACATGACCTACTGGGATGAAAAAATGAAACTAAGATGGAAAGGTCTAAAGATTCCCCCCTTCATTGGTAAAGGCCCCTCATCAAACTGGTTGTCACGTAAGGAATGTAAGTGGATCCCTCCTAATAGTGGATGGTTTAAATTAAACTTTGATGGAGCCTCGAGGGGGAACCCTGGGAGAGCAGGTCTGGGCTGCAACCTCCACAATTCAAATGGGGATGAGGTGGCCTTTATGGCTCTACCCTGTGACATATGTACAAATAATGTAGCAGAAATGCAAGCACTTGCTGTAGGAATAAATTTAGGCATTATACTTAATATCAAAAGGATTGTCATTGAAGGAGATTCGGCCATTATCATCAATGCCCTTAGAAAAGGGGCTATGCTTGACTGGAAACTAAATGTTTCCTTGGCAAAAATAATGACAAACATAAAAACATTTGACAGGGTCATTTTTAATCATATTTACAGGGAAGGCAACAAAAGAGCTGACTCCCTTGCTAACATGGGAGCTGATGGCAAGACAATAATTCATGTAGCTCCCAGCATTAACCCTCAAAAACTTATTACAACTAATCATAAATAGCCTCCATTCTACATGTTGGTTGTCATATAAGAGGCTCTTACTCGAAATTAGCAGGAGCCATATCCTAATTCCTCTGATTATAAGCATCTATGGCTCCATAGGAACCGTCTAACTTTCTTAACAACTTTATCAAAACCTTCTCAAACTCTGAAGCCTCCAGTTAAATTATCAGACAAGTCAACATACACACTTATTAATCCACACACACACACACACACACACACACACACACACACACACACACACACACATATATATATATATATATATATCCATTTATATATGGACATATACGTAAAATCATATATACTCATATTTATATATAAACATCATCTAATTCATGCATATATATACATCTATATTTATATACATATATATATACATATATAAAAACATTTATATATATATAGATATATACAAACATATATATATATATATATATATATATAAACATATATTTTATATATATATAAAAAATATATAGGTATATATATTTTTTAATCATATATTTTAATTATACAAATTTATATATAAACATATATTTTTTAAATTATTCATACAATACAGACAATATATATATATATATATATATATATATATATATATATATATATATATATATATATATATACATGTACATGTATATATATATATATATATATATATATATATATATACATGTACATGTATATATATATGTATATATGTATACATATATATATATATGTATATATATATGTACATGTATATATATATATGTATATATATATACATGTACATGTATATATACATATATATATATACATGTACATATATATATACATATATATATATGTATACATATATACATATATATATACATGTACATGTATATATACATATATATGTACATGTATATATACATATATATGTACATGTATATATATATATATGTACATGTATATATACATATATATATGTACATGTATATATGTATATACATATATACATATACATACATATATATATATGTATATATATACATATACATACATATATATATATATATATGTATATACATATATACATATACATACATATATATATGTATACATATACATACATATATATATGTATATATATATATATATGTATATGTACATGTATATATATATATATACATGTACATATATATATGTATGTATATGTATATGTACATATATATATATATATATATATATATATATATATATATATATATACATGTACATATAGATATACATACATATATATATGTACATATATATATATATGTACATGTATATATATATATATATGTACATATACATATACATACATATATATATATATATGTACATATATATATGTATGTATATGTATATGTACATGTATATATATATATATATACATGTACATATATATATGTATGTATATGTATATGTATATGTATATATATGTATATACATAAATATATGTATATATATGTATATATGTACATATACATATGTACATATGTATATGTACATATGTACATATATATATGTACATATATGTACATATGTATATGTACATATATGTACATATACATATGTACATATGTATATGTACATATATGTACATATACATATGTACATATGTATATGTACATATATGTACATATACATATGTATATATGTATATGTACATATACATATGTACATATGTATATATATGTACATATGTATATGTACATATACATATATACATATATATATGTACATATATGTACATATACATATGTACATATACATATACATACATATATACACACACACACACACACACACACACACACACACACACACACACACACACACACACACACACACACACACACACACACACACACACATATATATATATATTGTCTGTATTGTATGAATAATTTAAAATATATATGTTTATATATAAATTTGTATAATTAAAATATATATAGATTTCAAGATTCAGACCATTTCAAAGATATCCCTCATGGCAATTATCCGAAACTTACACTTATATAAAAAACAGATCAAAACTTACTCATATTAAGACTTTAGATACTCATATACTTACTCTTATAATCTTCAAATACTTATATAAATATAAATAGATATTTTATATACATATATACTTAAAAAAACTCATATATATATATACACAACACCAGATTTAGATATATATATATGTTTTATTTCATTTATTCATTCTTTAACCCGAAATCAATATCATTAATCAGTAAACATTTTCATGCTTAAAGTTTACTCTTTCTCAGCCAAAATCAACTATAGAACTTTTCAGTTTTAACCTGATTTAATTAAATTCTCATCAAGATTAAGGTTGAGCATTTAATCAGGAGTACCATGCCTAGAGGCCTATACATCCTTTAACTCATAGAACAGAGGCCAGTCATTAATTTAGCGGATGGTGGTACTCATATTATGGATTAATAATCCCACAGATAGGAGCACTTGAACATCATAGCTGGCATGATCCCCATGAAATCCTGATAATAATGATATGTCAGGGCTTCGGTGTGAGACCTACTCGCTTGTTCTTCTGCCAAAATTAATTCGGGCTCCTCAACATGATTTTACCACATACGGCACATCATTCAAGGATATGTGCTATTTTGTATCCAATGAGATCCATCCATAGTGGGTTTTGGCATGCATGTTTTTAGAAAGAATGAGCTAACTTAGCTCTTCTACTTCATGTACTCATTCGGCTACTAACCTTAGCTTCAAACTTTATAGGAGATGCTTTGTAATATTACAGAGACCCAAAATTGAGGAAAATCAGGTGATGGATACCCCGATTAAACTTAGCAGTTCAAAGAGGCAAATGGCTTTTGAAGGGGCCATCACTAGAGACCGCCTCAAGCGCATCATGCGTCTTCCCCATACCTTAGTGATTGATGTGGTTGAGAACATCCTGGGCCCGAACTTTCTCACAAATTCAGACAGAACCAGGGCCAACACGGATGTGGCCGCCATGTTTCTTGCTATGACTGTAAGCTCCACCAAAAATCGTGAGGAAACAAGTGCTTTGTGTAGAGAGGTCTTCACTGCCTCTATCTTGGGTGATCTTGAGCGGGTTTTAGTCAATATTGACAATGAGTGGACTATCCCTTGGTCATGGAATTATGATATTCTCATTTGAAATAATAGGTCGGTTCCTCGACTCCCTATCATCTCCATGGATGGCGTGCCTATCTCCGAGGAAAGGCTTGAGGTAATCAACAAAAATGTCAACTTTTTGCTCTTCTTATTTCATGTGAGACACCCTCCAAAACCCACTTGGTTTGAGGACTTCCTCAAAGCCGAGGGTCTGGTTCTGGAGGATGAGAATGCTTCTACCTCGTCTTCTGGGTCAGAATGAAATGGCTCAGCTTTCTGGGAGTGCTTGGGACCATTTTTGAAAATAATATAGAGTTATTTTGCATGGGATAATATTGTAACTAAAGACTTGGATTATAGGGGTGATCATAGTAGATTACCATTTCTAAGTAAAACAGGGTTTATTTTGCAGTTAACAGAGACCAGGGCATAGATAGCAATTAGTATCGAATCTTAAAAAACAAACTAAAGTGACATATATGACACTAAATTAGTATGATATTAATCCTAAAAATTACTGAGACTTAATAGGCATGAAGGAATATCTATTATATAGACATATATCAGCATTTTGTTTTGAATACCCAGCAATTTGAATAGATACTCTAGATATTTACAAGCATCTGGATGCATGAATCTATTGGTATTTATTAACATTAGTAGTGATCATATCAGAATGGGTAATTTTGATTTATTTTGTATAGTAAATAATGACTGCAGCACTCAAATGCCACCTGTTGAAGTTCTCTATATTTTGACATCCCCCTGGCATAGCTTAAGACGGTGGATTATATGTGGCTAACATGCAAATTTTGAATATCCATTTATTCCTTCATCTTCTTTGCTATAAATCTACTGGGTAGGGTAGGTCGGTATGACTGAATCTCCTTTACCTGCTCTTGTTGTTGTAGCCTGGATCTTATCCTTTATTAAGGACAACATCCAAGAGCATAAACAAGAGTTGGTAAACTGAAGATTATTTGGTTGGTTGGGTCACTAGTCAATCTTGTTCCAGCCTAATCGTAATCGGAATCTCAATTCTGTTTCTTAAATTTCTTTATTTTATGATCTGAAAGGATAGGTTTCCACAGGAAATTGCATGATGGTAAGTGTCCAGCTTTACAAATGAATTTTCAAATGATATAAATGTTGGGATGACACTAACAAATCTGCCAAGTGTTTGAGAATCTAACAATGTAGGCCAAACAAGTTATCTCGGGCAATTAAGGAGAGACTATAAATAACCAAAGAACAACTTCAGAGCCAAACCACCGGAAGTTGAGGAAAATGATTAAATGATTATTGAAAACAATACTTTTGGGCTTGTAAGGGAAGGGAAAAATAAAAACACCCTCCCACCTGATCACCCTGGCCCGGGGTGATGATGTATTAAATCTGAAACTTTTATAAATGATTTGCTGGACTATGGTCCCGGGCAAGGCCGAAGGTTTTCTCGCCTCCACTCTTTCCTACTGGCGCCCGCACGAGTGGAGTATTGTATAATTTCAAAAATGATTAATAAAATTCTTGGCCTCGGCCTCTTACTGATCAAAAAAAAAAATTGATGAAAGGTACTCCTCTTACAAAACCAAACACACAACATCAACAAAGAAATAAATCTAAAATGCCAGAAAGAAACACTTGATTTTTATTATCCCAATGAAATAAAAACTACAACATTCTAGAAAATAACATGCTACAACCACATGGGCTTTAATATCACAATAATTTGCACTACTAAAATTGTATTTTGTAACCCATGTTCACATTCTTTATTTAGAATATATAACCGCCTTAGATTATTCTAGAAATTGAAAACCCCTATTTTTTGGTGTCATAAGTCTGATTGACCGTTTTCCCACTTAATAAAATACTTTATTGGATTTTCGATAGTCAAACTTCTGGGAACCATAACTTTCAAACTAGCTATTAGATCTTTAATCATCATATATCATTGGAAATCTTGCAAGGATATCACAATTTTTGAGCCCATCCAAGGCCTCTAAGGCCCTAGAAATTTATTTGAAGTTCTATTGGAGAAAAGGTGTAGAAAACTTGAAATATCACTTAAATTACTACGAGATCTTGGGATGATTCTTTCACCATTGGCTTCATTTCACCTTTCAGGAGGCCTATGTAAGACTTCATGCAAAATTGCCAAATTACTAAAAACAGTAACCTTGCCAAAAATAGTCACTCTGCAAGAAATTTTCCCTTATCGAAAAATTAAATAATATTTTTGGTTGATGCAAGATTTCTCTTACACCCTAGATGCTCTTGCATTAGACACCCAAGGTAATTTGGGAGGTGACCTTGTCACAAATCTAGCGATTTGACGAAAACTAAGATGGTCAATCTTTGCCTCAGATGACCATGACAAATCTTCAACATGTCTTTCTTTTTGTTTAACCTTGTAATCTTCATATTGCCTATTTATTATGCTTTTTCCTGAATGGCTATCCAAGATGTCTCTATCTCCTCCTTTTTTGAAGTGGGTGCTAGAATATTTCACTATTCTTTCAATATTTCATCTTCAATACCCACTTCTAATACTTTGTCAAATCTAAAATATCAAACACAAGTGAAATATTAAGTCCACTTGGAAACTCTACCTCATAATAATTTCCTAAGTCATGCATCTTGAGGATTCTATGCGGTCCAAATTTCTTCATTTTCAACTTATTATCTATTCCATTGGAAACCTCTCTTTTCCCAAATGAACTGTGAATTTATCTCCAATATAAAATTCCTTATATCTCCTAGATTCTAATCTACTTTAGCCTTTATATTGAATATGCTTCCATCTCATTAATATGCTTTCTCACTTCATTTTATTAATATACTTTCTCACTTCATCTTATTAATATGATTTCTCTCTTCTTCATGTAAATTCTCTAGGTGCTTTTAGAAAGTCTTCAACTTTGACAGTACTCTTTTCTCCTTTTTCCATCTTCCTTAACTCTTAAGAAATTCTTGGATTACTTCCATATACAATCTAGAATGGTGATTTACCAATACTCCTATTGATAAAGATTTTGTAAGAAAATTTTACATGTGGTAAAATCAAATCCCATTCCTTTGGCTTATCTCCTCTTAAGAATCAGGCAGGTTGCCCAAACTCCTATTCACCACTCTGATTTGTTCATCAATTAATGGATTATGTGTAGAATTGAACTGCAAATTTATCTTCAAATTCTTCTACAATTTCCTTCAAAAATAATGAACAAACTTGGTATCTCGATATGAAAAAAATTATGTTTGGTAGACCATGTAGTCTCACCACCTCTTTGAAACATAACTCTACAACATAAACAACATCATTAGTATTCTTACAAGCAATAAAATGTTCCATCTTTGAGAATATATCCACCACAACAAATATGGAATCATGTCCTCTCCGAGTCTTTGATAAACCAAAAACAAAATCTATACTAATTTATTCTCATAGTTTCTATGGTATAGACAATGGTTGACATTGACATGTATTCTACTTGGTTCCTTTTTCCATCTAACATACTCTACAACTTTGCACAAATTTCTTAACATTTTGTTACAATTTTAGCCAATAATAATGTTCACTGCCAAGAGCAATGGTCTTATCTTGACCAAATTGTCCAACCAACCCTCTGTTATGCTTCTCCTTAATCAATTTCTCCCTCATGGAACTCTTTGGAAAGCACAACTAACTTCTTTTGAATAAAACCCCATCTTGGATTGTAAAATTTAACCAATTGGTCTTATCTAAAGTAATAGGTTCCATGCAAGTTCTCCAAGCATCTCCAAAATTAGGATCCTCTTGATATAAACTTTTGAGTTCATGGAATCCAACAAATTCGTGTTGGGACCTCAAAAATTTTGTTAAATTTTGAAGGCCCATGTAAAATTTTGCCTATGACACTTAGAAGTACCCCTATAGAATCAATCCAAGTAGCTCACTTTGAGAGCTTATATTTTTGCACCCATGGATTGTCATGAGAAATCACTTTGGGGAAGTGTTGAGCACATTAAGGAGAATTCCCTAAGTTATTTCAAAATGACTTAATGAGGGGACATGGGTAAGATCATCCTCATGATTTAAATAAAAAAAGGTGTAGTTGAGTTGCTCTAAAAATAATTTAAACACCCAAATGATGGTGGAGCCCACGAAATGACTAAGGAAGCATGATGAAGAAAAATAATTTGAAGCCCTTCAAAAAAATTCAAATTGTTCTTACCTTGCAAGGTTTTTGTGGCATGATGATGAAGGTTGTGGGATGGTGGGGGAGAAAGAAAGTCAGTTCTTTCTCTACCCCACAAGACTTCTGCAGTGAGGTGTGAAAGATCGCGGGTCAGCGGGGAGGGAGGAAACTTGGTCTCCCCTGCCACCTCGTGGGGTGAAGGTAGTCAGAGGAAAGGTAGCACAGGGTGAGAAAAAGATGTGGGATGGAATCTCCTGCCACCCCATAAATCTGGAAAGGGTTTCCAAAAGTCATTTTAAGGCAACATAAAATAAGTGCAACAAGTTAGGAAATTAGGGTTTGAAGTGAGAAGATGTGGTGTCATGATTGTGAGGTGTACTCTAAAGGAAGTCGCTGTAATCTTGATTGAATGCTGTAGAACTGGATTTCACCAAGACTTCACCAAAAATGAACTCCTTGTATGCCCCAAAGAGGAGGAAAAATCATATTGACATGACAATAATATCCAACAAGATGAAAATCATGTCTTGTCAAAAGGCCATGTCACAGTAAAAAACAATTCATCAAAGAGACGCAACATATGTCCTAGTGAAATACAAACTTTAGTGGTACATCGAAAGTCTACAAAGGACATAGGAGGTCTCGCTGAAACCGCAATCTCACCAAAAAGGAATTATCAATGAGACATATCCCATGTCTCATCGAAACATGAACTTCGTTGTTTGCACCAAAGGTCTGCTAAGGGTGAAGGGAGTCTTGCCGAAAGATGAGGTCACACCCAAAAAAAGTAGCATTGGAGAGACATGTCAAGGTCACACCGAAACATTGGAATTCGATATAACAGTGAGTGTCGAACAAAAGAAAGAAGAGTCTCATTGAAAGGGCATGTCACATTGAAACACCAATAATGGTGAGAGAGAGCGATTTTGTGCTATGACTAGAGTACCATGGCTATGGTGGTGTTGGCAATATCTAATAACACCTTGGCCAATGGAGGGGGTCATTTGAATGTTTCAAAATAAATGCATAAGTTCATTTGATGCCTTCTAAGGCTATGAGATAAAGGCATGATATACTTTGACCTGGTATATTTGCCAATTGATTAACATGAAGAGCTTATAGATACACGGTGACCTAACTATCAAGATGGTTGGTCAATACCAATAAAATGGAAAAAGACAGAGCATAAAGAAGATATTGATGATAATAAAATGCGATGATTTTTATTTGCAACAGGGTAAGGTAATTTATTATAGTGTCTTTTAGGCTACCAGGTGTAAACAATGTAAAGACAATGATTTGATTCAATTAGAGAGAAGATGTGAGCTATAGTTGGGCATCCAAAAGAGGAAATGTTTTAGTAAAGATAGAGGGAAGAATGTTGAGTGTGAAAATTCTCTTGTCACAAAAAAAGTGTGAGTTGCACATGTCAGAATTTGGTGTGCCAACATGAAGAGGAAAAGATATGTCACGATAAGGATATCTTCTAGATTTTCCAAATATTTTCAGTAGGGTCGAGGATGCAAATTGAAGGCAAGATTGGAGGAGAGAAGGGCATATTTGGATTTTAAAATCCAACAAAGAGATGAAGCCAAGTGTCAATTGGAGATCCATTCTAGGGTTTTCGTCTTTGTGTACTTAGTATTGTTTTCTCCTTGTTTTGAAAGGATTCTGATGTAATTTTGAAAAATATTCTGAAACTAAGGTTTCCATGTACAGTCCACAATTAGAGTATGTATAAGAATACTTCTAGCTTGTAATTGTTGCTTTGCTATTATAGATAGTTTATAACTAGAATCTTATAGCTGTCTCCAACATGTAAAATCATTATTTCATGAAATGAATGATCGAGGATCTTTTGTTTTGTCCCTGCAAGCTTAGGTGTTTATCTTGTTTTTTGCTTCTCTTCAAGGAAGAGATTAAAATGTTTCTTATAGGATAAAGAAATGGTGATATATGCATGTAGGATATTCAAGAATGGTTGCAATGGAATTGTAATAGAGGGTATTAATATAATGATTTAATGTTGAGAACTCATTGGTTATATGTTAATCTATTTGGGTTTAATGTCTACTAGCTATGAGTTGACTTTGCTGCCCTAAAAGGCACTGGTCATGGGACTTGCACCCAAATTTTAGAATCATAAATATTCTCATAAACAATTTCTTTTCTGTTGTAGGAGTTCATTTAGTGTAGGAATCAATCCCAAAATGTTGAGTGAGAGTTGAAATGCCAGGATTGAAGCCAAATTTAAAGTTCATAAACTTTTCTTGGCATAGTCACGTTGAGACATCTGTTGTAATTTGTAATGCCATGAGTGTTGAAAGTTTTAGGTTATTTAGGCTTTACTTAGGTACACCCACCTTGGTCTTTTAGAGCCAAAAGAGTAGGAGATTTCAGTTTTATGACTGAATCTCATTCGTTGGCCAAATCCAACCTTGAACATATTGATAAGAAAGTGGCTAATTTTTTAGGGTTTGGGGATCTATTGATTTGGGAACCAACACTTCGATCTGCATATCTATCAACAAATTCTACGTTCTACTCAAGGCATATACAACTCTATTAGACTTTCCAATCCTATGCTTCAAAATAAAGTGTAACTTTGCAAAATATCAACCCATTTTAAATGCCTTTGATTCAATTTTCCTTGATTATTTAGATACTGTAAAGATTGATGTTCTGTAAATAAAATAAACTCTTATGGAAAAATATAATATATCCATTTCTTTATTGCCTGAATTATAGCATAAAATTATTAATCATAAACAAAATACTTCCTTTTGGCATTATTCAACTTTTCACTGAAGTAAGCAATGGGTTTACCCTCTTGACTTAACATTACTCCTATGGCATTGTGACTACAATCACATTCTACTCGAAATACCTTATTAAAATGTAGAAGTTGCAAAATAAGTTATTCAATAAAAAATTTCTCCAACATACCAAAACTCTTTGATCCTCTAGTTGTCCACTTAAACTCTTTTCTATCCCCTCTCATTGTTTTAGTTAGGGGTGTACCACTAATACTAAAATTCTTGATAAACTTTTTGTAAAAACAAGTCAAACCATGAAAATATCTCACCTGAATGGTGCTCCTTGGGGTGGGCTATTCAAGGATAGTTTGTACTTTATTTGTGTTCATTTTTAGATCATTTTCTAAGAGAACAAATCCTAGGTACATTAACTCCTTAAAAAAATTGTACTTTTTATGTTAATCAACAACTTTTCTTCTCTTAATTTCTCCAAGACCCTACAAATATTCATTATATGATCCTTTAATTCCTTATTGAAAATTAAAGTATCATCTAAGTAAACAATAATATACTTACCCAAAAACTCTTTTAATACCTTGTTCATGAGCTACATGAATGTACTTGGTGCATTGGTTAGACCAAAAGGCTTAACTAACCACTTGTACAAGACCTTGGTTTTGAAAGATGTTTTACATTCATCTCCTTCTCTAATCCAAATTTCGCGACATCCACTTGTAAAGTGGAAAATTGAACCCTAGTGACTCCCCACCTAGGAGAGAGAAAGGAAGTCACTAGGATGATTTTCGCTTAGAGGAACTTTACATTCAAAAGGGGGACTTGAATCCACTAGATCTGAATCAAATGGAAATAGGGATATGAATTCAAAGTGGATTGCAAGGGTTGAAGTGTGATTTTCCCTCTTTTGTAAATGGGAAATTTGACTTCTTGACTATGTAGGAAAGAGAGATAAAATGAGTGAAATGAGGAAATACCAGTTCTGGATCGTGTTGTAACTTCGGATCTGAGATATTCAGATTGATACGGATCTGCCTTGCAAATTTGGAGAAAAGTCATCGGGACTGTGTTGAAAGTGCACACGATCCTCCAAAAAATCCGTGAAATGAAAAGGGTTTTTTTGCCTCTGTAAATGGAGTCCAAATCTGAAAATACAATTGTGCACTTGCAACCTACACACAAAAAATAATGGAAGAAGGGTTGTGGATAGGGGTTTGCCTTAGTCAAACCTCGATTGAGGAATTAACCTTGAAAGAAAGTAATTGCAAATGCTTGAATGTAAATAATGGAAATATATACCTTGTAGATCTGCAATTTGTTGATGATGATTGCTTTGCTTCTTGAATGAAATCACAAGTGCTGCATGAAATGGCATATAATATGACAAAACCCAAACACACACATATGCTTGCAAATGAATGTTGTAATGTTGCTCCAAGAGATGAATGAAGAAGACTTGAATGCTTGAATGCTTGATGATAATAATGAAGACCTTCTACTTGAATTCTTGTATCATGTTCCAATATCCCCCTTGTTGTTGTCGAATGAGGGAATTGAATCTCCTTTTATACATGCCTAGAGGATTAATTTTCATCCACTGAAGGCCGGCAAAGAAGAATGCAAACCCCGAAGAACAAATTATGCAAAAGGGACTGGGCAAACCCATCTTAGTGTCACCCTAAGAGGTGAGATAGGGGCACCACGCCCCTGTCTTGCCCTATCTTGGGGCCCGAACAGGGTCCTAAGACTATCTTAGGGCTCAAACAAGAAGGGTTCATGGGGCAAGATGCAGAGAAGGATCTCAGTTTGGGAAAGAAGATGTTGTCGCCAAGGTGAGGGCCTCAAATATGGTTAAAATTGCTAGGGTTGCAATTTTATGACACTACATTTAGCCCCCACTTTAGCAGGAGTATGGCTTACGCCAATGTTGTCGGTAAAGTAGAAGAGAGAGATGGAGATGAGAGATACAGAGCAATACCACAAGGAGTATAAGATGATACTAATCTTGAGGAACAAAAAGCCCCCAATCTTAGGATCTTAACTCACTCAAACATATGCAAGAGCACACAAAACAAAAAGGAACAAGACACAAACAAAACAAAGCGCAAAAGACACATGATAAAAACAAGACACGAGATGAAAAACCAAGTAGCTGAAGAGACCTCGACACCAAATGTCTCAACAACTAATTGAAACACAAGAAACAAAGCCACTACATAAACACAAGTGATCACATAACAAAGCAAAGCTGACATAATCCATGAACCATCAATAGTAAAACTATGGGTTCATGAGAGGAAGAAGAGAGAAGACACGAATACACACCTTGGTGATCCATGAGAAGAAAGGCTAACAAGAGAGAAACCATGGACATCTTGCCCCTAAAACTAGGTGATCCATGGAGAGAAGGACATGGAAATCTATCCCCTAGAGTCTGTCTAGGTGATCCATGTAAGGAAGGAGGGTGAGAACACCGTTAATTCTACCCAACCTCATGCATCTGTGTGCAAGTGAGGTTAGAAGTACCTCATAGGAGTCTATGCCCGAGTACGTTAGAACATATATAGAATGTATAGTACAAGTATCAAGAAAGGCGTGACATCTTGCTCTAAGAGTCTATGCTCTGGTTCCAAGAATAATCACCCTGCATAAGAGAAAAGTGATGTCATCTTGGTCTAAGAGTCTATGCTTTGGTTTCAAGAATAACCCACTATACAAGGAAAAAGCATCATCATCTCACTCTAAGAGTCTGTGCTTTGGTTCCAAGAATGAACCACTGTACAAGAGAAAAGTGACGATATCTTTCTTTAAGAGGCTGCCCTCTGGTTCCAAGAATGTCCCACTGTACAAGAGAAAAGTGATGACATCTTGCTCTAAGAGGCTACCCTTTGGTTCCAAGAATGTCCCACTGTACAATGTAGGAGAGAAGTGTAGTATAAAGGAGCAGTGTGGGTTCCCCTCCCCACCTTAAGATGTCAACATAGATTGATGTTGATATCTGAAGGAAAGTAGAACAAGGATACCTACCTTCATCACAAAGAAGATATATGTTACACAAAAATGTCATAAATCTAAGCAAGAGAGGGAATACCCTTCAAGCGAGGATAGGATGGTTGAAAATAGATATCTTGTTGTAAGTGTAAAGGGGATCCTTGGAGGAGAATATATCTTTGTTCAAAAGACATCTCCCTCCAAGGGAGTTGTCTTAGACAAACATAACATCTTCTAGAACAAAGCAAAGGAGAGAACAAGAATGCAATCCTTCCTCCTATTCCTAGGTAAAAGGGATTCTTGATGAGGGATGACTCACTTTTAGTCCCAAGACTGATGGGTTAATTTATCATAAATGTAAATTACCAAGTGTGAAAGAGGTTGTAGTCAAGGACTTACACCTCTTAGCACAAGGAATGACATCAAGTAATATAACTCACACCATTCACAAAATAGAGCAAAGTGGATCCCTAGAGAGAGAGAGAGAGATCATTTCCACCCAAGAAAAGGGACAATGAGAAGAACTTACACAATATTCTAGAGATAGATTAAACATAATCAAATGCACAATGCACTTTGATGAATGCATGGAAGGAAAGACATTAGTATATGTAAAATGCATTTCTCAAGAAGTGGTAATCTTCAAAGAGAAGAGAGAAAGAGCATCACATATTCCCCAAGGGGGATTAATCATAAAAACATACCATTGTAAGGAATGATAATCACATATGAAAAATGAAGCCCCCAAAGGAAACATTGATACATGAGATAAAAAGAAGGAAAGGAGGAGTGAAAATCCTTGCCCCCCAAGTGAGGAGAACAAGGAGAAACATTATACATATTTTGATGGTGATTATTGGCAAGTGATATGACTTCCTAGTGGAACAAATACTCGCAAGGAAGGGGTACATACTTGTCAAGAGATCATTCCATGTTGAGGGTCATATCATACTTGCGAATAATCAAGACCATAGAAGAGGTGAGTTTTCAAGAGAATGACGGGAAGATAAGAAGTGCACTATTCATTAAAGAAATTGATCTCAAGCAAAGAGGAAAACCCAAGAACAATTATATGCTCACATAGGAATGATTCTTATGCAAGAAAATAGATCTAATAATGTATAATACACCAAGATAAAGATGAATATATAGAAAGAATGAGGAAAAATGAATTTCATGTTGCTACCCCAAAGTATGTAAAGTTGAAACAACAACACCACAAATGATAAAAATCCCCCGACTAAGTTGACTATTTATATGATAAGGGTGAGGAGCAACATGAAGATAAAAGAAGCGCTAAGGCACTATTTTGATGTCAAGGAAGACAACTAGATCAATTGTAAGAGAAATTCGTGCAAGATCATATTGCTTTTGAACAAATTTCTTAAATGCATAACATTTCCCTAGAGAATGTGAATATAAATCATGAAAAATACAATATTCAATACCTTTCACTTGTTTAAGATTCTTGTTCTTCTTTTGAGGAGGAAAGGAAATTTTCTTATCATATTTCAATCTCCAATAGATTCTTGCATCTAGTCTTTCAGGATGATAAATATTGTCTTGACATAAAGAAGAAGGATTGTTAGAAGAAGAAGGATTATTATCCACAACTCTAATTTTGCCACTGCCTATGCCATCTTGAATAGATTTTTGAAAATCAAGGCAATCATCAACATTATGGTCATGGGTTTGATGAAATGAACAAAAAAGACGTTTTGAAGAAGAAGCATTCTTGCGAGCTCTTTTGATGTGTTATCTTTCAAGACAATTTCTAAAATTTTCGAGCCTAAGGAATTCATCCATAGAAAGAGGAGCATCATTTCGTAGGCCTTTTGTAGTAGTTTGTGTAGGAGGGTTTATAGGGACACAAATTCCTTGCTCAAATTTCCCAATTCCTTGTCCTTTAAAACCTTGTTTTGTTATTATATGAAAGCCATGACTATAAGAATGTTACAATTGACTAGATGGAGGAATAGGATCATGAATTTATTTGAAATCTGATGTGTAAGGGAAAAGAAAAGGAATTGTAGATGAAGGAGTATCATGTGAATTGACAATCTCCTTTCCTTTATCAAGGTTATCCTTTGTGGGGGATTGAGGATGAACATCTTCATCATCTAGAAGCTCATTTTTAGTTATTTCAATGCGAGGGGAAAGATCATGAATAAAATGCATGACATCATCCTCCCTATATGTACTTTGACATTAAAGATAGGTCTTAGGAGAATAAGGAGGATCTAAAGATGTAAGAATGTTAATGTTTTGATTTTGCCCCCCTTGCTCAAGGTTATGTGTATGAAAAGAAGATGGATCCATGTTACTTTCCAATGCTTGCTCTTTTTTAAAGTGGTTCTTTTTAAAGAGATCATTAGTTAAAGAATTAGGTCTCATCTCATCCACAGAAGATTGTAATATCCTAAAATTGGTCATCTAAACCATGGGCCCCTAATCTCGACAACATCACCAAGGTCCTAACCAAATGCAATTAAATCAATCTTGAGCACACAATTAATTCTTTAATTATCAAATATCACATGGCAAATCAATTACTCAATATTAATTAAATATTTATTTATTTAATTAAATCATTCCAAGAAAATCATTTTGATCAATCATCCTATTTTAATTTATTAAATATCCTTGCATATTTAATTAATTAATAAGTTTGCCATTTAATCATGCAAAAAAGAATTAATTACAAAGCAAGAGTTAAATTGAAAATAAAATAAAAGAATTGAATTGAGAGGGAAATCAAACTTGAGATATTATTTCTTTTTCTAAATTTAGAACTTGAAATCAGAAAAACAATTTAATTGAATTATTGATTATTCTCTAAAATTGGAACTCAAAGCTTTTCAGAAAAAGAAGTTCAGTTGCATTGAAAATACTCTTTTCTTGAATAAATCAAAGAATTATCTATTTTTATCACAAAAAGATGGAATTAATTTAATATTCTTTTCTAATGCAACTAGGACTTCTTATTTGAATGCATTTCAATTAAACTATAATTGGAATCTATCTCAAGGTTACCTGAACCTGATTCTCAATTATTTTCAATTAATCCTAAATTGAGCTTTTTCATCATCTCTCTTGTGAATTCTCTATAAATTCAGCCTTCAACTCTCATTCCAAACACCCCAGAGATTTTTGAGAATACGCTTGGAGATTTATTATTATTAGGCTGATTTTGCTCTGGAGTCATTGGATATATTGTGCTTTTAGATTATTTGCATCCATATTTTAGTTTACTCATTATTGCTTGAATTCCATATTGCTTGAATTATTCATCCATCTTGCATCCATATTGCTTAATATCATGCTCATATAGATTAAATCCTTCGTCTTGGTGTAGTCTAGTCACTGGTATTGCTTATACAAATCTGAGAGCAATCTTATACTCACATCTTTTAGAAGGCAATTGGTCGATTTGTTATGGTTTTATTATTCATGCTTATATCTGACTAACCATACATGTAATGACTAAATTGAAGTGTTGTGTCTTGCAAATACAGATCATTATTCCACTTTTGACACACACATTTCTGGCACCCACCATGGGGCAGAAGACTACTTTTTTCGGCCTCCAAGACTAATTTTTTTTTTTTTTTTTTCTTCAGGTTTTTTGGCTTTTTGGATTTTCGGCCGTACAGTCTCTACGTCCTCTTGTACGACACCTTTCACAGGTTGAAATGACAAACTACTGGTATCGTACGAGCAGGAATCTTGTATCGTACGAGAGGGAATCTTGTATCATACGAGCAAATCCTCTGTCATACGACTCTGTATTTTCTGGTTAAAAAGGCAAATTTCATGATTTTGATTTTCTGATTCAAATTGATTATTCTGACGTCTAACCCTGACTGTTTATCTGTCTATCCCAGAATTTTTCACAGCCTAATCAGTTTTTGTAGGATGCTTGTTGAAGAATATGCTTGTTGCATAAAGACAATATGACTACTGATTCGTTGTCTTTGCAGGTTGCCTAAGGAGAATCGACCAAACATCGTGTATTCTTTAAATTCATTTTTAGGCACCTAACTTACTATCTGGTTAATGAACAAATCTGTCTTTCATGTTTTTAGAAAATTCTGAGAGGTAGGAGAGTATGCTCTTGTCTTTTTCTAGACAATCAAAAATCCAGATCCTTATGGCTTTTTCTTTGTTTGATATTTGTACATCTTTAGCAGGCTTGCCCTCCCGAGGAGCTAATAACTCTTTAAGCCTTTACGACCGGTGAGTGGGGAATGACCTAAGTGGGAATAGCTAAACACCAAGTACTCCAACCCACTATAAAATAAATGTGATTTGATGAAAATCAAGTCAACGACAGTGCTCGAGAATAGCTCTCCTCAGTACCTACGGGTATATTAAACCTTGGTTTTCAAGGCTGGGAGACCTCTTAATTGAGTTTATACCTCGACGCGCTGAATGAAACCCTTACTAGATCCAATTAAAATTAGAAGCTACCTGGTTCACCTCTGAAAGGGGGATAATCTTTGTGCAAGAGAGATAGTAATTCTCCCAAGATACTTGTCATTTCGTGCCCCCATTAGCGTTTAGAGTCGGACAATATGGTGTTGAGAATCCATTGTGTGAGACTCAATGGCCCTATTCTGATTAGCTATTGGGTGTGTACCTGAGTCTACAAGCAAAGGTTTTATTTCCTCACCAAATTCCTTAGGGTTTACATGCTGTGATTGGAGTTACTATTCATACTATGTGTTTTCTGTGTTTTCATCCTTGAAACAAAAACTGAAATACCAAAATTGGAGAAAAATAAGAAACAAACTCAGTGATCAAAAAATCTGTTTGTGTCAGAACTAGTCCATCCTAAGTCAAAATTTTGTCCAAAACTAGTCTATCCAGGTCAAAAATTAGTCCATCTCAGAATTTGTCATACTCAGCAATTGAAAAACTTAGAATTTTAGTCTCTTCCCTGTGAACAGTCATACGAGTCTGTTAATTTGTCATCTTGCACCTCATCCTATGTCGTACGAGTATTCTAGTTTGTCATCCTGCACTCAATCCTCTATCGTACGAAATAAGAAGTTCGTCGTCCTGAGTTAAATCATGTGTCGTACGAAATAGAACTGCACTGAATCTTTTGTCGTCTGGGACATACCCATTTGTCGTATGATACTAGGTAGCAACTCGTACGAAACAAAGCCTGGAACTGTTATTTTGTCATCTGGCCCAAAAAAACCTGTCATACGAGTCTCTGATTTTGTTAGTACAAAGGAGTTAAACTTGCCTAAAACATAGTCTACAGTGAACATAATACTAGTTATCCTTATTCTAAGCATAAACAGATCAAGATAGTGTACCTCTGCTCTTTTTTGTTGCACGATTTGGTCGATCATCCTTCAACTAGTTCAATCAACTACCTATCAAACATAAGTCACTTAGATAAACGTCTTGCACAGGATAGATCGTTCTTGAAACCAGACTGAATCTTAGTCACTATTTTAGAATCAACCTAGATAAATGTCTTACGATCTTTCCTGAAACCAGACTAAATCTCATTTGTTTCTCCCAAACAATACTTTAACCGAACAAGCTAGCTTTGAAATTGATCTTGACCTCTACATCACAAACAAACTTTGGGTCACACTAATCCATAAAAATGCCTACACAAACCAGGGGTTCTCATAAGAAAGAAGCCAAAGGCAAAGAACAACCCTTCTTCACATATCAAGATAACCCATTTTACGTGGAGGATCCACTCATTGACATACCTTCGTCATCAGGAAAACCAATTTTTGATGAGCCTAAATCTCCCACTATATATGAGACAGTACACAATGACAAAAACAAGGACAATAGTAACAATAATGGAAATAATAATGATTCCTCATCAAGTGAAGTTGATGAAGACACTGAACCTCCTGAGAAATATATTCGTGACTGTCAAAAAGACAAAGACTTTAGAAAAATGATGAAAGCAATCCTGGCTAGGGAGAAGGAAGACTATTTCTTGGAATTAGAAAAACAAGGTGCCAAACTTCCTTTTGGATATGATGTCCACACACTTGTTACCAAAAAGGAAGACTCACCTATCCTCGTGGTACACAAACAATTACAAGCCTTACAGATGGATATCACATAACTGAAAAACAAAGATAAGTCCCCCAAACAATATTCTCTGGAGATAATATGCCCCTTTCCATTTGACAAAAATCTATACATGCCTCCATTTCCTTCATGAGTTGAGATCCCAAAATTTGACAAATATGATGGTACCTCAAATCCCCAAGATCATGTCAGAGAGTTTTGTGCTACCTGTATGGAGTTCATGCATGATCAAACGTATCTCATGCACCTTTTCCCGAGGAGTTTGGGGGGACAAGCCATGGAATGGTTCTCAATTCTACCTAAAGGAATAAAAACATTTGAAGAACTAATGCAACTATTTTTGCAACAATACTCATACAACATTCGACATCCTATGACTATGATCGATCTTTGCAATACTAAATAGAAAACAGGGGAGCCTTTTCTCACTTTCCTCCAACGTTGGAGAAAGATGTTCTCTAGGTATCCACGACCTATCCCAGACTCTGATAAAATGGACATATTTGTCAATAACTTGGTCCCAGAACTAAAATATAGTATACAAATGCAAGTACACCCATCATTTAACAAAATGGTAGATAATGCCATTCGGATGGAAGATGTGCTCATAAAGAAAGGGGATATCTCACCTTGGAAGGAAACACAACTAGAATCTAGCTCTAAAGAGAAGAACAAGTATTGGAAATTTGGCAAAGACAACAAAAAGAATGTCATTAATGACGGAGTAGTAGACATCATTAAAACCAACTCAAAGCCCACAATATTCAACTTGGCTAGTGGTACATAAGCACTCAAAGTTGCTAAAGCTGTAGCCGAAAATCCGAAGAAAACAAAAGAGTGGTTCAAAGAGAAACCCTGGCTCTCCAAACCTAAGCATGATTTCACTCCTCTCGAATAATCATATGAATCCTCTTTCAAGACTGTATTGGAAAACAACCTGATAATGCTACTAGATAACTCAAGACCATATGATTCGGAAATCAAACCAAAATGGTGGAGAGAAAATGAATACTATGACTTCCATCAAAATAAAGGTCATAACATAAACAATTGTATGAAGCTCAAACATGAGATCCAAGATCTCATAGACACTAGTAAAATCATTGTTGGAAATCACCCGATCAATGCTAATCAAAAAGCATTTAAGGACCCTTTACCTGTTTACGAACAAGGTGATTCTTCAAAGACCAAAGAAGGTGCCAAAGTAAACTATACTTATACCAGCAATGACAACGTCATTAACATGATTGAGCCTTCACAATCAGAATATTGCAATGTAATTATAGTCAAAGATAAACCAAATGAATCATGATATGCAAGAGCGTTGACCCGTTCTCAAAAGAAAGTCAATCTCCAAGCGACTAGTTCTCCCAACCCGGCTCAAGCAACGTCAAATCCACTAGCCCCGTTAAACAAACAAAAAGAACCAACCTTGGAGAAATTTAAAAGGCTAACTTCAACATCATCCTCTAGATATAGCATTGTTGACAATTGAAAAAGACAAATGCTCAGATCTCAATAGTTGAATTGCTAAAAAATATTTGCTGCTCACAAAGAGATCTTAGACAAAGCATTGCTCACCACTAACATTCCAAAAGATTTAGACATTGATCGGTTTCAGTCTATGGTGGGTCATCTAACCTCACCTCACTATCTGACCTTCTCTGAAGAAGATGACAACTCGCTAAATCATCCACATAACCAGCCATTGCATATTGAAGCCATGATTCATAAACCCAGAGCCAAATGTGTTTTGATAGATGGAGGTGCAGGGTTGAATATCTGTACTTACAATCTACTCACACAATTAGGATTCTCTGAAAATGTTATTGATCCTTCAAAGAAAATAACAATTAAAGCCTATGATGAAGAAGAAAGGACCTCTAAAGGTTTGGTAGCATTGCCAATCAGAGTGGGACCTGTAGAAAGAGATGTCCTCTTCCAGGTATTTGATCTTCCTTTGTCATACAATATCTTGTTGGGTAGGCCATGGATTCATGATATGAAGGTAGTTCCATCAACATACCATCAATGCTTAAAATTCCCCTATAATGGAGTTGAAGTCAGTATCCTTGCTGATACAAATGTTGTCTGTAATGCATTGACAAGAGGTGCAGATACCTTTGTGCCTCATAATAGGGTAGCTGGTACAAATGAAAACACAGAAGCTTTGATGAAATACTTAGAAAAGAGATTGAAGATCACAAATACGGGCATGGATGGCTACAAAATAGAATCAGTACTCTCATTAGTCTCTCTTCCTCTATCACCAAAATAGTTGGGCAAACCATCAGAGGTTATGATAACACATACTCCAACTCTGAATGTCATATATGATGGTCTTTTTGTATAGTCATCCACTTCTCTGGCAGATGAAATAGAAGAGGATGCAGTTCTTAACTAGCTTTTTAAGGAAGATAGTCAAAATGAAGAAGTATGACACTGTGAGATTTCTCCTACTCAGTATGGTCCTGGTTACAAAATGATTCAGCGCATGGGGTACTCAGGTACTGGTCCTCTGGGCAAACAAAAGGAAGGTATTATTGAACCAATTCAGCTACAAACAAAATCCACAAATGATAAAGCTAGACTAGGATACACTCCAGGAAAAACATCAGATCAAAAACAAGCTTCTAAGACTAAATGAAAGAAAAAGAAACTGTCTTTGACATTATAGGAGGTAAACACTCAACAAAAATTTCAAGATACCTACGAAACAGAACAAGAGGAACCAACAACCAACAGAGAAGAAACAGTAATCGATCAAGTCCCGATGGTATCAGCTACTAGACTACAAGAGGTAGAGATCTCAAAAGATATGAGGGAGGAAGTAGAAAGGTTCAGAGAAATGTTCACACCTTTGAAAATACCAATCACATACACTGGCAGACAACAGGTAGAAGATTCTGAGACTGACTCAAATGAATATGAATGGGGTTGAGATCACCTCCTAGACACATCCACTGCAGCAACTCCAGAAGAGTCCACTACCATCACAGATGATACTCAAGAGCTGATGCATATAAAACTAGAAAAAGAAATACGAGAAATCAGACGAAAGAGACAAGCCAACTATGAACAAGCGTTGATAGAAGGAAGGATACCAGAAAGATTTTCATCCATGTATCCCTATACTAAGATAGAACAAATCAAGTATAGCACTACACAAGAAGAGTTGGAGGCTACAAAACAAGAACCAGTCATCAGTCCAGAGGAAGTTGAATGGGGTAGATGACAGGGAATCACAGAGACATCAAGATCATGTCAACAAGTATGTCAGATACAAGCAATAAATGACCCAAGTCTTGAAGGGACTTGCAACATTAAATATGTTGGTATTCATACCATACACATACTCACTAAATCACTTGAAGAAGGCTCAGAAACTTCATGCGATGACTCTAATGAATCTGACAACAATCTTATTCAGGACAATATCTATTCAGCATCAAATTCTGAATCATCTGATGAAAATAATGAATACTTGTTTACTGATCTTGTTGCTGTTGAACCACAATATGAAGTTCAGTCTGGCATAGAGAACGACGCTACAAGTATGTCTATTGGATTAGATCACCTAAATATTAACCTGAACTTTAATAATCATGGTCAGACTCTTCTTGGTCTCGAGACACTTACACAAGGTATACTTCTAGAACTCGACTTTTCGATTCATAGTTATGATAACAATACCGTGAACGCTCTCGAACCTACCCAAAATTTATCCTTAGTACACCCAGAATTGATTGACTGCACGTTACAAAACCAACCAATGGATATACCTAATTTTTCCAATGATTATACATTAGCCTATTATCTCAATGCAGTCAAACCTATGGACTCTTCCACCAGTGAACAGAGTGAACACATGACTGAAGCGGATATCAAGTATCTTAGTCATAAAAACAAGAAAAATAGAAATAAAAGATTTGATGGCGAAAACCACATTGTGGCGGTGTCAGAATCTAAAAAAGAGAAAATAAAGGACGTACCTACAGGTGAAAATCTCTTTGAGGCGTCTGAAGGTAAGATACTTGATATACTGCCAAGTCATTTCTAGGAGAGGTCTTCCATATTGATTGAGCCAACTCAACCAGTGAACATTGGGAGTCAAGAGACACCACACATAAATCATGTGGCTCAGTCATTATCAGCAGAGGAATTGAAGGATTTCACCCAGCTATTCTCAGAAAATAAAATAAACTTTGCATGGACATACTCTGATATGCCAGGCTTGGATCCTGATCTCATTATGCATCACCTTTCAATCACACCAAGAGTAAAACCAGTCAAGCAAAAACTCTGCAAGATGCACCCACATGTGGCATTGTTAGTCAAGGCTGAATTAGAAAAACTGCTCAAAGCTGGATTTATTAGAGCTATAGATTATGCTGAATGGATTTCAAACATAGTACCTGTGTCGAAGGCAGATAAATCTATCAGAGTTTGCATAGACTTCAGGGATCTCAACAAAGTGTGTCTGAAAGATGACTTTCCATTGCCAAATATTGACATGATAGTCGACATGACAACTGGGTATGAGATGTACTCCCTAATGGATGGATTTTCCGGCTACAATCATATTAAAATTGCTCCCGGAGATCAAGAAAAGAAAACTTTCACCTGTGCATTGGGAACCTTTTGCTGGAACGTCATGCCATTTGGGATAAAGAACGCGGTAGCAACCTATCAAAGAGCAGTCACTACCATTTTTCATGACATGATGCACAAGAATATGGAAGACTACATTGATGACACTTTAGTGAAGATTATGAAATGATCAACACATATTCAAGAGTTAGGTCCTATCCTCGACAGAATGGAAAAGTTCAAACTCCAGTTAAATCCAAAGAAGTGTGCATTCAAAGTGACATCTGGTAAACTACTTGGCTACATAATTTCAAATAAAGGGAATCGAGGTTGATCTGGAGAAGGTCTAAGCAATAATAGAAATGCCACCTCCGAAGAACATCAGTCAAATGAGAAGTCTACAAGGACATCTCTAGTCTATCAGAAGATTCATTTCTCAGCTAGCAGATAAAGCTCAACCTTTCACAAAGGTAATGAAGAAAGGAGTAATATACAATTGAGATCAGGAATGTGAACAACATCTTCAGCAAATTAAAGAGTACATGTCAAATCCATCGATATTGATGCCACCTATTCAGGGTAAACCACTAATCTTATATATATCAGCAACTGAATCATCACTAGGGGCACTTCTGGCACAACAGGATGACAATAAAAAGGTATGAGCTATTTATTACATTAGTAGGACATTGATGTCTTATAAAATGAACTACACTATAATAGAAAAAGCATGCTTAGCATTGGTCTTTGCATCACAAAAACTAAGACACTATATGCTAGCATATTCAATCAAGCTGGTGGCCAAAATTGATCCACTCAAGTATCTCCTTAACAAAGCAACTCTCACCAAAAGATTGGCAAAATGGGTCATGATCCTTATAGAATTTGACATTGAATATGTGGACTGCAAAGCCATAAAAGGACAGGTAATTGTTGATCAACTTTCTTAAGCTCCACTTGAAGACTCTCAACCACTGCACATAGAGTTTCCAGACAAATCAATAATGCATCTTACACAACAACCCTGGAAAATGTTCTATGATGGGTCCTTTACTCAAAATGGTTAAGGTGTTGGTATATTATTCATTACTCCTTAGAAGTACTCCATCCCAAAGTCTTACAAGATTATGTTCCCTTGCACAAACAACATTGCAGAATATGAAGCCTTGGTAAATGGGATAAAGCTGGCCATTGAATGGAAGGTTGCTGAATTGCACATCTATAGAGATTCTCAGCTGGTAGTCAATCAAATCAATGATACATATCAAACTAGAGATGAGAAACTGATGCCTTACAAGAGGATGGTGGATGATCTCAAGAAGTACTTTGCTTTTGTATCATTCCAGCAGATTCCTTGATCCACAAACAGAGCAGCAGATGCTATGGCCACCTTGGCGTCCATACCTGAGTTACAAGAGTCCAATGTTCGCTTTGAATTCCTGGTGGAAGAGTTACATTACCCGGCCTATGATTCCCCTGAAACCCAAATAGTCTGTTCTATTATTGGACACGACTCATCCCGATATAGCCACATCTAATCTTATCTATGAGACCAAGTTATCCTTAAAAATCTTACTCGTAATGAGAAAAGAAACCTAATCCGGAATGCTTCGCGGTATGTTATCATAGCTAACAATTTATATAGATGAGGTTTGGATGATACATTGCTTAGATGTCTAGAAACTGAAGAATCTAAACATGCATTATCGGAAGTCCATGAAGGTATTTGTGGATCTCATTCGAATGGCCTTAGTTTAGCTCAAAGAATACTACGGGTTGGATACTACTGGCCAGACATGGGAAAAGATGCCATCAAATTTGCTAAGACTTGTGAAAAATATCAGCTACATGGGAACCTCATACATGCTCTGGCACGAGATCTTATACCATTCACTACAAACTAGCCTTTTTAGCAATGGGCCTTTGATCTCATTGGTCAGGTCTACCCTGCTTCATCTAATGGACATAAATTTATCATAACTGCTATAGAGTATTTCACCAAGTGGGTAGAAGAAGTTCCACTCATCAAAGCAACTGGTAAACAAGTCGTCTTGTTTATCTTAAACTATATCATCTGCAAGTATGGGATACCTTCGTCCATCGTGACTGATAACGGAGGACAGTTCAAGAATAAAGACTTGGATGAGCTCTGTGAGAAATTCAAAATAAAACAACATTGGTCATCAGTTTATTATCCTCAAGGTAACGAACAAGCCGAGGAATCTAACAAAAACCTATTGACTATCTTGCACAAAACAGTGAAAAAGTCAGGGAAGGATTGGCATTTGCAGCTCAATCCTGCATTATGGGCTTATAGAAAAAGTATCAGAACACCTACTGGGGCTACACCTTTTTCTTTAGTGTATGGGTCTGAAGCAGTATTACCTATTGAAGTGGAAATACCATCTCTAAGAGTTTCTTTGCAAGGTCTTGTTACTGATGAAGATCATAGAATATCTAGATTGCAAGAACTCGAATTGTTGGATGAACATCGGCAAGTGGCTTTTGATCATCTCAGAGTGTATCAAAAGAGAATGTCCAGAGGATATAACAAGAAGGTTAGACAAAGTGAATTTTAGGTTGGTGACCTAGTATTGAGAGAAAACCCAAAAAATCAACAGTTTCGAGACAACAAAGGGAAGTTTGAACCCAACTGGCTAGATCCCTACATTGTTACTACAGTCTTCGGCTCTGAGGCCTATCAACTCTCAACATCAAAAGGAGAATAGCTCCGTGAACCGATTAACACCATCCACTTGAAGAAATTCTTCACTTAGCATTCTCTGCTCTAACAACCTGTACAACTGAAAAAGTCCTAAAAAAGTTTTAAAAAATCATAAAAAACAAAAAAAAAAATATAAAAGAGAGAAAATGCCTTGGTGAAAACCTAGTAAACAGGCACCTTGGTAAAAAAATTGAATCTCTGCCAAACAGGTGAAAACCTGGTAAACAGGCACCTCTTGTACTCAAGCGCTCCATCTATCAATGCAACGTTGGCATTCTCACTTTCCTGCATCTTTGCTTTCACTTGTACATATTTTCTAGTCACTTTTGTGACACCCTGGTTCGTTGGAACTCTCACGACTTGAAACTGATCAATGTCCTAGTCTTAGGTTAATCGACAGAGCACATTTCATGTCCTAAGCAGTGTCAACCAATTCATCTTCCCGTCAGTGAAACCTGATCGTCCACTCCGAGTCAGTCACCTGTCTCCTGACTACTAAAGAGTTTTTATCACTGAGTTAACAAGCAAAACAACATAATGGAAAATGATCACTAAACAGTTTGAGCTATGCATGAAAATTTTCTTTGTGTGTTGTCTTTTATATTGGTTTTTGATTATTATCCCTCTGAGTAACTTGAGGAAGTCTATCTTGATTAAGAGGAGCAAGGATTGGGGGCATAATATTTTCTTGTTTTCTGCTTGTAGGAATGATCCTAATGATCTGGAAACATCTAAATTAGTTGGGTGTCTATGATAAGAGCCTTCACATCAAGGTGAAATCGCCTCACATACCTCGACTCCGCTTATTTGAATGCTACACAGAGGTCCATATCATTTCTTTGTCTATTTTGAGGGAATTTCTTTATGATGCAATTCGGGTCCCTGCGAAATCTGTCCAAGGATATGAATGAAAAAAGGGTCATTGCGGACAAGATAATAAATATTGTACATTGAAAATAAAGGAACTCTAATCTGCCTGTTATGTTCGTTATGCTCGGTGATGAATCTTAAGCATTTTAAATCCAGTGACTAGGTTTAGGTTGCATTTCATTTTGCATTGCATTTTGCATCTCATTTTGCATTTCATTATGTATTTTGTGAATTTAGAGTGATTTCGGTGTGATAATAATGATCTCTTTATCTTATGAATGGGAGCTAGAAGCATCATCATTTCTTAGCTAAGTGGTCTCCTTTTCATCATTTCTCCGATCGAGTACTTGTGTTTTGAGATGTTAGCTGCATACATAAACATCTTACATAGATTCATACATTTCTTTATTACTCATTTGCATTCATCTTATTGCATAGAAAAATGAAAACATCGCATTACTCATTACGCATTTATATTCATTTATTTGCATATGAAAAGAAACAAAAAAATAGACATCCATAATCACTTTGCATTACATTCATTCATGCTAAAAAGAAATGCATACATATAGAATAAAGCATATAGAAGGCATCTCAAAAATCGAATCAACACAAGTACAATGAAGTCAAATCGGATCTTGTATATATATATATATATTGTCTCAAGTCTAAGAGTACAAAATGATGTCAAAGGACATATACAAACTCCCATTAGAGAAATATCGTATAGGCTACACAAAAATGGGTGTGGCTACAAAAAAAATATCACAGCTACAAAAATGAATATCTAGCTGGCGCCCTCTCCCTCATCGCCAGGTGGAGGAGGAGGAGCCTGATGACCAGGATCCTGACGGGGTGCCCGTGCTCCCTCAGACCATGCCATGTACTATGAATAAGGGACAACCTATTGTGCAAATGGCACTGCTACGCTGTAGGCTACAACATAGTATGCTGCCCTGCTGGTCTAGTGCAACACCTCCTACTGAAGAGTGTCATGCTCTGCTCTCATCGCCGTGACCTGATGATCGTGCTCTACTCTAAGCTCGGCAAGCTAACGATCTCGCTCAACCCTCACCTCTGCAAGCTGTCGGTCTCACTCTGCCAACTGAGTCTACGCCACTGTCAACTATGACTGCAGCTCCGCCAGGTGTGCTCTCATCAACCGTCCAACGTCAGTCCCCTGCTCTCTTGCAGGCTCTCTACCCCCATCTCCTCCTCCTCCTGCTCCACCTTGCTCCTCCCACCGCTGACGGACCTGTCTCAGAGTTGCTCGCTCCTCCTCAGCTCCACCCAATCTAACCTTAATGCTCCCAAGAGATCCTCCCTCACCCCTCTGTTGCCCAACCTCAGCTGGAATCCTGCTACTGCTAGCACCAGGATCCCCACCTGTCCGCCTCAGAGCATTAGCTCTTTATCCATGTCCCTTTCTCTGGCCCTGCCTCTGACCTTGTCCCTATCCCTGCGTGGGGGCATCATCCTCAACCTCCTCAATGCAAGGAGCCTGCTCAGCTAGATCCGTCAAGTGAGGGAATGGATGCTACTGAAAAAAGTCTCTATACTGGGGTAATACCCCTGCATCTGCAATATCGGCCATGTAATCCCATCTCAGTCTCTATAGACCAGTTAGCTCCTGCATGGCCAAGGCATAAGACAACCTCTGTGACCACCCACACCTCTCCTCATCAGCATATCAAGCATATGTTGTGAGCTCCTGTGATATACCCTGAGGCTGACCATACTCCCTCATCACCCGAGATACTATAAACCGCTCCACTATTGTCTACGATCTGCCAATCAGAGGGCAAGTAACAAAAAGGTCTATGCATACTAGCCTCCAGTCATCCCATGGCTCCAAGCCTCTATATGGCCTCTATACCATGGCTATCAGGTCATCCAACTACCGCTGCCCAAAAATTGTCTTGCCCAGATGGGGCTATGTAACGTAACCGACATACCTATACACAATAGGTTGCCCAGGCTCTTTGTTGTCATCGATAATGGGCCGACAAACTGGAAGGTGCTCCCAAGCCCAAACCTGTAAAATCAAAACACCTACGGCCATGCTCTTGCCCTCCCTATATACAATCTCATGCATCTCACGATACATATGGGCCAAAAGGCATGAACCCCAGCCAAGCCTCTGAGGCATTTCGATCAATCTCTCCAACATCCAACCCCATCCACACTGAAAACCCTGCTGACCTCTGTCCGACATCAGAAAACAATTGATAAATCCTGCTAGAACACATGCAAGAGGAAAATCATCATTTTACCTTCTCATCATGATGTCCCAATTGATGGAACGTGTCAGGATGTCAGGATCCCTAAAGACATGCCTCATTGCCTATAATCCAGGAAGGTACCCTGAATTGTAATCCACCTTATCCCCAGCAAAAGGGATACGGAGGATCCTATATACATCCTCGGGAGTGATAGTCATCTTCCCAACTAGTAAGTGAAAGGTTTTATGCTCTGAATGAAATATCTCTACCAATGTTGTGAGCATATCGTGATTCACACGGATATCAAGTAGTCTCAAAAGATGTGTCAAGCCGCACAAGTCAATATGCGCTTGCTCAACCTCTGAAAGCTGATGAACTAAAGCCATGGTGGGTGGATAAACACACCTGAAGAGCACATGAGGCAATCGAACCTGTAAAATCAAACAATGGAGCATTATAAAACATTCCAAATAAGCCTACAAGAGAAGTAAACCATCAAGCAAATCCAACTATGTCAATCGCAAAATCAAAATTTCAAGTTTAGACCTTAAAAAATGCTCATTGTTTTCCGAACGACAAAACACAGAAGGGCAGAAACTCATACGAGTCAGGATTGAGCCCCATACGACAAAAGACTACCATACGACAAAATATTGGACCTTGCATGACAAAATGGTCTTTCAAGAAGGTTGTTGTACGACAGAAGGGTGGCTCTAGAATGACAAAAATAATGGTTTGAAATGATAAAACAAAATTTAGCAGTTTGTCGTACGAGACAGGATCCTGTCTCGCACGACAAAACGAGAAAACCCGACCCAACATGCCAAAAACCTTGAAAAATCAACCAAAAAATTCAAATTTGGAATGAATAACAGGCTTAAGATAGATCACTTACTAGTGGCTCATAGTGTCGAGGTCGATTATGTCATCTCTGGTGCTCGAATCGGTGCTCACGAGTAGGGACCACCATTTTTCTCGTAGAAGGCTTTTTAAATTTTTAAACTTTGGAGGGTTAAAATGATTTGAAAATGACACTTTTGCCCCATATATAGCCGAAAACCTAATTTTTCAACTTGCTCCGATGGACATAAAAATTGCACCCTTAGCTAATTCGCCTGTTCTGATTCCATTTTTGAGATCAAAATCGAAATTCAAGATCATTTTGCTAGTCAATTTCACAATTTGGACCACTTAGCACTCTTTTCATCAAATGCTCATTCTTTCTTCAAATTGCGCTCAATTTCAACGTTGAATCTCAATTTTAATTCTACAAGTCAACTTTGCGCTCAACGCCAATTTTTCAAATATTCCTCTGAATCAATTTGTGCTCAAATAACTTATCATCACTCAAAATTGCCTATAATCATGAACCCTCGCTATCTTTCGATTTCGCTCCCGAGGGGGCATACTCATGACCTTATGACCTCACATCTTCACAGTCGAGAAATTTTTCAAATCTTCATCAAAAGTCAAGAAAAAATATTTTCAACTAAAGAAAATCAAATCCTTATTGCTAAGGGACATCTCACCTTCATCGCTTCATATCAAGTTGAGATCTTTCGATCATCTGAATTGAATCAATCGCTAGGGGCATATCAGTTTCATCACTTTATATCAAGCTGATATTTGTTTTCTTATGAATTAATCTCTTAACGTTAATCAGTTTCATCGCTTTACATCAAGTTGGTTATTCTTTTAAACTCAATCAAAAGTTTAAAGTGTATCTTTGATCACACGCTAAATCTAAGCAGGTGTTCAGTTTCATCACATCGAATCAAGCTGGATAATTTATTCTTCACTTGTTGTATCTTGATCAATCAAGTTCAAGATTGATTTTTATCACAACTCGTAGTATCTAAGTTCAATCAAGTTCTAGATCAGTAAGATCCACTTCTTGGTCAATCAAGTTCAAGTTCGCTATCTTTTCTTTCTATCGTTCCTCAGTTCAATCAAGTTTGGGATCAGTATCGCTTTAATCAGACTTCATTCAACTTCAATCGTTTCGTAATCAAGCTAAAACACCTTGCTCTTTATTTGGTTCGTGATCAGTAAAAGTTCAGGACTAGTATCTCCTAGACAACACATATTCTTTGAACCAACGCGTTGCTTGCACATTAATTCAAAGAGGGGCAAATGTAATACCCTAAAATTGGTCATCTAAACCATGCGCCCCTAATCTCGACAACATCACCAAGGTCCTAACCAAATGCAATTAAATCAATCTTGAGCAAACAATTAATTCTTTAATTATCAAATATCACATGGCAAATCAATTACTCAATATTAATTAAATATTTATTTATTTAATTAAATCATTCCAAGAAAATCATTTTGATCAATTATCCTATTTTAATTTATTAAATATCCTTGCTTATTTAATTAATTAATAAATTTGCCATTTAATCATGCAAAAAAGAATTATTTTATTACAAAAGAAGAATTAATTACAAAGCAAGAGTTAAATTGAAAATAAAATAAAATAATTGAATTGAGAGGAAAATCAAACTTGACATATTATTTCTTTTTCTAAATTTAGAGCTTGAAATCAGAAAAGCAATTTAATTGAATTATTGATTATTCTCTAAAATTGGAACTCAAAGCTTTTCAAAAAAAGAAGTTCAGTTGTATTGAAAAGACTCTTTTCTTGAATAAATCAAAGAATTATCTATTTTTATCACAAAAGCATGGAATTAATTTAATATTCTTTTCCAATGCAACTAGGACGTCTTATTTGAATGCATTTCAATTAAACTATAATTGGAATATATCTCAAGGTTAACTGAACCTAATTCACAATTATTTTCAATTAATCCTAAATTGAGCTTTTTCATCATCTCTCTTGTGAATTCTCTATAAATTCAGCCTTCAGCTCTCATTCCAAACACCCCAGAGATTTTTGAGAATACGCTTGGAGATTTATTATTATTAGGCTGATTTTGCTCTGGAGTCATTGGATATATTGTGCTTTTAGATTATTTGCATCCATATTTTAGTTTACTCATTATTGCTTGAATTCCATATTGCTTGAATTATTCATCCATCTTGCATCCATATTGCTTAATATCATGCTCATATAGATTAAATCCTTCATCTTGGTGTAGTCTAGTCACTGGTATTGCTTGTAAAAATTTGAGAACAATCTTAAACTCGCATCTTTTAGAAGGCAATTGGTCGATTTGTTATGGTTTTATTATTCATGCTTATATCTGACTAAGCATACATGTAATGACTAAATTGAAGTGTTGTGTCTTGCAGATACAGATCCTTATTCCACTTTTCACACACACAAAGATACCCTAGGAGAGGCACAAGGGTTAGGATCTCTAGGTTTAGGGTCTACAAAAGCTTTGAGGTGATTAACATAGGAAATGCATTTTGTTAACAACATACCATAATACAACATAAATGATGCATGAAAGCTTTGAGATCTAATTGAAAAGGAAATAATTTTGAAATCCTAACAACACATTATGACCAAGTGCTATGAATGAAAAAAAGAAACATGAAATGAAGGAAACCCTTATCCGACACATGATTGTAGTAAATATATGTGAAACAATGTAATCATATGTGAAAGAGCAAGTAATCCATTTTATTAATTGTCATTGAAAGTCTCTTAATTAAAATCTTAATTTGCTGAAAAAGAAGATCTAAAATTAGGACCTTTTTATGAAAATTAATTTAAAAGATGAAAGTGGTGAAATTTGAATTTGTTTTCAACCTTAGGAGGTGTTAAAATTGATAAAGTACACCAATTTTTTGGATTTAAGCAGGAAAATATAGTCAATTCTGTTTCCCGAAATTTCAGAAAAAAGCCAGGGACTGTGTTGAAAGTGCACACGGTTCGACCAACTTTTTTGAAATTTCCAGGGATGATAGATATTATGATTTTATTACAGAATCCAAAAAAATAGCTGATTTGGAGATGTCTAGATCGGTCAAATAAGCAGTCAAAGGTTAAAAATAGAAGGATCTTAAAAATTAGGGTTTTGCTTTTTAACCATTGAATTTTCAGAATAAAAAGGCAGATTTGAATTACAGATTTGAAATAAAAATCAGATCTGAAACAAGTAATTAAAATTTTGCACTTCACAAGCTTAATTTCCTCAAAATGAAAAATTAAGGTTTTTATGCAATTAACCTCTAAATTTTGTAAAAAGATCAAACTTGGAAATGAAAATTTTGAAATTCAAATTGCACTTAATCAGATATGATAATAAGAATCAGAATTAATGTGTAAAACGTTGGGTTCACCAAAATATAAAGTGGAAAACTGAACCCTAGTGATTCCCCACCTAGGAGAGAGAAAGGAAATCACTAGGATGATTTTCACTTGGGAGATACTTTACATTCAAAAGAGGGGCTTGAATCCACTAGATCCAAATCCAAGGGAAACAAGTATGTTAATTCCAAGTGGATTGCAAGGGTTGAAGTGTGATTTGCCCTCTTTTGTAAATGGGAAAGTTGACTACGTAGGAAAGAGAGATAAAATGAGTGAAATGAGGAGCTACCAGTTATGGATCGCACTATAACTTTGGATCTGATATATTCAGATTGATACAGATCTACCCTACAAATTTGGAGAAAAGTCATCGAGACTGTGTTGAAAGTGTACATGGTCCACCAAAAAATCCACGAAACGAAAAGGTTTTTCCGCCTCTATAAATGGATTCCAAATCTGAAAAATACATCTAGACACCTGCAATCTACACACAAAAATGAAGGGAAGAAAGGTTGTGGATAGGGGTTTGCCTTAGTCAAACCTCGGTTGAGGAATCAACCTTGAAAGAAAGTAATTGCAAATGCTTGAATGCAAACAATGGAAATGTATACCTTGTAGATCTGCAATTTGTTGATGATGATTGCTTTGCTTCTTGAATGAAACACAAGTGCTACATGAAATGGCATGTAACATGACAGAACCCTAACACACATATGCTTATAAATGAATGTTATAATGTTGCTCCAAGGGAATAATGAAGAAGACTTGAATGCTTCAATGCTTGATGATAATAATGAAGACCTTCTACTTGAATTCCTGTATTGTGTTCCAATATCCCCCTTGTTGTTGTCAAATGAGAGAATTGAATCTCCTTTTATACATGCCTGGAGGATTAATTTTCATCCACTGAAGGCCAACAAAGAAGAATGCAAACCCTGAAGAACAAATTATGCGAAAGGGACCAGGCAGACTCATCTTAGGGCCACCCTAAGAGGTGGTGATAGGGGCGCCACACCCATGTCCTACCCTATCTTGGGGCCTAGATAGGGTTCTGAGACTATCTTAGGGATCAAACAAGAAGGGTTCATGGGGCAAGATGCAAAGAGGGATCTCAATTTGGGAAAGAAGATGTTGTCACAAGGCGAGGGCCTCAAATGTGGTTAAAATTGCTAGGGTTACAATTTTATGACACTACACCACTTTTCAAATCCATCTTTGTGAAGGGAAATCTATACTTGATAGTAATCTTGTTGATAGCTCAAGAGTTTATACACATCCTCCATTCTCTATTTTTATTTCATGCTAGTACTGCAAGTACCACACATAGACTCAAATTTTCTCAAACAACCCTTTTTGCAAGATCTCTTACACTTGTCCATTCAACTCTTCACTATCTATTGGAGTCATTATATGGACTGCCTTATTTGGAAAACTATCTCTAAGAATTAGGTCCATTTGATGACTAATATTTTTCATTGGTGGTAAATCATCTCCTAAATTGTTTCCAACAAACCTATAACTTCCATAGATATATCTTCTACTTCATCTTTGTTAGCTTTAGAAATTAAGGAAAAACACATATGGCCATGCTTTATGCCATCTAGAAATTTTCTTCTATCAACTAAACATATTATTACATTATTGTATACATTTTCCTCTATTTCCTTTAATGGCTTTAGCTTGTGTTGAACAACATATGACAAACATCCATAGGCATAATATCACATAATACATCATCACGATAGTTTCTAATTTTGAAATCTATGAGGCACTGTTCATTGACCAAAGCCTTTAGTTGTTTTGCAACCAATCAATCCGGTAGAGATTTGGATGCCTTCTTCTCTCTAACTTAAACTTACTAACCATTTCCTCTAAAACAAGGTTATATGTACTACCACCACCTGTAATAGCATTACAAACTTGACCATTACACTTATATCTTGTATGAAATGGATTCTTCCTTTGGGCTAGTCCTTTTCCATCATCTAGCAAGGCCCTTCTAGTAACAAGAACCTCTCTTCTCTTTGCATCTTCAAAATGTGAAGACTCAACATGGGCAACTTGTACATTACCTGTAGGTCTTCTATTTGTATTCCCTTGATGTTGGGGACACTCATAGGCTCTATTTCCTTCTTCTTTACACTATAAAGATATTTCAATGAAGCCTCCTCTCCCTAGTCCTCATCCTCATCCTCTTCCTCTTTGATCTCCAACATATTGATTATGAAGATTGTAGGAATTATTTCCCTTATAATTCTAGGTACAACTAGATTCCTCATTCTTCTTCTAATCTTCATTTTGGCCTCTGTAAGACTATCCACCATTGCTTCCACCATGACCTCTTCCATTTTTATTTCTCTCAAATCTTAAATTTAACTTGTCTTCTACCTTCAAAGCAAACTGACATGTGTTTTCAATGGTAGACATTCTTATCAAACTCAATTCTTCTTGAATACTCCGCTTGAACCCATTTATGTAATGAGAAACTTTCTCTTCATTAGCCTTAGAATGAAATATTTTGACCAAGACTTGATAAACCACCTTTTTATACTCCTTGATATATGTTCATGCTTGCTTCAACCCTTGCATCTTCTTTAAAAAATTAAAGCTCATAGTCAACAACAATGAATTGTCTCTTCAAGTTTTTCACCATCTAATCCCATCTTGTTATTTTCTCATTTCCTCTTTTATTTCTTTCTAGCTAAAATTCTTTCCACCAAAAATTGGCATGACCTTTCAGCCTGGTCTTTGCAAACTTGACCCTCTCAGGATCTTCTACTTCTTCATACTCAAAATACTCTTCCATATAATTGATCTAATCGATCGACTCTTCTAGATTAAGATTTTCAAAAATTGTGGAAAATTATATCTTTGGCCTTTTTCAATATTGGAAACAACCTTAAAAAACTTAGCCTCATTAGGATATCTAGCCACTTATTGTTCTTCTTCAAAGAGTCTTTCTTCTTTAGATTCATCATCACTTTTATCTTTGGCTCTAATATCAACTTCTTTGTACAACTCTTCTTGCAATGCCTAAACTTGCCTTTGGAGGTCTCTAAAACTTTCTTCTGTCACAACAACATTATTTCCACCATGGTTCCTTTGTAGAGGCATTTTTTCACTTTTATAACAAACCCACAACCACAGTCTCGGTACAAAATGCCTCACTTTCAATGATCTGTTTACATAATTAGGACCTTTTTCTTTGATACCACTTGATGAAGGCTACTCCCTTCACAAAACCAAACAAACAACAACAGAGAAATAAAAAATAAAAATAAAAGAAAGAAAAACTTCTTTTCTATTATCTCAATGGAATGAAAACTACAACATTCAAAAAATAACATGCTACAACCACATGGTTTTTCTCATTACAATAATCTACAAGGCCAGAGTCATTATCTGCACTATTGGAATTGTCTTTTGCAACCCATGTTAACCTTCTTAATTTGGAATGTATAACTGCCTTAGAATATTCTGGAAAGTGAAATCCCCTATTTGTGGGCATCAAAAGTCCAACTGACCACTTTCCCACTTAGTAAAATATTTTATTGGTTTCTTTAGTAGTCGAACTTCTAGGAATCATAAATTTTAAAGTGGCCATTAGATTTTTAATCATCATATACCATTGGAAAGCTTGTGAGGAGATCTATAGTGGCAGAGTACATTGAAATAACTTTAGTCATCTTTTGAGCCAATCTAAGGCTTCTAAGGTCCTTGAAATTGCCTTTGAAGCCATATTGGAGAAATTTTGTAGAAAAATGGAAATCTCTTAAATGCCACAAGATATTTGGATGATTCGTTCACCATTGGCTTCATTTAACCATTTAGGAAGTTTGCGTAGGTTGTCATGCAAAACTACCAACTTATTAAAAATAGTAACCCTTTGAAAAAATAGTAACCTTGCCAATAATAGCCCTCATTAATTTTTATTTTTTTTGGGGGGTGCTACACGATTTCTCTTAGAGCCTGGATGCTTTTGCATGAATAACAAATGTTAGGTTTGTCTACTCCTGTATAAAGACTAGATTTTGGAATGACCTTCTACAAGTGGACGAAACAATGTTGTGTAATTTCTACTTTACAACTAATCATGATGTTCCTGCATACATAGTTGAATTATTTTATGTAACATATAGCTATGAATGAGGTCATAGAAAATACCAATACAAGAAGAAAATTCTAATCAATATGGTGACTTTGCTATAATTTTTTTTGAGTATGAGTCTGGTTCATATAGAGGATATGTTTATGCTGCATTAGATGATCAATCATGTGCTATTCTTGGTAGAATTTAGCAAGCTAGTAATCAAAGAAACATATATGCTCGTGCCACTCAATATTTATTAACAAGAAATTCTTCTTTCACTTCAAAAGATGTTATTGCCTCTATTTTTTAAATAATATACTTAAATCTATAAGTACTCAAGTATCTCTAGTTTTTCTAGTTCCTTACCTATAATTAAGTCTTCTAATTCTTTTGATATTGTAGACTATTATAAAGATTCAAAAGTTTATATATTACAGGAATAATATTTGAGATTAAATCCTAGTTGATTGGTTTGTCTTGTCTTCTCATGTTAATGCTTCCTCCTTAGATCAAATAAATGCTGAAATATCCTCTTTGAATCTATCTTTTGGGACTAAAAATCATGTTCCTCTAAATATGATGAAAATAAAACCCTTTTTACGAATCATTATAAATTTTTTGGCCTTAGGTGAAGTAAGTGTATCATAGACATGAGAGTGTTAGGAAATAATCCTTCATACATTGTTACATTTAATCAATTTCTTGCATAACCCATGAGAAAAAAATATCCATACAAGCTTAGAAAATCCGTTCTGCATAGATCAAATAGACAAGATAAGTATACCCTAGGAAAACCCTCATGAGGGAAAAAACCACCAAAAGCATCCATACTTTATGTATTATTCAGCAATAAAGCAATACAAATAACTTATAGAGTTACAATGATTACTACTAAAACATAAATCTGTTCAATGCATTCTCCATGTGTCTAAGCATGAATCTAGACATCCCATGTCATACTTCACATATGAACACCTCAAAATGACTCAATAATGACAATCCACTCAACCAGCCAAACTAAACCACTAGCATGTGTGTGATCTTATAGAATCAAGATCACACATAATACAACTAGTGCTAAAGTAAAACCATGTGAATACAATACCATTGGCCCCTCATTTAATATTGGGTACTAAGTTTTCACTCTATTAAATATATTTCCCCAATATTAAATAAATGCAATATAATATATCAATGTGACACCCACATTAAATATAATTCCATCGAGTGAAAATTTTGTAAACTGGTGAAGGATTACAAAATTTGGGTTTCACGATAGTACATGAGATGATACTTCTCAGAAAGCGAAGTGCAATTTCTCCTAATTATAAGGGAAGGCTCCCCTTTCTACTACAATTTCTATTTTCTCTATTCTACCTACTAATTTTACACTAATTCAGGATGCCACAACAAATATGTTCTCTTTTTTCAGAACAAGTTATATCTAATTCTCTATTTAGAATAGATTTCTTCTTGCAATCAAAATGATTCAAACTTGCAGTAATATTAAAACTATGCTAATTCGGAAGTAAAGTGTCCATGAAAGAACAATGTCTTTTGTTACTTCTTTTTTTTTGAAAATGACTTAGGGACGGATCTTGTGTATACAAAAAACTCAAAGTTTCTCTTAAATACTTTAGTCCTATCAACCACTGTAACCCAAATGCCAATATTTTGCTATCTCAAAGACTTTCAGATATATTGTAAAACTTTCTACTCTAACAAGATAACTTAGTAAGGTACAAAGTCTGTACCTCCTTATCCACTTAATATAAATTTCAAATACAATAGAAAAAAGCTCAAAGACTTTCCAATATTATCCACACCAATTTCCTATTCTTGAATTCTTAAGGTAACAAAAAGTCTACCTTTATAAACTCAAGTTATTCCTCAATATTTTGAAGCAATAACAATGCTTAACCCAAATATTTTCAAGAGAATATAACATAAATGACATAAGAACATCTATAACATACACAAGATTGATTTCAACACAAATATTGAAAGCCAAAATTGTTTTCTCTTTTGATTAAGCTTGCAAATTTACAATATGAACACCAATTCTCAATTTTATCTTTACTTTGACAGAGTTTTGTTGCATAAACACTGATGGGAAAAAGTTCCTTATTACAATAATAACCGTTATATATATAGAAGATGGATGCAACATGAAAATAGGAAATTGCAACTAATTTAAGACTAAGTCGAAGGAAGAATTTGATTTGAATTAGGAATTGTGCACTCCACATGTGCACATAAGCATATACAAAATGACACCTGAGGTGTTGATTGACATAACAAAATGCCACCGGGAAAAATACAAAAATGACTAAGTGTCATCTTCTTCATGTTGAATCTCATTTTTGGAACTCTTCAAATTTTTGCAAGACATTCTTCATCTAAACTCCATCAAGTCCCTGGTTATGACTAGTGATGATCTTGACCCATGTGATGGTATCCTCCAAGTCAATGCAACACTTCCTATGGTTCTTCAAAAGTGAATCCAGAAAATCTAAGATGAATTGAAGGTCAACCAATCTATCAATCGAGGACAAAGAGATATCTTCTCTATCAATTTCAGCGGTCACAAGAAAGGTAAACTCTTTAATGTCCTCATCAACATCAAGAAATTTTTCATTTTCATCAAGCAAAGCACATGGAATTTTAGAGATCTTATCAATAATTTATTTCTTCTTGTAAACACATTCTTTTTGGGCTTTCCTCATGTCTCTAACTAGATGCTCTATAATGTTCATTTGATGTTCCAGCACCTCCTATTACTCAACATACATATGTCATGAAATAATAACACCATTATGTATGAGATCATCTAGATCAATATCTTCAAGTTTCAGTCATGCTTCAAATTCTTTCTCCTATGCTTCCAATTCTTGAGAGAAAGCCTCAATGGTGTTATTTATTTTTGTTTTTATAACATCAAGATTATTATCAATGGTGAAGGCTAAAATTAGGAGCCATGTACCTTGACTTAGCGTCCTATCCATCCATTTTCCCACAACTCTACCCTGTGATGCTCCTACTCAGCTCTTTTCACAACTTGTTCATCTAGTGATGAAGTCACTAGTTTGATGGCTTTTGAGGACTTGGGTACTTTGATGTGTATTGTGGTGAGTTGTTCAACTCATGCCTTGAGTTGATCCTTTTTAGACTTATCCTCATCATATCTAGATATAAGAGGCTCTAGAGATGACTGAGCATCTTGTGCAATAGAATCATGAGTTTGATTTCCCAACTTGATCCTATTGATGACATAGTCTGAATCCTGGATCTTGTCAATATTTGTATTTGGAGGAGGAATATAGCAACCTCGACATACTTATTCCTTGCTTTATCCACCTTTACCCTTGACAAGGTTTTAGCTTTCTTCATGGTCTTGGGTTTCACAGGAACAAGTAGACTAAAATCAAAGTCATCAGGAGATACCACTTGCTTCTTTTTTTAGGAGCATTGGAAAATAACCATGGTGGCAAAGTCGAATCATCATCATCACCTATTACCACATCTTGAGAGGGATTGCTTGAATCTTGAATAGTGGTAGTTACAATAGGTGATGTCATGGTAACAACATTAGTAGGATTTTCAAGGGATGAATCGTTAGACTTAGAAGTACTCTTTGTCATAAACTTATCAAAGTCGTCTAACATACAGGCAGATACTTCAGACAAATTGGGAAAAGTAGAGAAAACACTCTTGATGTTATCATGGGGGGTATCCAGGGGAGACTTGCTAGCACTAGTAGAAGAAACATGAACAATTTTGCTATGAGAAATACAAGTGACCACACGAGGTTGTGACTTAGAAGTAGAAATAGGAACTTGCATCATGAATGAAGAAAATAACACTGGGGGTAAGGACTTATCTTCGTGTGGTAGTCCTTCTTCATCATATTCATCTTGTTATTGATCACCCTCCTTACCATCTCCTAGTTGATTAGTATCAACAAGTTATGTATCAGGATGTTCATTTTCCAATTGTTCCTTTTATTCTTCAAAAACCTGTGTCTCATGAACATTAGAGGCTGATGGTTCTCCTTGGGATTTTCCTTTCTTGGTTCCAACTATGAACTTCAATTTGGGAGCCTTTGAAGAAGTGGTGAAATCCTGTTTGTTCTTTGTTCTATCTCCGATTTCTTTCCAACAAGTCCAACTTTATCATCATCAAAGCCAGAGGAGAAAGGTTTCAATGAGATTTCCTTTCTTGAGAGCCATACATTAGTATTCACGAAAATACTTTGAAATTTGTCTCTAATGGAAGTTGATTCCTTCTAAGACCATTAAATGAGGGGAAATGGTGTGGACGAGATGTTCTTATCAACATAAGAAAGGTCTAAGACATTACCATCTTCTTCTAGGTACTTAGGGATATCATCAAGATCAAAATCCCTAATTTGATCAACTACTAATCGACAATAATCTAACTTTATGATATCATGTTCAGTCCTATAGTCAACCCAAACATCTTCAATATGATGGATGTGAACATATGCCTTTTTCAATTTGTTTCTCATTCCTTTGTAGTCAAAATCTCTCCTACCCTTGAAGAACCTCATAATTACTCTTCTCATCTCTTCCTTCATTGATCTAGCTTTGAACATTGAGTTGATAGAATATCTACCAATAGTTAGAGAGAATTTCAAATTTGTTTTATGAGAACCTGATTGAGCCTCATGGACTGCCACCATCTAACATGCCAATTCCATCAAAATAAATTTATCTAATGGGTATCTTGGGAGCATGAAGGGCTCGCCATTGAAACACCCAACCCTGAGATATGCGAAGGTGGAGAATTATAGAAACATGCATCCATATTCATTTACCACCTACCAAGCATAATTTGATACCCTCTTTTTGTATAAATCCTTATTTAACATGCACATATGACACCCAAAGAAGGCATCATTTACTTTTTGAAAATGATTGAAGTTGTTCTTCAATACCAATGGGATTAGTATTCATGCACAACAACTTGTCTTCCATCTCTTGTGGTAGATAGTCATGGGGAATGTCTCATTGAGGTTACTACATATACCAAATAAGAGGTCATGTAGAACTTGAGAGTGGTTGACACATTGGTAAGCTTCTCACATATAGTATCACTGATTTTCTTACCCCAAAATATCCTTTCCTTATTCTTGGTTGATAACATGGATATATTGATACATCCATTTATAGTAGGTGTTAGAAGTGGGAAGCCCTTTCACCCTACTTAGGAGATTTACCAAATCATTTACCTCTTCAATGAAATCACTTCTAGAAAAATTCTCTGGCCACCTGGAAATCGTAGGTCTCAAAGTCTTCAACCAATCATCATTCATGTTCCTCCTACATTTGTCAAAATTTCTATCATAGTAGGCCTATGTTGATTGCATGTTGATGTTTGAGTACTTTTCAATATTACAACACTTGGAGATAGTGTCAAATAAATATTCATCCAATCTAATCAACTTTTTCCTAGTGGTGTTCTTTACACTTCTTCTTGTAGGATCAAAGTGACTTGCGACCACCATGACAAATTCAGGGTCTTGAGCAGACATAGGAAAAGCCACAAATAAATGGATACCACTATTGATGATGAATTCCATTTTGTAGTATGAAGGAGGTTGCTCATCCCTCTTTAGAAACTTAGATAGGTCAACATGACCTATCTTTGTGTCCCTTATATGGTCTATGTTTGATGAAACTAAAGAAGGCAGGAAAATTGGATGTGGGTCTTATTTTTTGAACTTCATCACCTTCTTGTTTGGAGAAGCTTCTGTCATTTGTACAATGGCAACAATGTGACAAGAAAAAATATCAGTACTGGAGAAGTGCAATTGATCAACCATTTTGTCTATTTTGAATTGAACAATTTCTTTGAATACGATGCATTTGAGGCCATAACCCAGATTGTATCTTGGTAGTTCATAGGTAAATCGGTCTTATGAACCCTATTTACGTGTGTGCAATAGGTGTAATTTGGGTTCATAAGCCTGAATTACACTTATGACAAAGTGTGGTTCTCAGGTGTAATTCGGGTTCATAACCTCAAATTACAACTTGGTAAAGGCTAAAATAGGTGTAAGTCGGGTTTATAAGTCCGAACTACACTTATTGAGAATAAATAAAAAATAGGTGTAATTCAGACTTATAAGCTCGATTTACATCTAAATAGGAAAATAAAAGTTTAAGGCAGGTTTATAAATCCGCTATACACCATAGAAAGGAATAACTTGAAACCAAGGTGTAAGGTGGGTTTATAAACCCACCATACACCATGCAAAATAAAACACAAGTTTGGTTGGTGTAGGGCGGGTTTACAAACCCGCCATACACCTTGAGATGGCAATAAAGAAACCATGGTGCTTGGCGGGGTAGTGGACCTGCCATGCACCAAGAAAAGGCTTCGGTGCATGGCAGGCCTATAGCCCCCCCAAGCACCACCTTACATAGATTGGTAGTGGTGCAAAGAGATAGTGGAGTGTAGGTTAATAAACTCGAACTCCATGAAAGTTTGGTGGAGTTCAAGTTCAGGAACCCACACTTCACCAACACTAGATGGGATAAGCATAGATAATGTGGTGCAAGGCATGGTCACATACCCACACCATACACCACTACAACACATGGTGTATGACGGGTCTATGGTCCCTCTAAACACAACTGCAACAATGAAAGTAACACACAAGAAAAAGTGGAGTACGAGCCACTGAACTTGAACTCCACCAAAACCTTAGGTAGGTAAAAAATGATGCAAAACAAAATTTTGATAATAAAGAGTGTCGCTCAGGTGCATAGACCGGAGAAAAACCACAAATGTGGTGTTGTTAAGGCCAATGAACTCAAGTGACACCACATAGGGGTAATTCCATTAATTAAATCAAATTAAAATACAATGTATTTCAAGCATCTCATTAGAAAAGGGTTTTGAATCCTAAGGATAAAATAGAAAAGAAGATTAAGGAATAAGAAAAGAATATCTTACCATAAAAAGATGGAAATGATCTTGAATGAAATCCAAATAAAACTTCTCCTTTGACGACCACATATAGCTTTGGAAAAAGAAAATCGGAACTCAAATATAGAAAAATGGATATAAACCCATGAGAAATGGGTTCCTATTCAAATTAGAAGTATGGGTAATTAATATCTTTGAGTGAAATAAATAAGTTCAAATCGGGTTTATAAACCCGGTTTGCACTTACCAATGTGCATTTTGGGTTTACAAACTCGATTTGCACTTTGGGGTCAAAAAGTGGCAAAGAGGTGTAAATCGGGTTTATAAACTCAATTTGCACCTTGAAAACATACTTGGTGTAAATTGAGCTTATAAATCCGATTTGCACCTAGGTTTCACACATAGTGAAAAAGGGTACAACTAGGGGAAAAACACGCTTGTGATGATGAAGATGTCTTGTAAAGTGTGTATAGAGCCTAAAAAGCATAAATAGGCTAAAAATTTGTGGGGTTACTTCAATTTTACCTAAAGTTAAAATCGATTATAAAAAATTCCCTACATTTGTTACGATAAAACACATAAAGTGGCCCCAAGAATGTTAACTCCTAGTAATGCATGTCCATCTAGGTTACCCTATCTAGGTGTAACACACATAATAATAGAGTAATACATTATAAACATTAGCTAAGGTATACAACTATTGGATTATTGAGGAGAATGTTGGATTTGGTTGTTCATTGCTGCTGCTAGGATATGTTGTTGTCATTGATGTCAATATATTCCTGCGAGTTATTTCGGTGAGTTTGGGAAGATTTTCTGATCCGATTTACAGTTCTTTGTTTACTGGTTTCTGTTGGTATTCCATCTGATATATTCTGGTGTGATCAGATCCTATGCTGAGATTTTAGATTATTATTTGGGATGATCTTGTTCATTTCATATGGTTTGTGATTTGGTGCTCTGCAAGTTATCTTTCTTCGTGATAGTTGTTGATTGGTTGTGTTCTTGAGCTTTGAGACGTTGATCGATGAAGATTTGAAAAGAGATGATGGTGCAACTGCTCCAGATTATTCTAACGTGCTTGATGGTGTTTCCTAGTCATGTCCTATTTGTTTTGGCAATCTGCAATTTTTTGGTGATTTCTTTGAACTGGTGATAATTTGTGTGTTATGCAGTATTTTCGGTGGTGTAACGTATTATGGTTGATCTTGGTGGGATTTCTGGTGGATGTAATTTTTTGGGAACTTGAATTAGGTCCATGTTATGTAATGTAAATCATAATATTGTTTCGGTGGTTGATCTTTGTATTGTGTAATGTAATTTTTGTAATTATGAGTTAAGGGTTGAGGGTTTAGCCGACCTTGTTATCAAGGTTGATGATTTGTATATATAGGTGGCATGCTTATGTAATAGGTGTCTGTATTGTGTCTGCATTATCAGAGAGAAGCAAATGTGTGAACAAGGATATATCATTCAACAAAGTGTTGTGGTGAGTTTGTTGTTGCAGGATAGTCTATTGTGCTTAACCGGATTTGTCATCAGACATTTGTAGATGCTATTATTGCAGTTCATTCCTTCTGAATTGTAGTCCAAATCATTTTGTAAGTCAGTGAGACTTCCCTGAGGGTTGTAGCCTTCCGAGCATATATCTTTTGAGAAGTGAGCTCTAGGCAGTGTTCCTGAATGCATGTGAATTCCCCATTGTAATATTTTCACATACTACTATAGAGCATCATCTTATTGTGGGTAGGTTCCCACTGTAGTTTTTCCCTTAACCGGGTTTTCCATGTCAAAATTTTGGTGTTGTGTTGTTAATTTTCTTATATGTTATTGTTGTGGTTTATCAGTTTATATTTTGGAAGTTTAGTTTTTTGAGTATCCAGTGAAGACTGATTCACCCACCCCCTCTCAGTCTTCCTTCTTGATTGTTGCTAACAATTGGTATCAAAGCTAGATCCTTCGGTAGAAGCTTAATCATTTGAGGAGATCCGAGATGGAAACTCAAGGTATTATTTTCAAGGACACTCTGAGGTTTGATGGAAGCAACTACACTGTATGGAAGAAATGGATGGAGGTGCATTTGAAATATCTTGGAGATGATTATTGGAAGATTACTAAAATGCCCATGTTGTTCCTCAGAATGGACCATCCACTCCCGATGAGGTTATGGAAGCTGAATATAACATTAGAGCGAATGAAGCATTACTCAATTCCCTGACTGATTCTAAAATGACAAATGTTATGGAACTACATACCACACATGAGATCTGGGTGAAGCTTGAGATCCTGTATGAAGGTGATAGTCAAGTGAAAGGTGCTAATTTGCATAGTTTAAAAGGAAAGTATAAGACATTGAAGATGAGAGATGCTGAGAACATACATTCATACATGGCTAAGGTGAATGAGCTTTTCTTTGGTATCAGATCTGCTATTGGAAAGATTGAAGAAGATCAGATTGTTGCTAAGGTGCTAAGATCTTTGCCTCCTGCTTATAAACATAAGGTTGTCGCTATTGATGAGATCTAGAGTGTAACTATAGTGACAAGGGATGTATTGGTTGGAAAGCTTGCTGCATTTGAGCTTAGAAAATTTAGTGAATCACATGGAAAGTCAGAGATAACATTCAAAGCATCAACATCTATGTCTGGCAAGCAGAATTATGATTTTGATGAGTGCAGGACATCCAGATATGAAAGAGAAAGAAGAGAGATAGCAGAGCAAGAAAGGAGATTGATGAGCTTGAAATATTTATTTCCAAGAGATTTCCTAAAGGTGTCAGTAAGTATGATGGAAAGTTGCCCTTGAAATATTTTTCTTGTAATAAGATAAGACATTTTGCTTCTAGATGTCCAGAGAGAATGGCTAAGTATGACATACATGATAAGTTTAATAAGTTTGATAGAAATAATAGATATGAGAAGCATTAGAAGTATGATAAGCCTTATAAATCTAATTGTAAGTTTACTAACCAGAATAATTGTTATTATGTTGCAGATGAAGGTGTTAGAGATGAAGAATCAGAAGGAGATGAAGTTGTGTTCATTGCCATTAAAGAGGATAGACTTGTGCCTATTGATTACATTAGCTACTTTGTTGAGCAGAAAGCTTTGGCTGCTAAGATAGAAGAAAAAGGTGAATGGGTGATTGACAACAGTTGTTCACATCATATGATCTGTGAGAAAACCAAAGTTGTAAGCATGGAAAGGTATGATGGTGAAATAGTTAGATTTGGTGATGACAAAACTAGTGTAATCCATGGGAGAGGTTCTATTTCTTTTGATGGTAAGTATAACACTGATGATGCCTTGTATGTTGAAGGTTTAAAGAATAATCTTTTGAGTGTTGAATAGATGGTTGATAAGGGTTATGATCTACAATTCAAAGATGGTAAATGCAAGACCTTGAATGTATTTGGTATAGAAATTGCATCTAGAACTAAGACTAAAGGTAACATTTTTCATTTGAATGCTAGTAAGAAAAGTTGTTTGATTGCTAAGATAGATGAGAGTTGGTTATGACATAGAAGGATGTGTCATGTAAACTTTGACTCATTGATGAAGATCAATTCTCCTCAAGTTGTTAGGGATCTGCCTAAAATTGTTAAACCTGTTAATGTGGTATGTAAGGAATGTTAGTTGGGTAAGCAAACAAGGATTTCTTTCAAGAGTAAATGGTACACATTAGATGGATTGTTAGATCTTGTGCATATTGACCTGTGTGGACTTACAAATGTTAGAAGTGTGTAGGGTGATAGATACTTTATGTTACTAATTGATGATTATTCCAAAATGATTCCGGATTGAAGTTGAAGTATCTGAGATCTGATAGAGGTGGAGAATTATGTTTCGGTGAATTCAATTCTTTCTGTGAGTTGCATGGAATTAGAAGACAATTATCTGTTCCTAGGACCCCACATCAGAATGAGATTGTTGAAAGGAAGAACTTTATTGTTTTACATGTTTCAAGAACCATATTGATTGAAGGAAATGTTCTGAAGGTTTACTGGAGATAAGCTATCATCATTGCAGTCTATACATTCAGTAGAGTTCATAACAAAGGTGATATCGGTAAGACTCCTTATGAGCTTTGGTTTGGTCATGTTCCTACTGTGAAATATTTTAAAGTCTTTGGTAGAAAATGTTATATCAAGAGAGATGAGAATATTGAAAAGTTTTATGCAAGAAGTGATGAAGGTATCTTCTTGGGATATTCTGGATGAAAACCTTGGGAAGGAGATTGGAGCCTATAATGAAGGTCAACATATTGTTTTAGCTCCTATTCAACCTGAAGAGCCTAAGAAGAATGATCTGGTAGAGATAGAGACTGTTGCTGCTGCCGGTGACGATGTTCATGAGCCTAAGTCTGAAAATCAGAACAATCAAAAGATTCTGAGGTATGTAAGATTGAATCATTATGAGAATTAGATTATTTGTGATAAGAATAAAGTTGTAATGATTAGAAGAAGGTTAGCTGTAGAAGAGATATATTTGATTTTTAAAGTTGAACCTAAAGATGTTGTTGAAGCTTGTAAAGATAATAATTGGATTAGAGCCATGGAAGAAGAGTTAGATCATATTTTAAAGAATAATACTTGGGAACTTGTGCCTAGGCCTACGAATAAAAATGTTATTGGTACTAAATGGGTTTTTAGGAACAAAATAAATGAAGTAGGCGAAGTAGTCAGAAATAAAGCCAGACTGGTTTGCAAAGGATATTCATAACAAGAAGGGATTGATTATGAAGAAAATTTTTCTCCAGTTGCCGAAATTGAAGCTGTTAGACTGTTACTAGCCTATGATGCTTATAAAGATTTCAAAGTATATCAAATGGATCTACATTTTTGAATGGTGATCTAGAAGAAGAAGTCTACATTGAACAACCTGATGGATTTTCACTATCAGATGATGGAGATATGGTATGTAAGTCGAAGAAAGCACTTTATGGATTGAAACAAGCCCCTAGAGCTTGGTATGCTAGATTAGATAAATACTTTCTAAAATTGGGATTTGTCAAAGGTGTTGTTGATAGAAACTTGTACTTTAAAATTGAAAATAACAACATTTTGATTGTTGAAGTCTTTGTTGATGACATTATTTTTGGTGGTCATGATGATATGAGTATGAAATTTGTCAGTGACATGCAAAAAGAATTTGAGATGCCTATGATTGGTGAGATGAAATTCTTCTTAGGTTTGCAGATAGCATAGATAGGAAAATGAATATTTATATCTCAAACTAAGTATGTGAAGGAATTGTTGAAGAAGTTTGGAATAGATGAATCCAAATTGGTTGGAACTCGTATGGTGACTGGTTGTAAATTGTCTAAAAATGATAAATCTCCTAAAGCTAATAAGAGTTTGCATAGATCTATGGCTGGTGGACTATTATATCTTACTCAGACTAGGCCTGACATTATGCATGTTGTGTGTATGGTAGCTACATATGAAGTTGATCCGAAGGAGAGTCATGTTACTGTTGTTAAAAGAATATTCAAATATATTAAGGGGACTGAAGATTATGGTTTATGGTATCAAAATAATTATGATTTCATGTTATGTGCTTATACTGACATAGATTGGGCAGGTGATGTTGATGAACAGAAGAGTACTGCCGGTGGAGAATTCTTTTTAGGTACGGAGTTGGTTTCATGGGCCAGCAAGAAATAAGATTCAGTATCTTTATCTATTGCTGAAGTTGAGTACATTGTTGTTGCTAGTAATTGCACTTAGATAGTTTGGATGAAGCAAATGTTGAAAGATATCCGAGTTATTTATGATGAGCCTACTATTATATACTATGATAATTCCAATTCTATAAACATGTTTAGGAATCTGGTGCAACATTCAAAGACTAAGCATATATGAATCAAATACAATTACTTGAGAGAGCAAGTTGGTGAACAAAAGGTGAAGCTGGGATATGTATCTACAAAGGAACAAATTGATAATATTTTTACTAGGCCTTTTCCTAAAGATATATTTGTCTATCTGAGAGACAAGCTAGGGGTCTCCACCCTTCCTGATGAGAACTAGATGCATTAAGTTGCATTGATCCGGTGGAATTCAGAACCTTATTCTTTTATTTGGATTGATGAGTTGGTGTTGCTCCTCTGCTGTAGTAGTTTGTTGATTTGGTTGTGTATCCCAGGGGGAGAGAGATTGGTGTTTGATTTTATGTGATATTTGGCATTTCGGTAAAAGGGGGAGAGAGATCATGTGAAAAATTTCTTTATCTATCTTGATCTTAGGGGGAGTTTGCTGGTGATATCTTCTTACTTTGCATTGACTATTTTTCACATCCATATGTTGCCATCAATGCCAAAGGAGGAGATTGTTGGATTTGGTTGTTAATTGTTGTTTCTAGGATATGTTGTTGTCATTGATGTCAACATATTCCTGGGAGTTATTCCGGTGAGTTTGGGAATATTTTCTGATCCGGTTTGTAGTTCTTTGTTTACCAGTTTCTGTTGGTATTCCCTTCGGTATATTCCGATGTGATCAGATCTTGTGCTGAGATTTTGGATTATTGTTTGGGATGATCTTGTGTATCTTCATTTCATATGGTTTGTTATTTGGTGCTCTGTAAGTTATCTTTCTTCGTGACAATTGCTAATTGGTTGTGTTCTTGAGCTTTGAGATGTTGACAGATGAAGATTTGAAAAGAGATGATGGTACAATTGTTCTAGATGATTCTAACATGCTTGATGGTTTTTCCTAGTCGTTTCCTATTTGTTTTGGTGATATGCATTGATCGTTGAGCGATTTTTTGGTGATTTCTTTGAACTGGTGATAATTTATGTGTTATGCAGTATTTTTGGTGGTGTAACGTATTACAGTTGATCTTGGTGGGATTTACGATGGATGTAATTGTTTGGGAGCTTGAATTAGGTAAATTTGAGTAGACCAAGAGTGAGGAATGAGAATTCTAATCAAGATATCCAAGTCATCACAATGGGCAATATCTCTCAACTAGTAAACTATTGAGTAGACCAAGAGTGAGGAAATAGAAAGCTCATCAAGATATCCAAGTCATCATGACTCATTTTAAGAACAATCTCCTCTCAAGTCCATACTACATGAAATCTCCTCAGTCTTCATGTTAAAATAATCAACCATCTCAACATGTCTCTAATCACAAGAGAATTCTAACATCACCTAAATCTCCAAGTATCCATGAGCACCTGTAATCAATCAATCCATGCAAAACTCCAAATACAACATAGCATCATCATTAAGTAACCAAGAAAATGATTGAATATACTCAATACAAAGAGAACTACCCAAGATGAATGGAAAAGATCCAACCTTGAGAATCAATAACATAAATATAACAACATGATAACCATATTCTCCTCGAAGATAACATGCTCCACATGAACATACCAGATAGCTATATCATGCCAAAAGTATAAACTAGTAATCAAGTGTATACTATGACATAATAGAAACCATCTTGAAAAATAAGAATAACACGTCAAATGATAAAGCTTAAACCATAAGTCAACCAAAGACCCCAAGGGTCCTCCATGGCTCCAAGATGTCAACATCTCCAATCAACATGACGATAATTACTCCTACCAGTAAACTTGAAATTCAAAAGACCCTTTTACAATAATAGGATCAAAAGGCTCCTCAAGACATCTATAATACTAAAGAAGACCATCCACCATAAAATGGTGAATCCACATCACTTCCAACAACTCCCATTAAATTGCGATGTTGAATCACACATGAAATTGTCACAACCATCCTCTAAATGAAGATCATCTAGGTCTACACACACACACAACACATTTTTTATTAATATTAAGTGAAACCAAGATCTTTGAGCCAAGATGATACAACTACCAACATACCACTAATTAGGAATCAATCCTACACCATCAATCTATCACTATCAATGTAACACCCTGCCAAAGAACCCTAGAGGATAAGAGCAAACTATAATTATTTTTTAAAAGTAATTAAGTATCAACATGCATTACATATACAAGTATAATGCTCAACCTCAAGATAAATTCAACTATTATTAATCAATTATGCACACATGAAATTCTAAACTCTTGGAATTCCATTTGAGATAACTCAAGTCACCTCTAAGGGATCACTGACATCACTACCTTAACAACACATCCAAGACTAGGTCAATAACTCATGACCCACTATGAGATTACTACATCAACCTCCTATACTAAAACAATATACATCAAGAATATGGAAGCACAAGAGATCATACTTCATGCCCAATTCCAACACCGCTGCATGCAAATACCAGCACATATTAAATGGTAATGATCACATCCATATTCAGTTGGATTTCTCAATACATACATGATCAATGCTACATTACATGATACAATATACACATGATTACATCATATAAAAGAGAAAAGAGAATGAGAAAAATGCAATACTGATGAAGGATGTAAAACCATTGAGCTACTCACAAACCAAATCCTTTGATCCCCAAAGATGGTTAGAAATTCCACTTGACCATGTGGTACCCTTAGGTCCACCCTACCATGCTCATGGAGATAGTAACATGACCTAAATAGTCATACAAGAATATAGGGAAGGGCAATAGGTTTATACAAGAGCCAACATAGAGTAAATGCTCAACATAATATATCAACCTAACAAGAGTCATAAGGCCATATCAAGATGTCTATGCCAAAAATGTATCACTTACATCAAAGAGAAACAATCAAGTAAGATAAAGTTCTTGATCAATCAACAAGTAAAACACCAAGAATGAGGAACCATTCTTAGTCAAAAACAATAAGGACAAGGAGGCACCCACAAGAGCAACAACAAATCTGCCATACAACATATATTACAATGGGATAACCAAAAGATCAAGCAATAGTAAATTTATAGGGTATTACTTAGCTATTAGGTCCTAGATACTATAGTGCTAGTGTAGGGAGTATCATCACATGTTCTCATGAAAATTCACTACACATGACCGAGCATTCTCTCATACAGGCGAGAACGGTGATCATGCAAGTCCCAACACTACATGAGCTGGCATGTCTCTCCATACAAATCCTAGTGCTCCATGTGTGGGCATGCCTTACCAAGTCATCCTTAGCCTCATAGTAGTGCTCAAGGCATTCTTGGGGAATCACTTATCTTAATTAATATTTTATCCCATCCAAAGTTTATTATTAAGTTATTATTTGGTTAGGAAACTCCCCAACATGATAGCCTGTGTACCACTTTAGTCCAGGTGCACATTGGGAGCCACTTTCTAAACCCACTTTAGTACCTAGTCCTAGGCTCATCCATTCAATTGAATGAGGAATAAAAATGGAACATTACAATGATTCACTTTCCATATGCTCAATAGCATCAAATGTCTCTTTTACATAATGCCATATCAACCTCATATGAGGCCAACTCACTTGATCATACTACCAAGATAATGGATCCTCTTGATTCCACAATATAGCACAATCACATGAAATGGTAAGAACATCTATTTGAATATCCATAAGCATGCAATCATTAATAACAATTTCTCATATCAAGAGACATCCAAATTTATTACACCTAGGTAGGCATAGGTCAAGCTACAATAACAACACTACCGACTCCAATACAAATCAACATGCCAACATCAAATGCATCATTTAAACCATCTGTACACAAAATTTTCATCATAATGACATATTATGAGGTCATACACACAAAGCATATCAATTCATAACTGAAGGAGCAACCTCTTGGTCTTTGAGTCAAGAACTCAATCTCAGAATGAACTCATTTCAAAAGTATAATTGTAAATTCACTTTGGAATCTCATGGAAGCATGCCTAAACATAAAAATACATCTTACCATAAGCCAAATAGGTCCATACACCAAACCATGAAGCTAGGAGAACTCATTAGACACCTAAAAAGGTCAAAAAACCCCAAAAGACATATTAGAGCAACCAATTGCAGAATTTTGGAAGTAAACTAGATCTGAGAGCAAAATTCATACTCGCATTTACTAGGAGGCGATAGATCACTTAGCTATGGTTTTATCTTTCTTTTCTTTAAATTCATTAACCATGCTTGTAAAGATCTATTGAGTGTTTTGTGTTGCAGCTGCAGGTATCACAGGTATACACTTCACATGCACGACATTTTGGAGTCCACCATGGGGCCGAAATTATCATTTTTGGCCTCTCAAGCTTCATCAAGTCTTTATCTTTATTGGGTCTGAATCAGAATGTCGTACGAGTCCCTTTCTATCCTAGTACGACATACTTTGTAAACTGGAATGACAAGAGATCCTAACTTGTATGAGCCTTTGGTAAAATTTTAATATCGTACTATCTCTCGTTTTGACTCGTACGATCTCTCATCTTGACTCGTATGAGTTGGTAAAGTGTGTCGTACGACACTCTGATTCTATGATTTTTAAATTGACTACATTTTAAGGGTTTCATACTTTAATTGATTATTACTAATGCTAACCCTGGTCTGTTTGGGAGATTTTTTGGCAACCTAACTGGTTTTTGCAGGACGATTTGTTGAAGATTACGCTTGTCAAAGAACCATTGCATAAAAAACACATCATGACTACTAATGGATCTATTTTGCAGGTTGCCTAAAAGAATTCAACAAAAATTTATGTACTCCTTAAAGTTTTTTTAGGCACACTTGATTTTGCTAAAGGAATGAACAATCATGTATTTTGTGTTTTTGATGATAGACGGGTATGCTCTCACCTTTCTTAGGTGATCAGAAAGCTAGACTTATCTTTTGCTTTCATTAGTGCATATCTTTAGCAAGTCTGCCCTCCCGAGGAGCTAATAACTCTTAAAGCCATTATGACCAGTGAGAGGGGAATGACCTAAGTGGGAACAACTAACACCAAGTAATCCAACCCACTATAAAATAAATGTGATATGATGAAAATCAAGTCAACGACAATGCTTGAGAATAGCTCTCCTCCGTACCTTCGGGTATATCAAACCTTGGTTTTCAAGGCTGGGAGTCCTCTTAATTGAGTATTATACCCCGACGCGCCAAACAGATCTATTACTAGTTCTGGTTAAATTAGAAGCTACCTGATTCACCTCCGAAAGGGTAATAATATTTGTGCAAGAGAGATAGTAACTCTCCCAAGACACTTGCCATATTGTGCCCCCATTAGCATTTGGAGCCGGATAATACGATGTTGAGAATCTATTGCGTGAGACTCAACAACCATATTCTGATTAGCTATTGGGTGTGTACCTAAGTTTGCAAGAAAAGGTTTTCTCTCCTCAGCCAATTTCCTTAGGGTTTAGCATGCTTGGAGTCACTTATCACATCATGTGTTTGCTGTGTATTCATCCCTAAATTGAAAAATTAGACATATAAAACTAGAAAACATAAGCAAAACATCAAAATTCACTAATCCAAATTCGGCAAAACAAACACTTTTTATCTCTGCTCTATTCTATGTCGTATTGTCTGGTGATTTGTCGTATTGCTTAGTATTATTTGTCGTATGAGGAATCCGTTTTATCATATGGTTCATGAAGTCTTGTCGTATGAGTCTCTACTTTCTTAAAGGAAATTTTTGATTAGTCGTTCGGTCTTGTATCTTTTGTCGTTTGGGGCTGTGTATTCTGTCATACGAGTCTCTATAGTTGTCAATCTAGAACTGTTTCTTTGCATGAATTTTTCTGGTCTGTCATTTCTGCTTGTTCAAATTTGCAGTATTCATAAACATCTGTTATCTGTCATTTGGTGCTTAAATTATCTTCTTTGTTTGCTTGGTCAAGTTATCATCTGTCAAAATTAGACTCTAGAAGATAAACACCTCAAGATTTTCAAGTGCTCACCCTCAACAAGTTCAAGATCTAAACATCTCAAAGTTTATTATCACCCTCTTTGATAAACTAATCACTCAAACATAGTTTCTCATCAGGATCTATTATCCTTTATCATGAAACTAAAATGTTTGGTCAGGACAATCTTGCCCACATTGTAAGATATATCATTCGCACTGGACTTGGTTTTTATCAAATTATCATCATTGCACTCCTAAACCAAAGATCAAAAAACTTGCAAACTTTTAAACACTTGAATCATCTTTTCGTGTCATATTGTGCTATCACATTTACCTTGACAATTGATCACTTATCAAAACAACTTTTGGACAACCGAACCCTGAAACATAAACATAAACATTTGAAATAGGTTAAAATCATATCAACATGACATACCAAAGCAAAATACAAGAAGAAAACATGACAAACCAACATATCAGAGGAATCAAACAAGTCCAAAATCAAAATCCAACTATGCTAAAACCTCACAAGGATTCAAATACATCTTCGAAGAAAGGTGGCTCTTTTATGCAACTCTTAAAAAGATCCCTAAAGGATTTGGTTGAGAAAGATCACAATCATGCACCCATGTCTAGCAAAGGCTCATCCCTCCATAAGCAAATTGATTCTCCTAAAGAATCTATTCCTACATCTTCTGAAAGCTTGCAAGGACCTTCCATAGCATCATCACCAAAGAATACATCCAAAGATGAAGTTCCCCAAGGGATATCCATAGTTGGCATCAAACCTATTTCAGAGGATCCTATTCAAAGCTCATCTCCTTCATATCCAAGCATTGATTCCTTGCAACATACCCATAAGGCTTCCCTATAAATCAAAGTCCTCATTCACATAACACTTGTTAAACATGTCCTGATAGATGGGGGAGTTGGCTTGAACATTTTCTCTTTAAGTCTTGTCCATGCTCTAGGTTATTCAGAAGATGCAGTTGATCCCTGAAAAAAAGGATAAAAATCAAAGCATATGGTGAAGAAGAACATTACTCTAAAGGAATTATGGTATCACCCCTCAAAGTGGGACCATTGCAAAAAGACACATCATGTCAAGTTCTAGACACGGACCTACCATACAACATACTCTTGGGGAGACCATGGATACAAGACATACAAGCTATTAGAATCAACATGTCATCAGTGCTTAAAATTTCCATACAATGGACAAGAAATCACAATATCAGCAGACTCAAATCCCTTGCAGTGCAGTAGTAATCTAAAACCAACTCAAGAGGTCATTGTTTCACATAACAAAGAGGCAACATATTCAAGCACACAATCCAAAGAACAATCACTTGCATCAATTTTGTCAAACATCGAAAAAAAATGTAGCTAAGAGATTAAGGGACCGGAGAATACTTGCTATCATGGACAAACAAACAAGAACAACTTGAAATTGAAAGGGAAGAAGCAGATGTAGAAGTTGATGTGGTTCACACATATGCAGGGAAAACATTAGGAACTAGCCTACTTGAATCAAAATCACATTCGGCTGATATGGACTTAGCCGAGGATAATCATGAGTTTCTTGTGCGAGGTCATTCTGACGTGAGTATCATTATAGACATGCAAATACATACTAAAAGCTCTGACATCTCTATCATGACCCCTAATATCTTTGAAACTATTCAACAGGAAGATCCTTTATCCTTAATATTTCTCGAACCTATGGACTGGGAAAATTAAGGACATACTGCCATTAATACCTTATTGAATGACCATGCCATATCCATATATCTCAATGAAATCAAACCCGTAACAACTTTCACCAGGGATTCCGCTAACATATCTTCATGTCAAGTGGGTGCTGAATCTCCTAGTCGCAAAAATGAAAATCAAGAAAACAATATCAGGTCTAATGCTGAAAACCATTTCTTGGCAACATTAGACCAGAAAAAAGTAAAAATAAAGGACGCATCTAATGGTGGAAACCTCCTCAAGGCGTCGAAAGATGGGAGATTTAACACCTTACCTAAATTTTATCAAAATAGGTCATCTATCCTAATAGAATCAACAACATTCACCGACAAGCAAGTGACTTATGCACAGTCACCAGTATCTGGTACACCGGTAGGATATAATGTTCACTAACACTTGGAATGACATGGAAAACACCTGGTTATGTTGAAGACGTTGTTTGGACATTTGTTCATTGGCATATTTGTATTTGCATATTTGTTGTTACTGGCAAATAGGTCCAGGTTATACATTGACAGGTTTATCTTTTCCAGATCAGCACGACACTCTATGGAGATGTTTTATTATTCTTGTAAATGCATCAAGCTGACATGTTGAATCAATTATTGCATCGGATATTGTTTTATTTGTAAATTGATTTTATTGTAATATCCTTTAGAGATGACCTACTAAAATTGGTCTTAGGTTATGATATAAATGTAAGATCTTATTTGTAAGATCGTGTGTGTAATGCGAAAAAGAATTGTGTGAAGGTATTTGTGAGATTAAGCAGAGCTATACACGCAGACATCATTTGAAGGTTGAAGGAGGGTTTTGTGAAGACAATCAGAACTACACCGATACTGAATCCAACATAAAAAGATGCTAATTTGAGCAGTACATTCATATTGGATTTAACCATCCAATTGTAGTCAGTGTGACTCCCATTTTGTGTTTGAGCAGTGAGCTCTAGGCGCTTGGCCTTTTTGCATGTGCAGACCCCATTTGTATACACTTACTATCTGCAGTAGTATCATCTGATTGTGGGTAAGGTTTCCCACCGTGGTTTTTCCCCTTACAGGGTTTCCACATACAAATATTGGTGTTATGTGTTGTGGATGACTTTGTCTTTTTGTTTCATGCATTAATCTTTACCGGTATTGCAATTAATTGATAAAACTGTCTACCGACAAAGAAGACTGGTTTACCGGTATTAAGAATTGAAGTTGGTTAAGTTGTTTTGGTTTGAATTTATTTGACAACTGATTCACCCCCCCCACCTTCCAGTTGTCTCTGGGACCTAACAATTGGTATCAGAGCCCAGTCGTCTTTTTGCAGAAGTTTAACAGCTTGAGGAGATCCACTGTCTACTAACTATTTCAGGAAGGATAGTACTTGATGGAACCAATTATGGCATATGAAAGATCAGAATGGAGACACATCTAAATAGCATTGGAAAGGACATCTGGGATGTTACAAAGAATGGCTATATTGCTCCTACTCTGAATCAGCCTAATCCACCTAACTTGGCTAAAGATGAAGAAAATGATTGCAAATCAAGAGAAGCACTTTTGAGTGCATTATCAGATTAGCAAATCATGGGATTATCAGATAGATCAACTGCTAAAGCTATTTGGGATCATTTTGAAACACTGAATGAAGGAGATTCCATAGTCAAAATTGCAAAACTTGAAAGCTTCCAGGTTAGGTATGAAAATCTGAAAATGGAAGAAGATGAAAGGATTTTTGCTTTTATGGAAAGATTTAATGAAATTGTTTTGGGTATTAAATGTTGTGGAGGAACCTTAAGTGAAGATGAAATTGTTTCAAAATTTTTAAGAGGATTGCCACCGGCATACAAAATGAAAGTTACTGCTATAAATGAGTTAAGAACAATGCCTAATACATCAGTAACTAGGGATACATTGATTGGAAAACTTTCAGCTTTTGAAATTGAGGAATTTGGTCGTGTTGCTACTATAATGACATATTTAGCTTTTAAGGCATCAACATCATCTGCACCATCATTTGACAAGTCTGATTGGAAAGCCTTTTATGAAAGAGAACTTGAGGAAAGCAAGAAAGAAAATGAAGAACTTGAAGCACTATTTGCAAGAAAAATGCCTAAAGGTCCAGTTGGAAGTAAGTATGAAGGTAAAGCACCCTTCAAATGTTTCAATTGTAATAAGATTGGTCACATGGCTTCTAGATGCCCTGATAGACATGTTAGACTAAAAGAAGAAGCTAGGAGAACATACAAGCCTAACCCTGAATATTAGAGATACAAATTTAAGAAGAACAAAGACAAATCTTGTTATCTTGTTGATGAATGAGTGACTGATGATTCTGATGAGGATCCGATAGACAATGGATGGGTTTTTGTTGCTATAACAGAAGATCAACCGACACCTACTGTTCAATTGGTAGAACAAGCCTTGGCAGCTAAAATTGAAGTTAAGGATGAATGGATCATTGATTCAGGATGCTCACATCATATGACTGGTGATAAACGCAAATTCTTGAACTTTCAGGAATATAATGGAGGTCTAGTGAGATTTGGAGATGATAAAGCTTGTTTGATCAAAGGTAAAGGCACAATATCTCTTGATGGTAAGCATAATACTGACAATGTTTACTATGTTGAAGGTTTAAAGCATAATCTTTTGAGTGTTGGACAGTTAGTTGAGAAAGGATTTTAGTTACAATTCAAGAATGGAAAATGCAAAATCATGAATATAACTGGTTTGGAAATTGCAATCGGTAATCAAACTAGAGGTAACATCTTTCATTTGAATAACAGTGAAAAGACATGCTTGATTGCACATATTGATGAAAGTTGGCTATGGCATAAGAGACTCTGTCATGTAAATTTTGATTCATGGTAAAAATCAGTACTACTAAGGTAGCTAGAGATTTACCTAAGATTATCAAACCTCACAATACAGTATGTAAGGAATGTCAATTTGGAAAACAAGTTAGAGCTACTTTTAAAAGTATTCCAGAAAAATCCAATAATGCTCTTGACTTAATTCATACTGATTTATGTGGTCCAGCTAGAACTAAAAGTTTACAAGGTGATAGATATTTCATGCTAATCATTGATGACTATTCTAGAATGTGCTGGGTTACTTTTCTCAGAGAAAAATTAGAAGCACTTGGGAAGTTCAAACTATTCAAAGCAATGGTAGAGAATGAAACCGGTAAGAAAATCAAATGTCTAAGATCAGATCAAGGAGGAGAATTTACATCTAAGGAATTTAATGCATTCTGTGAAGTAAATGCTATATGAGAAGAGATGAGTATATTGGCAAATTTGATCCTAGAAGTGATGAAGGAATATTTCTTGGTTGTTCATCTAAGAGTAAGGCATATAGATGTTTTAACAAAATATTGCAGAAAATTGTTGAGAGTACAAATGTAAAGATTGGTGAATAATTCTGAGGAACTTTGAGGTATATAGACTCTGAACCGGCAACATAAATGATAACAAATGAATCTACATTGAATCCACTGGTACAGAATGAAGATCTAGTTACACTTGTATCATCTAAAAATTCCACTGTAACTGAGGAACAACAACAAACAAACACACCTCGGTATGCAAGATTGAATCAATCTGAAGATCAGATAATTGGAAACAAGTACAAAGGAGTTATGACAAGAGGAAGACTGGCAAATGAAGAGGTATGTCTTATTTCTCAAATTGAACCATCACCAGTTAATGAGGCATGTGAAGATAAACACTGGATTAAAGCTATGGAAGAAGAATTAGAGCAAATTGAGAAGAATAACACTTGGACATTAGTTCCCCGGCCTAAAGACAAAAATGTGACTGGAACAAAATGGGTATTCAGAAACAAACTAAATGAAGATGGTAAGGTAATCATAAATAAAGCAAGACTAGTGTGTAAGGGATATTCTCAGAAAGAAGGAATTGATTATAATGAAACCTTTGCACTGGTAGCTAGAATTGAGGCAGTCAGATTATTCTTGGCTTTTGCAACACACAAGAAGTACAAAGTATATCAAATGGATATTAAATGTGCATTTCTGAATGGAGATCTTGAAGAAGAAGTTTACATTGAACAACCTGATGGATTTTCTTTATCAGATAACAAAGATATGGTTTGCAAGTTAAGGAAAGCTTTGTATGGGTTGAAGCAAGCTCCAAGAGCTTGGTATGCAAGATTGGATAAGTATCTTTTGAAGATTGGTTTTTCTAAAGGTAATGGTGACAACAACTTATATTATAAAGTGACTAATGATGACATCTTGGTTATAAAAGTTTTTGTTGATGATATAATCTTTGGAGGAGAAGATGGATTATGTAAAGACTTTTCTATTGAAATGCAACAAGAGTTTGAAATGTCTATGATTGGAGAAATAAAATTCTTTTTAGGATTGCAGATTTCACAGATTGATAAAGTTATATTCTTGAGTCAATCCAAGTACTTGAAGGAGTTATTAAAGAAATTTGGGATGGAGAACTCTAAACCGGTAAGCACACCTATGACTACAAATGACAAATTATCACTAAGGGATGAATCTACACCTGTTAATCCGACTAGGTACAAATCTATGATAGGAGGTTTACTATATTTGACACAAACAAGACCTGATATCATGAATGCAGTATGTATTGTTTCAAGATTCCAGAGTAATCCTAGAGAAAATCATGAATCAACAGTAAAAAGGATTTTTCGGTACTTACAAGGCACTACAAATCTTGGACTATGGTATCCTAGAGATGAAAACTTTGAATTATGTGCATACACATATGCAAATTGGGCCGGAGATGTGGATGATAGAAAAAACACCACCGACGGAACATTTTTTCTTTGAAGCAGATTAATTTCTTGGTTGAGTAAGAAACAAAGCTCTACATCTTTATCAACAGCAGAATCATAATATGTTGCAACAACAACTAACTGTACATAGGTACTATGGCTTAAGCAAATGTTGAAGGATATAAAGGTAAAATGCAAGGAACCTATTACTATCTATTGTGATAACACTGCAGCAATTGATATATCTAAGAATCCGGTATTACATCCTAAAACCAAACACGTTTCTATCAAACTGAATTTTCTAAGGGAAAATGTTGAAGCAAAAGAAATTAAACTGGTTGATGTAAATACTAAAGAGCAGATTGCAGATATTTTCACTAAAACTCTGCCTAAGGAGACTTTTGAATATCTCAGAGAACAACTTGGGGTCATACTCCCACCGGTAGAGACTTAGGAAGTTGATGTTTGTCATCAACCGACAGAATTAATAGAGAAATCTTTCACTCTGGCTTTGATTAGGAAGCTACTTCTCAGGGGGAGTAGTTGGTATAGTGAATTGGTTGGTATTTTGTATCTGAAAAATGGATTTTATACTACTTTGGCATTTGATGTCAAAGGGGGAGAGATTGGTATAGAAAAACAGAATGAAAACACATGTTACTCCCAAAGGGAGAGATTGTTATTTTGGAAAGACTGATTACTCTCTATCTATATTTTGATTTTTGGTTATGATCTCTTTTGTGAGATTGTTGGTTTTTGGTATTTGGCATTATTGTTTTGGCACTTTGATGGTTTTTCCATCTTGTGTTGCCATCAATGCCAAAGGGGGAGATTGTTGGTATTATTGGTATGGTTTTGTCATTGATGTCAACACCTACTAACACTTATCAACTCTGGCACTTTGGAGAATCAACAATATTCACCGGCAAGCAAGTGACTTATGCACAGTCACCGGTATCTGGTACACCGACAGGATATTATGTTCACCGGCACTTGGAATGGCATGGAAAACACATGGTTATGTCGAAGACATTGTTTGGACACTTTGTCTTGGAGATTTGATCATTGGAAAATTCGTATTTGCATATTTGCTATTATTGGCAAATAGGTCCAGGTTATACACCGACATGTTTATCTTTTCCAGATAAGCATGACACGCTATGGAGATGTTTTATTATTATTATAAATGCATCAGGCCGACATTTTGAATTGGTTATTGCATCGGATATTTTTTTATTTGTAAATTGATTTTATTGTAATATCCTTCAGAGACGACCTACTAAAATTGGTCTTAGGTTATGATATAAATGTAAGATCTTATTTGTAAGATCGTGTGTGTAATGCGAAAAAGAATTGTGTGAAGGTATATGCGAGATTAAGCAGAGCTATACACACATATATCATTTGAAGGTTGAAGGAGGGTTTTGTGAAGACAATCAGAACTACACCGGTACTGAATCTACCATAGAAAGATGCTAATTTGAGCAGTACATTCACATTGGATTTAACCATCCAATTGCAGTTAGTGTGACTCCTATTTTGTGTTTGAGCAGTGAGCTCTAGGCGCTTGGCCTTTCTGCATGTGCAGACCTCATTTGTATACACTTACTATCTGTAGTAGTATCATCTGATTGTGGGTAAGGTTTCCCACTGTGGTTTTTCCCCTTACAGGGTTTCCACGTACAAATATTGGTGTTATGTGTTGTGGATGACTTTGTCTTTTTGTTTCATGCATTAATCTTTACCGGTATTGCAATTAACCGATAAAACTGTCTATCGACAGAGAAGACTGTGTTACTACTTATCAAGTTGCCATTAGTTTTTATATTCAAAGTCATATTATATATTCTAGTCGGTTAGCACTATAGAATCATGTAGTCGGTATAAATAAAGAAGTCGGTATGCACAGTCTAGTCGGTTACAGAAGAAAGCAGTCACGGAGCACAGTATACACCGAAGCTGTCTACCAAGTATCTTTTCATGGCTACCGAGCAGTAAAGTTAACACACCGAGTTGATATTCACCAAGTGAAATGTGTTACCAGATACATTGAACCTGGACATGCATATGAAAATGTGTTACAAGAATCGAGGCACATCTAACTGTTATTACATTGGAAATTGCACTAGAAGATTGTGTGTGATTACAAGGTCAATCTAACCAATGAAATATTTTGTTTAGTTATTCATTCAAGGAGTCTTTTTTGTAAGATCGAAGCAATGAATTGGATCACCGTTTTAAGAGATCTATTTATACAACATGGATTAAGAGCAAGGTGTGTGCATATATGTATGAAGGAAGACTGTTACAGAGACACAAAGGTCACCGAGAAGGTTTTCAGAGAACAGTCGAAGAACAGAGTAAACAGAAGGGTTTATCGAGTTACTAAATGGGTTACCGAGGTATGCTATAAGCAAGGTAATCTTATTCTGAGCACACAGAATCTGCTATAACATTTCAGATGTAAAGTTGCAAATGTTTGTAATGATTTTATTGTAATATTGTGAAGTTGAAAGAGAAACCTTTAACAAGGTAAAAGACTCTAACCAAGTCTATAAATTGTAAAGCCTCTAACCAGGTGCAACATTCAGAATAATGTTGTGAAATCCTTCAGCAAGGCAGATCTAACAGATCTTGTTACTCCTAACATGGTAAGCTATCAAAAATAGCTAAAAATGTAGCTCTAACCGAGCAATCTTTATTATTGTAGTAGTGAAGTTGTGGGTGCCATCCTCACCGCAGTTTTTCTCTCTAACCAAGAGTTTTTGCGTAACCAAAATATATGTGTTATGGAGTGAATCATGTATGATTGTTATCTGTTAGTTTTAACTTTATTTTATGTTACTGCACTATTCTGTTTATGCATAACAGTAAGGTTATTATTAAAGAAAAGTTTTGGAGTACTGATTCACCCCTCCCCTCTTAGTACATTAGCTTTCCATATTGGGCCTAACAATTGGTATCAGAGCTTCTATCTTGGAAAAGGGTTTAACTACCTAAAGAGAAAGATCTTATCAATGGAAGGCTATAAACAATCCCAGAGGATTGTGTATCTCCAAGAAGAGATGGATCATGCAAATCAAGTGATTGCAGACATGCAAAGGCAAATGCAAAAATCTCTGAAAGTAAGAAGAAGATTATCTGATGACTTGCAGGATTCTCAAGAGTTAGTGGAACAAATTGAGACATCATCTGAGAATAGTATATCTAAAGAGACTGAAGAAATGATTGGAGTATTAAAAGAAAAGAACAAAGCATTGGCTGATCAACTAAAAGCAATGAAAAGAGAAGACAAACATTTCAGTACACAGATGACTGAAAATCTAGATGCATTGAGAATAGCTGAGGATAAAGCAAGAGATCTACAAAGAGAGAAACAACAACTTGAAGTCTTAGTATCTAATAAGAATGATGAAATCATAAGGTTAACTGGGATTCAACAAAATATGACAGTTCAACTAGGTTATGCACATCATGAAGCAATTCTGAAGAATGATGAGAATCAAGCATTGAAACTTGAAGTATCAAGATTGATCAATGAACTTGAAACAGAGAAGAAATCCAAAGAAAAATTGAAGAAGAGTTATGATGCATCAAAGATGTTGGATGAGCAACTGAATACAAGAAGACCCAACAAAGATGTAGGACTCAGTTACAAAGGAAAAGACTCTACCGAGAAAGGAATTCATACTACCGAGATAGGAGAATCATCAAAGCAAGCTGGAAGTAGGAATAAAATAAAAAAGAAGAAGACTATTTGCTACTACTGTGGAAATCAAGGTCACACTGCCAACATATGCCAGATTAGAAAAGGTAAGAAACCCAATATCACTAAGTCCAATGAGTATTGTTACAATTGCAATAAATATGGTCACACATCTAATCAATGTAGGACAAAGTCTGTTAACAACTATCAGAAGGCAAAATTCAAAGGGTTTTGTAAAAACTGCAATAGATATGGACATAGTACCGAGAAGTGCTGGTCTAAGCAAAAGAATCACATGCAGTGTCCACACCGAGCAAACACTAGAGGTTACCGAACTCACACAAATCCTTACCGACAATATGCAGTAGTACCATGGGATTACAATAGAAGGATATGCTGCGAATGTTGTGGAAGATATGAACATATAAGTGCCAATTGTTTTATAAGGTTTGGAATGAACAACCGAAGATCATGGAGAAATCTTGGTATGGCATGTTTTCATTGTCACAAAGCTGGACATTTAGCTGGAGATTGCAGAGATCAACCTAGAAGAGACATTGAAGAGATAAAAGAAAAATTTAAGATGATTTGGAAAAAGAAGGAAATCATGTCAGATGAAGAAAGCACCTTACCTACCGAGTTAGGTGCACCTATTCCAAATTAATCAGCAAAGGTATGAAGGGACTACATTCTCTAAAGGTTAAATCATAATAGTTCCTATTTTATTATGTACAAAATTCAAAATCTGCATAGTTAAGATGCATTAGTAAGTTTGAAATTCCATCAAAAGTACTTTACAGGAAACCTGTCAAGTCGGTGTATACAGGAAGCCTGTCAAGTCGGTAAATGAAGGAAATTTGGTTACGCGGTTAAAACAAAAAAAAGGAGTAAATTGGTTAAAGGTAAACTGAGTACATTTAATGTTTTGACCTAACCCGCATGGAGCCCGATAAGGTATTTTGTGTACTTAAAGGTATTTTCGCGGTCATTCTCATTCACCAAGTTTTCAAGAGAGCAGAGCAAAGAGAATCAAGGTGATCAAACTTCATTTAGAGCGAATTTCAAGGTATTTACATCAAATCTCATCACACTGTTAAGCTGATTTCCGATTTTGTCAAATTGCTATTATCTATCGAGTGTGAAGCGTCAGTCATTTGTAAACCGTCAAACCCTAAGGATAATTTGCTAAGTTTTTACCTGAAATATACAATGGCGCCCAAGATCCAAGATCCCGTAGTTGTCAAGAATGTGGAGAAGCCCTTGCTGAAGTACTCTTTGACTCTTAAAGTTGCCTCTGAACCGGATGACAAAACTACATTCTCACTCATCCATGATCGAGTCTTGTTAGTTGAAGATGTTAGATTCTTCACCAAGTGCCGTGTTGAAGAACTTGGTCATGTTGAGATTAGTGACACATACAATGAACTTTGTATCGATGGCAAAATGGATAGCAAGTATGAGTATATCAAAATCAAGGGATTAACTGAAGCCCTAGCCTATCCCCGTGTGTTCAAACCCCAATGGGTTAAGTTTGTTTTAAGCAGAGTCCATGATGATTTTATGTGGCTAGAGGAGCAACCATTCAAAATCACTAAGAAAATCATTCATGTGATCACCGGGTATCCTATCTATGATCATGCATGAGCACAGAAAATGATATCATAGAAGGAATTAATCAGTCTAATTGGAGTAGAATCTGATTACTAAGGACTAAAATTGAACAATGTCACTGATGCAGAACTTAAGTTTGCAATTAGAGTAATTGGTTACTGTTTCTTCCAATTAGCAAGGGAAAACAGTGTACCATGTGCAGCAGTTGACTTAGCTTACAAAATAGTGAAAAAGGGAATGAAAGTAGACTTATGTGAAGTGCTACTGAAGAACTTGTTTGAGAACCTGAACACAATAAGGAAGTCGAAGAAGAACAACTCGACAAACACACTGAAGTTTGGTTCACTTCTTGTATGCATGTTTTTCTACTTTGAGAAGTTCTTTCCCTCAGTCGGTAAAGTAGTTTGGGAGCTACACCGACCTATCACCCATCAAATCAATGATTTTATCAAGAAATTGGGAGATAATTTTAATGATATCATGGATGACTATTTCAGCAAATTTCAAGAAAAGATGCACAACAGGTACAAGATTCCACCACAACTGGTAGAGAAATATAAGGATGATATATGTTTTGAGGTAGACACCGATTACTGTTATATGAATGCTGTTGAACCAAGGACTCAATCCTTGCCACCAATGGGTTATGAGATTGACTATGATATTACACAGCAGCAAATTGATGCCTATCTATCATTGCCAAGGCATGCTACTGAACTAAGATATGGAACTTATGAAGAGGTGAAGGAAAAAGTGAAAATGAGCATTGTAGTACCCAAGGCTACAAGAAAGGCTATCAAGATGATAAAGGTTTTATCTAAGAAATTCAGAGAAGAATCCTCTTCTACACCTGTCAAAGGAACTCTTGCCATTACTGAAGAGGAATCAGAAGCTCAAGAGGCAGCAATAACATTAAGTACCGAGTTGCCTAAGGGTAAAGTTTTGAAAAGAAAGAAACACGACATTACAAAGGCCCTACTGACTCCACCAACAAAGAGACCCAACACTAGAGCATCAGCTGCATCACCGAGTAAGAAACAAAAGAGTGTTACTGTTCCCAAGGTAACCAAAACCTACAAGAAATCTACTCGGAGACTCATTTTGGCAAAAGAGTCTAGTGATACAGAATCCGATGATGCAAACAAATTTTAGATTGTAAAAAGCAAGAAGGTAAATATTCATAGTGTTGAAAACTTTTGTGCCAATCTTAAAGGATATGGTGGATTTGTAGGATTTAGATATGTCAAGTATGAGACTAGGAATAATGATGAGAAGCGACAAATTGAAGAAGCTGTCATCTGCACACTTCTAAAGTTTCGGCTAGCTCCATTAGAACTAGTAAAGTCACTTCCGAGTGAATTATACTTACATATTGATAACAGATGGAAATATGCAATGGACTCAGAGAAACAAATAAGAGAGAGAAGTCTAGTCCATCTTTTTCTTGATATGTCTATAGCAGAAATAAAGGAGCATTTGACAACCTACAATTCTAAATTTCTTGTCAAACAGAGAGCCTTAAAATTGATGAATGGGCTATACATTGATGTAGAAAATGAGACAAAAGCCAAATGGCTGGATATCTTCAAATGAAAGGATGTCAGTGAACAATCTCAAATTGAAATTATTGATGTCACCGAGCAAGATCCCGATGTCACCGAGCAAGGTCCTGATGCTACCAAGCAAGACCTGACTGACACTATTCAAATTGATAAAGATGTCATGGATGCAGAAACACTAGAGCAGGAAATGATGGAAGGCACTACCTATGAAAAACTTGTATCTAGTGAATCTGTCTTAGAACAAGTTCAGCCTTATCCGCTGGTCAAGCCACCTGTCTCTACCGAAGCTCGTAAGGATACAAAACAAAGCACCGAAGGTCACAAGTCTGAAGCAGTAGAAGATACAACTAAAGATCAGACGTCTCAAGCACCGTCAAGCACTGAAAATATTGTAGCTGAGATCTCTAGTACCGAGACACCCAAGGACACCACAATGGATATAGGAACCAACCAAAGTGTTGCATCTATCGAGCAACCTACCGAGGGTCAACAAGCCTCACAAGCACTTGTCTTAGTACAATTGATCAAAGGTAAAGAGAAGAAGGTGAGAAAGCATAGTTTCAAATTTGATTTAACTAAACCGATAGTGTTTCTCAATGTGGATATCTCAAAATTAAAAGGGCAAGCACTTACTGATTTCGGTGAACTATGTAAAGCAAAGGCCAAACAAGAAAAATAATTGGCCATTCAAAAGAAGAATAAAGTACTACAGAAGGTGAAGACACTGCTAACCGATATGCTACCTTCAACAATAGTGTCCACCGATGCAGCCATCCACATTCAACTGGATGAACTCCTTACTCAAATAGAAACATCTGGAGTTGATGCATCTAAGTACTTGAGCAAGCTAAAAGATAAAGAGCTTACTGTAAAGATGATAGAAGAGGTACAAAAATCTCTCACTATAGGAAAAGTAAAGCTTGTCAAATTCATTGCTGAGTTGTCCCCTCAACTCAAGCATATTCTTTATTTATTTCAAAAACTTTGTACATTTTCCTTATTCATTAAAGATATCAAGAATAAAACTGATACAATTGAGAAAGAGATCACCGATCTCTCCAATAAGTTGACCACCGAGCCTAATTCAGTTCAAAATTTTTATACCAAGCTTCAACAGCTCATGGCTCAATAGTTAGAACTCAGAAATGAAGAGCATAAGATCATGATGGATATAATGACACTCCAGACATTATTCCTTCCTCATCTCTCATTAGTTCAAGAGTAGATTAACCAAGCTACATGCCTATCTACTACACAAGAGGGAAGCACTCTTGATGGCTTAATATCACTATTGGCTGATATTCAAGCACAAAATTCTTTAATGGAAAGTGTAAAGGATGCACTCTCAGTCGCACTCACCGACGCCCAGAACAAGTATAAATCTATTTTTGATCAGTTACCGCCCCCAGATGGAAATTAAGTTTTTGATGTTTGTCAAAAAAGGGGAGTAATACTACATAAGGATACTACATAAGGGGAGTAATATACTATATTTGGAGAGTGATACAGTTTTGAGTATTGTATACAGGGGAGTATACCGAGCAGAGTATGCAGAGCTAGCAGAGCACACAAGTAAAGAACAAAACTGAGCATGCAAAATCCGAGTAACATATAGAATAATGATAAGGGGAGTATATCTGCATATACTATTTCATTGACTATTGTATATATTGTCAAGTGTAGTCATTTTGCAAAGTATATAGATTTTTGAGTTATGACTTTGAAAGTAGTTTTTGTCAAACATCTCAACTAATGTCAAAAGGGGAGATTGTTACTACTTATCAAGTTGCCATTAGTTTTTATATTCAAAGTCATATTATATATTCTAGTCGGTTAGCACTACCGAATCATGCAGTCGGTATAAACAAAGAAGTCGGTATGCACAGTCTAGTCGGTTACAGAAGAAAGCAGTCATAGAACACAGTATACACCGAAGCTATCTACCGAGTTTCTTTTCATGGCTACTAAGCCATAAAGTTAACAACCGAGTTGATATTCACCAAGTGAAACATGTTACCAGATACATTGAACTTGGACATGCATATGAAAACGTGTTACAAGAATCGAGGCACATCTAACTGTTATTACATTGGAAATTGCACTAGAAGATTGTGTGTGATTACAAGTCAATCTAACCAATGAAATATTTTGTTTAGTTATTCATTCGAAGAATCTTGTTTGTAAGATTGAAGCAATGATTTGGATCACCGTTTTAAGAGATCTATTTATACAACATGGATTAAGAGCAAGGTGTATGCATATATGTATGAAGGAAGACTGTTACAGAGACACAGAGGTCACCGAGAAGGTTTTCAGAGAACAGTTGAAGAATAGAGTAAACAAAAGGGTTTACTGAGTTACTATATGGGTTACCGAGGTATGCTATAAGCAAGGTAATCTTATTTTGAGCACATAGAATTTTCTATAACATTTCAGATGTAAAGTTGCAGATGTTTGTAATGATTTTATTGCAATATTGTGAAGTTGAAAGAGAAACCTTTAACAGGGTAAAAGACTCTAACCAAGTCTATAAATTGTAAAGCCTCTAACCAGGTGCAACATTCAGAATAATGTTATGAAATCCTTTAGCAAGGTAGATCTAACAGATCTTGTTACTCCTAATAGTGTAAGCTATCAGAAATAGCTAAAAATGTAGCTCTAACCGAGCAATCTTTGTTATTGCAGTAGTGAAGTTGTGGGTGCCATCCCCACCGCATTTTTTCTCTCTAACCAAGAGTTTCTACGTAACCAAAATATAAGTGTTATGGAGTGAATCATGTATGATTGTTATCTATTAGTTTTAACTTTATTTTATGTTACTGCACTATTCTGTTTATGCATAACAATAAGGTTATTATTAAAGAAAAGTTTTGGAGTACCGATTCACCCCTCCCCTCTCAGTACATTAGCTTTCCATATTGGGCCTGATAGACTGGTTTACTGGTATTAAGCATTAAAGTTGGTTAAGTTGTTTTGGTTTGAATTTATTTGACAACTGATTCACCCCCCCCCCCCATCTCAGTTGTCTCCGAGACCTAACACATTCCAGGGTTTGATCCATATCTTACAATATATCACCCGAATATCAGTCCAAGAGAAAGCATCAATAATGGAACACAACAAGGATCAGGAGCAGGTATTCTATTCATCACACCACAAGGTCATACAATCCCAAAAGCATACAAATTAAGTTTTCCATGCACCAACAATACAACGTTTATGAAGCTTTGGTAACAGGTATCAAAATGGCTATAGAATGGAACATTACACAACTTCAAGTCTTTGGAGACTCCCAGCTGGTCATCAATCAAATTAATGATGACTATCAAACAAAATACGAAAAAATTGATGCGTTATAAAAATATGGTTGATGATATCAAGAAATACTTTGTAGAAATAACTTTTCAACAGATTCCAAGAAATGACAACAAAGCAACAGATTTCATGGCTACACTTGCTTCTCTCCTTCAAACACAAGAAAATCAACATCGTTATGAATTCCTAGTGGAAGAATTGTTTTACCTTGCTCATAATTGTTTGGATTCCCAAACTATCTATCACCTTGTTGGGCATGATTCCTCCCACTATGGCCAAACTTACACATACCTGAAAGACAACACCTTACCTCCCAACTTATCGAAGAACCAAAAGAGAAACTTTATTCGCCAATCCTCCCATTTTACTCTCGTCGCGGATACCCTATTTAAATGAGGTCTAGATGGTACTCTCTTAAGATGTCTTGAACAAGAAAAATCTGAGAAGGCCTTACATGAAGTCCATAATAGCATTTGTGGAACTCATTCAAGTGGTCTTACCCTTTCAAAAAAACTCATACGCTTGGGATATTATTTGCCCACTATGGAACGAGATTCTTTTCAGATAGCTAGAACATGCAAACAATGTCAGATCCATGGGAATTTGATTCATGCACTAGCACAAGAAATTCATGTTGTAGCAACATCTTGGCCTTTTTGTCAATGGGGTCTTGATCTAGTAGGAAAGATAAATCCTTCTTCATCTAATGGTCACAAATTCATCCTTGTAGCTACTGAATATTTTACAAAATTGATTGAGGCCGTACCTCGCACAAATATCAGAGGAAAACAAATTGCTGCATTTATCTTGAACTACATCATTTGTCACTATTGAATACCAATGACCATTATCATTGATAATGGGCGACCATTCAAGAATCAAGATGTACAAGAGATATGTGAGAATTTCAAGATCTAGCAAAGATTTTCCACACCCTATTATCCACAAGGGAATGGACAAGCAAAAGCATCTAACAAAACTATTCAAAAAAATCCTCAAAAAGACAATGAACGATGCTGGCAGAGATTGGCATATTCAACTGAACCCTTCTCTATGGGCCTATTGTATCACTATCCACACACCAGCAGGTGCCACACCTTTCTCTCTTGTATATGGATCAAAGGCAATATTGCCAATTGAAGTAGAGATACCCTCTCTACATGTATCATTAAAAGGTCTCATCCCAGATGAAGAACACAGAGTATCTAGATTACAAGAGTTAGAATTAATCCATGAACGAAGATAAAATGCCTTTGATCATTTAAAGGTATATCAACAAAGAATGTGTCGGAGTCATAATCACAAGGTTAAACCATGAGTCTTTCAAGTTGGAGAACTAGTACTAAAGGAAAATCCATGTAACCAGGAAGATCGAGAAAAGAAAGGAAAGTTTCAACCAAACTGGTTAGGTCCATTTATGGTCACAACAGTATTTGGATCATCTTGAGGAACCTATCAATAACATGCATCTGAAAAAGTTTTATGTCTAAAAAAAGCAAAAAAATCCAAAAACAGTGAAAAAGCAGAAAAATCCAAAAACACTGAAATTTTTTTTAAAAAAATCAAATATGAGAAAAAGTGCAATAAAAATTGACGGTGAAAACCTAGCAAACATGTGCCATCTATCTGCTAGCTCTTCCATCTATTAGTTCGTGCATCTTCCCGCTTGCATTCATTCATTTTCCATCAGTGTTGACCATCATAAAGTCTTTGTACATATGCAGACATCCCAGGTGGCTTCTTTCCATGGTTTGGATCATTGGATATATCATAACAACTTTGTTTCTAGGCTTGGGGCAAATTCCTACACCTAGCTAGGGGAAAACTCTTGATCATTTTGAGCTTAAACAAATAGGTAGAACAATAGTTAGACAACTCTTATCAAGCAAAAACTGAGACACATCCAACGTTGAACACAAGATCAAACTATCAATTATCTAGCTATGACAAAGTCAATCTAAGCACATCACACACTTTTCAGTGGATAATATCTTTTGGATAATGATTTTAACATGATTGTTTAACTTTTCTATATTGCTTTTTGCTATCATGATTTCGGAGTGACTCCAAGATGTCTTCTAATATTCTAATTAAATAAAACAAATCAATTATGAGTTGTTGAAATTAATTAGCCTTTTCCTATTATATCATTTTTTAAATTCAATTCTCCTAGCTTTTAACCACCTAACCTAACCCCTTCTAAACCTAACCCTTTCCATCTAACCACATGTCCCCTTTCCTTGAACACTTTTCCCTCTCATGAGCAAAGCTTTGTGACACTTGTCACTAAGTGTTCCCTTTCATCCAACCTTTTCTAGAAGCCTCTTGACACTTGTCACCATAGAGATGACAAATGTTCCCTTTCATCCAACCTCTTCTAGAAGCCTCTTGATACTTGTCACCATAGAGATGAAAAATGCTCCCTTTAGTCCAACCTCTTTGCCAACCTCCTGCAATTTCACCATTGATATCTTTAGACTTAATCTTGATAATTGATTCCTACCACCTCACCGCTAGCCTTGGAAATCCTATAAATAGACCCCATTTTGGAGCACAAAGGATCCATCTCATTCATCCCGATTCATCCCATCTCATTTGCATTTCAGACATTGTTACTATAGGCATATGCAATCTTAGTTTATCATCTAAGCATTGTTATCATAGCTTAATTGCATCATTTTAGCTTATTTTATAGTATAATCATAGAATCATGTAGCTTAATCATTATCATTTCTAGATTAAATGCATCATTTATCATCTTAAATCCTCCATCTAGGTGTAGTCAAGTCACTGGAATTTGCCTAACCAGATTTGAGAGAAAAAGTCATACTCGCATTTACTAGGAGGTGATAGATCGCTTAGCTATGGTTTTATCTTTCTTTGCTTTAAATTCATTAACCATGCTTGTAATGATCTATTGAGTGTTTTGTGTTGCAACTGTAGGTATCACAGGTATACACTTCACAAGCATACCACATAGAATTAAAACATGATCACATCATGATCAAAACACATTAACTAAAGCATCCTACCCATCCATAATAATTTAAATTGAAGAGCAAGAAGCAATGGGGAAGTGTCTACCTCCAAAAGGGAAAATATTTTAATTTGAACTGCTCTTTCCACACTCCACTAATGCTCATCAGATTCAGACAATAACATAGCATCCACAAACCAATCCAAACCATTCCATAAACATAAAATCTCATTTCAAGATGCTCAAGATATCCCAAATAGCCATGAAGAGGGTTTGGAGGAGAGAATAAGAAAAATACACCCCTCTTTCTTTCTTTTTTTAAACTATGCCTGGTAAAAAATTTAATGTGGTCGGTGATGCTAGAACTACATGTCCTTCGGCTCCACATTAAACTCTTTTGAATCGGACCTCTAAATTGGTGAGGCCACAAATAGTGGACCTCATCCCCACACTTCACTTGATCAAACCCACAAGCTCAACAACCCAATGAAAGCATAAGACATGTGAGCTTAGTGGCCCAATAGGGATTTGAACCTTGGTGATTGCTTCACCAACAAAATGTTTTAACTGTGACACTACACATCCGAAGACAAATACACCCCCTCTTCAAAAAAATGATCTCATTAACCAATTATAAGATCATTTTTTGAGTAAAAAATATTGTAATAATAAGAACTAATTTTAAAATACAATTAACAAATGAACCCCATAAATAATCATTCAAATCTCATTCCAAAAAATGCATATAAGACATATGCCACATTAAAATTTAGAATTATTATTAACACATGCAATAGGATGATGATATATCTAAATTGGCTAATTATACGTGCAAACAGTCATTATAGGTCGACTCAACATGATGATTGGGTATGTAAAAGATACCGACTCTCCTTTCAACTCTCTCATCCTGATGATGAATCACTGGGTGATTCAAAACGTTGATGTTAAATTTTTTGGCACACAATCTAATCCAAAAGCTCTAAAAGAATTATAATATGGATTGTGGAAATTTGATAGCATTGATTATGTAAAAGCTACCAACTTTGGTAGTCGGGACTCAAAATCATAAAATGATTAAAATAAACAAATCAAGGGAATTTCCACACTCAAGGGGCATGAGTTTTGGCTCTAGTATTTGGTCAATGTGTTATCTCCTGTTAACTATTGTCAAGGATGCATGCATACTTAGACCTATGGAGCCAGTTGGAGTATATGCCCTACACTTGTTGTCACTGAAACATTCACATGCCAAGTATACCTGCTCATGCATATATATAATAATCACATTAACTTAAATCATTTGAGGGTATTTTAACATCGTATGCATTCTCATAAAATTGTATGGTAAGTGCATACACTGAAAAATGCTCTGGAGATAATTAATTAAATTTGCAAGTGATTTAATTAATGAACCCTTCCTAATTAATTAAATATGAAATTATTTAATCAATTCCTCTTTTATTCTTCTACTTCTAAATAAATCGAAGGATTTATTTGTATAGTTCATTTCATGTCTTCTTGATTATTTAATCTCAATTAATTAATTATCCCTCCCACAATTCAATTCTTCTAATTTCTATGATTAAATAAAGAAATAAAGTCAATTTGTTGAAGTTAATTATCCATTTTCCAATTTATTTGAATTTTAAATTTAGATGAGCGCATGGCTCCTATCTTTAACCACCTAGCCTAAATACCCCTTAACCCAACCCATTCCATTTGACCCTGAGTCTAACAAACCCTATCCCTTCCAACTTGCACATCCTAACCACTTTTCAACCTCTTTGGAGTGTACACACCCCTTTGAGGACACATGGTATTTTAGCCAAATTTCTTCCCCTCTTTGACACTTGCCTTCTCATGAGCAATTGGTTGAAGATTCTTGCCACTTGTCACCACAAAGATGTTATGTGTTCTTCCTTCCAACCTCTTCTCTAGCTTCCTCAATCCTAGCCTTTGATATCTCTAGATTGAATCCTAACCGTTGATTCCTGCCACCTCAACCTTGGCCTAGGAAATCCTATAAATACCCCTCATTTTGATCAATCATGATCCTGACATTTTATCTTAACAACATTGTTACTATAGTTAATTTGCATCTCCTAATCATTTGGCATGTTCAGTAATTAAAGAATTTTAACATCTTTTAGCATAGTTTTAGTATCATAATCATGATAATCTACTTTATTTAGAGCATTTAGCATAACTAGCATAGATTAATTTGAGATCATTTCATCACAATCTTGCATCATCTTAGAAGCATGTATTTACTCATATCTTGAGTTGTCATCTTGATGGTCATTGCTTGCTGTTGAGAGCCACACCTACAGACCTTTAAGTTCCTTAAGATTAGAGGAGGATGGAACATTTCAAAGGAGGCTAATAGTTTGCATTTTTTTTTGTTTTCATTTTCTTCCTATTATTCATATTGTTTCATCTATGTACTGTTTTATGTTGTTTAATGATTAGAAACACAATATTTTACACACAAAAATATGGTGCCCACCGTGGGGCCGTAGCCCCAAAGTTTAACACATTTGCTTGTAGGAATTTTTCTTGATAGATTTTCGCAGATTTATAGGGTAGCATTTTTGAAATGCAGTTTAGCTCTTCCAAGATGCAATCCAACATTATAGGTGCCCGTTCCAACATTCTCGTTAGTTGAAATTGTGTTTCTACAAAATATTCCAGCGTTACAGAGGATTTTTCTCATTCGCTTTGTTTTAGCGCTCTGAGTTCTAATTATAGAGTTTTTGTTACAACATTTAGCATTTTCAGCCCATAGAATAACATTTTCAGTTTCTAGAATAGCATTTTTAGTTCCTATAATAGCGTTTTGGTGCACTATTTCAGTGTAATTGCCGTGTAAAACAACATTTTTAGTCAGTAAAGTAGCACTCTGATTTGACAGATCAACATTTTAGGCCTTTGTTCTAGCGTTTTCAGTTCTATCTGTAAAATTACAATTTTTAGAATCTAATTTACAACTTTCTGTTTTGCAGACACTATTTCCGCTGTCAAAGACCAGAGCTATAAAACATTTCGTAGCCAAAGACTGAAATATAAACTACTGACATTATGTGCAGATGCGGGATATTGCATTATTTGTTTGGTTAAAATAGGCACATAAACTAATTGGGAAGGAAAAGAACCAGCATGTCTTGCATATCTTTGATGATAGGCGAGTATGCTCTCACCTTCATGAGGTGATCAGAAAGCTAGACTCATCACTTTTCTTTTAGTAGTGCAATAATCTTTAGCGAGATTTCCCTCCCAAGTAGTCCATAAGGTCAGGTGAGAGGGGAACAACCCAAGTGGTGACAGGTTGAAGCCAAGCCTCTCTGAGCCCCTATAGACAAATGTGTTTGTGACAAAATTTGCAGGCGGCGAGTGTTACATGCTGTCATAATGGCATCATTTCTTCCTTAGTGTTCGTGTGACACATAAAAACCTATGGAGCACAACCTCTGTAGGATGGGAGGCCTCCTTTAATGGAGTGGAAAATGCTATTGATTATGACCACTTGAATGGTGCATTTACTAGTTCCATTAAATTAGATGCCACCCTTTTTAGCCTTGGTGCGATAATTTCGGTGCAAGGGGATAACGGGTTTCCCCCCCAAGACACTCACCATTTGGCTCCTTGGAGGAGAGGTAGAAATCCTTGTCTTTGCATAGGCTACTTATAGTCTTCTGGGAAGAGGGTGATTAGGTTATCCTTCCAGTCTTGGAGGCCCCTATCTACTACCTCTTGATAATGGAAAAATTGGACATCCCCTCTTAGGGTATTTACACTTGCACTACGAAGATTCTAGGTTATGGGTTGAGTTATCACATTGTATCCGAATCCTTAGGATAGATCTGTCTGAAGTGTTTTTCTTGTGCGAAACCCATGGAAATTTGAGCTTTTCTTTGAATCCTCGAACATACACTTTATGTTTAGACCTTAAGGACAAAAGGAAAATTGTTTGAAATTTTGTCTTCTATGTTTTCAGACCATATATCAAATATATCATCCATCACAAACACAAAATTTTCAATCTCGAACATCAAACTGTTAGGATTACACACTTCACAATAGAGTATCTCTTCGAGTCTAAACTTTAGCATTTTGAGTCTCAACAGTAGCTTTTCAAGTTTCCACTTTAGTGTTTACAGTATTAGAAACAATGTTTTCAGTCCAAGAATCAGTGTTACCAGTCTGCAAAACAATGTTCTTGGTTTATACAATAGCGTTTTGAGTCAAAATAATAGTATTTTGAGTAGGCAGCATAGCGTTTTGAGGATTAGCTTCAACATTTTACAAAATAAATAGTAAACACGCACGTTCCAGAAAACCAAACATAGTTCTAAGAACCTCTTTTCTGAACATTTCTCAAGTTGCCTCTTTCAGGACAAAATCGAAGATAGGCATAACAGGTTTCACAAGTGTTCATCTCAAACAAGTTTAAGGTCCAAATTATCTCAAGTGCATAATCAAACATCTTTGGTAAACTAATCTTCCAAAGATTGCTTCTTATCAAGATTTATCATCCTTGATCACGAAAATACAACGCGAGATCAAATTAACCTGGTTCTTTAATAGAATACATCTTTCCTATTAGACTTGGTCAAATCATAGCAAAATTTTTCACCCCAAACAAGGATCAAAAACTTGTAAAATTCTCAAATACTTGAATGACCATTTCTTGTCGGTTTAAAAAAAGAAGCTTAGTCAAAAGGCAATCCTGAAAAGGAGAAGATTTCTTTACATCAATTGAAAAATCTTATTGAAACATCGTGTATTCCTACACTGATATCAGAATTATCTACGTGGTCATGGAAATGAGTCTGATGAAGAACCTTTGAGAATGTGCGGCATGCAAAAAAGAGAAGCCTTATCACAACATCTAAATCAAGGTGGTTGAATTAACTTGTCTTATTTCCCTCAACAACTCATCACCTATTGAGTCACATTTTCAAAAATCAAACCTTTCAAAATAGTTAGATTACTTATATGCCAATTTTGACGAGGAATCAGAAAAGGAAACCAAAACAACAACAAAAAAAATCAAAAGTCCACAATGGCACAAGAGAATCCTTTCTTTCACCAATATGGATCCAATAGTCAAAATAATGATGATTAGGAAATAACAAAAAAACAATCAGAGAATCTCAACAAGATCCAAAGTTAGTAAATTCATGGAAAAGGTCCATGAGATGGATAAAGAGAAGTATTTCCTTATGTTAGCACGTCAAGGTGCTTAGCTGCTTAATGATTTTGATGTCACAAGATTAAGACAAGGTGAGAGAACAAGTGAAACTCAAAATAATACAAATGGGACCCATAATGAAAGGAGCCAAAACAATCAAGATAACGGACAAAGGAATGATGATAATCCCCTTTTGGCTCTTACTCAATAAATTCAAGCACTTCAAGACATGTGAAGGGGAATGACCAAGTGATATTCACTACAAGACATCTGTCCTTATCCATTTGATAGAAGTCTCAACATGATACCATTCCCTCTGAATTATGAAATCCCTAAATATGACTTTTTATAATGGGAGAAACGATCTGCAAGATCATGTCAGGGAATTTTACACAATGAGTATGGAATTTGCACACAAAGACACATATCTAATGAGACTATTTCCTAAGAGTTTAAGTGGGCAAGCCATGGAGTGGTTCTCTAAACTCTCGCCCAACATCAGAACCTTTGAGGAATTGGTGAGTAAGTTTTTAACTCAATATTCGTATAACATTCAGCATGAGGTCACCATGTTAGACCCATTTAACACAAAACAAAAGAAGGAAGAACCATTCATGACATTTTTACAAAGACAGAGAAGGCTATTTGCAAGATATCCACGTCTGGTACTTGATAATGAAAATATGGACATTTTTATTGACAACTTAAATGATGAAATGAGTTACGTGCTTAAACTACAATGTCCCTCAAGTTTTGAGAAGATGGTTGAAAATGGGATCAAAATAGAAGAAGCCCTAGTCAAGAAAGGGACATTGAAGCTTCCGAAAGAAGGGAATAATTCTTCTAACAATACTAATAATAATGTGGATAAACTCAAATTTTGGAATAGAAATAGAAATAATGTTAACAATGGGATAGTGGATGCTAATACCGTGGAACCCAAGCAACCCATATTCAACCTATCAAGTCATACCTCAACAACCAATCCAAATAATAACAAACCAATGTTACCCTCCACCAACTTTCATAGAAAATTCACACCTATTGGTTAACCAATTGAATCAACATTAAAGACTCATTGCAAAGAAATTTATTACCTTACCAGAAATAAGAGAATCTGAACCAAAGGTAAAAATTGCTTGGTAGAATGACAATCATTTATGTAATTATCATCAAAGTAAAGGACACCAAACAAATGATTTCCAACAATTAAAGCATGTCATTCAAGATTTGGTAGATAATGAGGTTATAACGGTAGATGGGCACACAACAAATGAATCACACATAACATTTAAAACTCCATTACCAAACTACAAGAAGGGTGAGACATCAACAAGTAGGGATGGAAAAGGCAAAGAAAAGGTTGATTATGCTCACACGTACGATAATGTGGTTAATGTTTTTGATTAAGGAAAAACAGGTTTTAAGGGACCCGAAAAACCACTTACAAATCATAAATAAAAGCATTAGAGAAGCAAGAAAGGATAGAATGAAGAAAGAAAGGCAGCAAAAGATCAGCCCAAAAGAGAACAACCAGAGAAAAGTACAACAAAAGACTAGTGAGAAACGAGCACACCTAAAACAAAACTAGAAAATCTAGGTGAAAATCTTTATGGTCTCCTCAACATCCTTGACAAGCATCATCATTGCATTTGCTGCCTCTTTAAGGTATTTGCTTTCCTACACCTGTTGATTACCTTTAGTCTTCAACTCCAACTCTTTAGCATTTTGCATAGTTCTGCGTCTGGAAGAATGTTGGACAGAGCTAGAACCCGGGTCATCATCAACAATCACAATATCTTTGTTCTGCTCGATAATGTGGTTAATGTTATTGTAGTGAAAGAGAAATCAAAACCAAAACTGAGACACACTATCACACGCAATAAAGCTAAGGTCACTTTATCAGGACCCACAACTAATGCACTATCTACTTCTAAACAATACAACATAGTGGACCAATTACAGTAGCCTCCTGTGCAAACATGATTTCCAGATCTCTTAAAAATATCACCAACACATAAATAAATTTTAGAAAAGGCTCTGGTAGATACCACGATCTCAAAAGACTTGGGTGTTCATCAATTCCAAACCATGGTGGGACATCTCATAGTGCCTCATTTCTTATCCTTCACAGAAGATTATGATATATCCTTGCAACATCCACACAATTCTCCTTTGCATATCGAAGTTCTAATTCATAAAACACACATAAAATATGTCTTAATAGATGGAGGAGCTAACCTAAATATTTGGTCATTAAGTCTTGTTTGTGCCTTAGGCTATTCTAAAGATGCAGTTGATCCTCACAAAGAGATAACAATCAAAGCCTATGATGAAGAAGAGCATTCGTCTAAAGGGATTGTGGTGTTGCCAATCAGAGTTGGACCTGCACAAAATGATATAGTATGTCAAGTGTTGGACATTAACTTGTCTTACAATATACTCTTAGACAGACCGTAGATCCATGACATGCAATCTATTCCTTCAACTTACCACCAATGCTTTGAATTTTCCTATAATGGACAAGAGATCACTATTCCAACAAATTCAAACCCATTTCAATATTGTAGTAACCTAAAACCAATTCAAGAGGTCATTGTTCCGCATAATAAAGAAGCATCCTCCTCTACTACACCACCTAAAGAAAAGATGTTTGCTTCAATCTTATCAAGCTTTGAGAAAAAGGTAAAATTGAAAGACAAAGGTCTAAGGGAATATTCACTACCAGACCTACCAATCTCTCCAAGATCATATGGAAAACCATCAAATTTAAAACAACAATTGGTCTCAAAACCAATTAAAATTCTTGATGGATCATTTGTCAAAGCAGGTACCTCAGGTAAGGATATTGATGACAATGATGTTTTGCAATGGTTATACAAAGATGAGGCAAAATCTCAACCAAAAGTCAATAATGTCCGTATCCTAGTAGAGCAATATGGAAAAGGATAATGATATCATGAGAAAGATGGGATATGGTGGCAGTGGTCCTATGGGCAAAATAAAGGAAGGTAGCTTAGAACCAATACAACCTCCTTCTCAACTTCCTAAGGATAAATCAAGATTAGGCTTTGGATAGAGTAATATATATCCACAACAAGAAGGAAAATCCCACAGTCAGCAGGAAGAGGAATATGAACAACAACAAGAAGAACTTGCCATTCAGAGAGAAGATGAAGCCACATTTAATCAACAAGAGGAAGCTATCTGCAAACAAAAAGAAGAAGCATGCCACAATTGATAGGAAGAAGAAGTGATTCACAGGTAGCAGGAAGAAGTTAAGGAAAGAAGACTAGAGGAACTTGCTAAAAAGCAAGAAGAAGCTATTCATAACCTTTATGAGAATTTTTTTCAGATTACAAGCTTCTAGTGAAATAAATTCCAATGAGTGGGAATGGGATTCCTACCAATCTGAACATTCCTCTGAAGAGTCATGATATACAAAAGATATAGATGTCAATTTAGTTCATTCATATGAAGGACAAACATCAGAGTATAGACCACTCGAATGGGAACTGCAATATATGAACGTTGACTCCAATGAGGATGATCAGGAACTACTAGTTGGAGGTCATTCTGAGGAAAGTAATATCTTGGACTTAGAAATACCCATTGAGGGCTTAGATATCTCTATCATGACCCCAAGTTCTCTAGATATGCAACAATATGGTGATCCTTTACCATTAGTGTATCCCGAGCTTATTGATTGAGAAAATGAGGGACCCATTTGAGATAGAAACCTTGCATAATGATCATTCCATTGCCTTATACCTCAACATAGTCAAACCTAAACAAATTGCACCAATGAATGCAATAACACATCTTCTACTCAAGGGGGTGCCAAATCTCTCAGTTGCAAAAGTGAAAAGAAAAAATTAAATATTAAGTCTAATGTTGAAAACTAGTTAATGGCAACATTAGATCAAGGAAAAGTAAAAAGAAAGGACATATCCAATGGTGAAAAACACTTTGAGGTGCCAGAGGATGGGAGATTTGACACTTTACCCAAGTATTAATAGGAGAGATATTCTATATTGATTGAGCCAACCGAAGTAGCCAATATTGGAACGCCAGATCAGCCACAATTTTTACATCCAACAACATCATTATTAGAACAAGAGAAACAAAACTATATTGCATTTTTCAAAGAAAGGCAAATCAATTTTGCATGGTCATACACTAGGATTGGATCAGGACCTCATTATGCATCACTTAAATGTTTCTCTTAGAGCTAAACCTGTAAATAAATTGCTAAGAAATATACATCCTCATATAGCCTTATTGGTCAAAGAAGAATTGAAGAAATTGCTAGATGTAGGGTTTATCAGACCTGTAGCATATCCAGAATGGGTGAGACATTTTTCCAAGATCAAGAGCTCAATGAAAATTAAAATAGAGAGACAAAATATTGATAGGAATAAACTTTATTATATCAAGATGAAAATACTAATCAACTAGATCATTAAGCATTCCAAAATTACATACAATGAATATGAGCCTGCTTATATAGACAAGGCTATATGGATATGTGAGCACATGAACATGACATGTGGCTCAATATGAAACAAGGGTAGGTAGGAAATAGGTGTGGTAGGTAGGAGAAACAATATAATATTCCACATGAGGTGGATCACCCACCGAAGGTGGAATGTAACAACAAGATACCACAAAAGGTGGAGATTATCCTATAGACACTATCCCAATGTGGCACAAACACCCAAGTGTCTCATACCCAAACTACTATTAAATGCATTATCGTAAGTAAACTTAAGTAAGTCTACAATGCAAGTAAGCAATGCAAGATTGGTCCCAACTACTAGGCCATGTTAGGTACCCATGTACAAATGCAAATGCATGCAAACCAATGCAATGAAATATCTCACAAAGCGGGGAAAGAGAGAAAAACCTAATGGGAAAAAATCCTCCCCTAAAAGAGAGATGAAAACCATATACAAAGAAATCTCATAGAAGTATGTGAAGGACAAAACCCCATGTCAGGAAAAAGTCCCTCATATGAGAGAAGAAGAAGAGAGACTAGGAAGCCCCCCCTCAATGTAGAATTTGCACCAATGATATAAGCTCGAAGATGAATGAAGAAACTACTCCATGAACGTCGAATTACGTTCCTCCCCTTAGGAAGAAACAAAACCAAAGGTGTATCCATGAAGTCTCCACAATCATGAAGGGAAGATGTAGGAAAAATATTCATGATGAATGAAGTCTCAAAAAACTGCTCAAGTGTCCTCATGTCGATGCTGAAAGATACCCCCTCCAAGGGTGGTAAACTGTTCCACACTGCTAAAAAGGGCACTCCAAGATCTAGTGGAGAAGAAAGTAGAACAAGTCCCAAAGACTAACATGTCTCCTCAAAGAATAAAGAGACATCCTCCAACTGCTATACGAAAGTATCCACAATCATGTCAACCTCAAAAGAATGATCATGTAGAGAATGCACAAGAGGGTTAAAGTGTTCCCTCGCAACAATTGAAGAAGGATCATCTTCATCAAAGAGAAGATGAATGTCATCAATGATGTCTCCCAAATATGCAATGTAGGACTCTACAAACAAACCTGCAATGTCTGTCAAGTAGGCATCCCGTGAAACTGAAGCTGGAAGACAAGGAATATCCCGCTACATTGAATCACTAGAAGGCAAAACTATCGCACAAGCTGCATCATCAAGTGCAATAGGTGATGTGATATCAATAGGAGGAGATGCAATGCAAGGCTCACAAATGGGGTCACATGTGAGAATCCCCAAGTTCAAGTGTCCAAAGTTCTCCTCAAAATTTGAATCATTAACATAGGAAGAATCAACCTCATCAATAGGACCAAAATGTGAAAAAGAGTACAACTAAGATGCATGATCAACCACCCTAGTCACAATGATATCTACACTCTCCATTTCTCTAATGATAACTGAATTAGGTGTGAACTCCATATTTTTCATAGTTGCTCCATGTGTGATTTGATAGATGGAAAGAAGATTGTTTGTCAAATGGGGTACACACAACACATCATTGAAGGAGTTATCCCCAATGGAAACAGATCCTTTCCCTATCAAAACAATGTATGTATGATTTCCCATCAAAATGTTCCGCATGTGGAAAGGCTCAAATGTAGAAAACATAGACTGCGAAGATGCCAAATGATGAGAAGCCCCTGAATCTAGAAGCCATCTCCCTGAATCATGACTTGTAGTAGCAAAAAGAGCTTGTCCCTTTCCTTTATCTGTCCCAAAAGAGCGATCCTTTCCTTTATCCTTTTCCTTGAAAGAAGCCGATGTAGACATTCTAGAAGGTAGGTTGATTTTGTTTTCTCAAGAAGATTCTTCAACTCATCAATATTCTTCTTGTAACAATGATGTTCATCATGTCCCGACTTTTTGCAATATGCACAAAAAAGATTGTCCTTATATGAACTCCTCTTAGGTGATAATGGTGAATCACCTTGTTGTGGAGAGGATGATTGTGATCCATCTTGTTGTGGCTTTGACTTAGGTTGCTTTTGATTATTTTCCTTGATTTCTTTGATTCCCTTTGTTAGCCACCAAAGCTTGTGACTTTGAAGATTTGAGAATCCCCATCTTGGTCAACTTAGATTGCTCAAGTATCAACATCTCCATGAATGAATCAAATGAGGGAGAAGTGTATGAGGAACCTTGAGCTAACCTATGGGTGTGAAAGCTAGATACAAAGGCTGCATACTTTGAAGGAAGCTTGTCCAACAAGTTATAACCAATTGAGCATCCTTTTTGTCAATTCCACAATCCTTTAGCTTTGCTCTGAGCTCAATTGCTTTTGTGACATAATTCTGGATTGTATCAAAATCCCGAGGATCCAAAGTTGTGAGTTCACTATCAAGCTTGTATCCCTTAATCTCATCAACTTGACCATATAATTTCTCAAAAATATCCCAAGCCTCTTTAATTGTTGTACACTTCTCAATGTGAAAAAAAGGTCATCTGATACATACTTTCTAAAAGTTCCAAGTGCCATAGATTCTTAGTGAGCCATTCAATGTTAGCATTAGGATTAGCCTTAGGATCAGGTGGTGTTGTAATAGTTCCATTTACATAATGAATGAGTCCTTTTTCTATTAGTTTACTCCAAGACTTAATCTTCCATGAAGCATAATTGTGAGGAGTTAAAAGTGGAAATTTAGAAGAACCCATAGCACCAAAATGAAAAAAACACAAGATAGAGAGAGGCACAATCACACAAGACACCCCCCCAACATACTCAATCAAGAAACACCCCCCCCCAAAAAAAATAAAATGATGATTTGGCACTTTATACTTAGTGCGTATATAATGGGCCACTTGCAAAACAAGGCAAAGTGGACTTTTGATTTCAATTTTACAACTTCTCAAAATGAGATATAAGAGACTTCAACAAATACTGCAGGTGATCTAATATGAGATCCAAGCGAAATACAAGTACCAAATAGGCCAAAAAAGACCAAATATTGAAAGCATAGTTTCTACTCAAAATCATTGCAAACAAATGGCAGATTATGAAAGTAGACGAAAAAATATGCACTTTAAAAAAAAACGGCACCTGAAAAGGAGGTTGTATGACCCCAAACGAAGCCTCTGAAGTTGCAAAAATAGGGATTAGATAGGTACAGTCTTGAAGATCTACAATTTTTGAAAAATCAGTCCATCAAAATCAAAAAATTCCTCCACCACTGTGAAGAGCACAAAATTCTAGCCCATTTCAAAAAACATTGCACCAAAAAAGGAGCAAAAATGAGTAAGATATGGTCTTCTAAAGTTGAACTGCAAAACTGAAAAGCTCAATGAAAGGGGCTTTAAAAAAAATTCCAAAATACTGCTGATGTGGCACTAACGTCAACAAGTGACGGGCTTAAAATTGACGCTTGTTTGGCCGCCAAATTTTTTTTGCCTCCATGCCCATTCGATGTCCGTACAGTATGGATTGGGTGACTGTGCAAGCTACATGGCAAGGGGGTGTGAAATTTATATGTTGTGGCTGAATAGGTGTGTGCCATGTGTCCTCCTATGTGATAAAAATAGTCGTGTGTCTACCGAGGTGGTTGAGAAGGCGTCACACAATGCAGATGTATGAGATCGGATAGCAGACGGTCGTCGGAGCGAGAGACTGTCGGTGGCCGGGGCCGACGTCATGGAGTCGGTGGGAGATCACCGGAGCTGCTACATGATAGCCAACACATGGTAGTCGGGGGTTGCAGGCGGTGTGGTCGCTGAGGAGTGGGCAGCGACAACAGTCAGGGACCGCAACACGGGGCCATCGGGGGGGGGGGGTGAAACAGGCAGTGGTTGATCGGAGACTGGACGAGAGCTGGTGGCCGGAGACTGGACGAGAGCTGGTGGCTGGAGACTGCTGCGGGGAGGACGCTGAGGAGGGTGCAGGACAAGGATGCTGGTTGACGATACGGTGGTGGGACTTGCAAAGCCTGCAACACACACAGGTGCAGACAAAGTATGTGGGGGGGGGGGTCTACGGAGCCCTAAAAAAAACTTTTTGATATTTTTTTAATGTTTTTCAAATATAAAAACAACGAATTTTTTTTTTTAAATGAAATTATTTATTTATTTTCGTAGGTTTTTTTTTCACAAAATCAGTACAATATACCAAAATTGGTGAAAAAAATTTCGTCACCAAAATAGGCCGACTTTATACTCAAAATTCATTAAAACAACCTCTCGGACTCAACTGTGATGTCCAAATCACTATAGGACGCCCAAAAAAATAGCACCTCCCCAAATCCAAAAATTGAAGCCTCCAAACATGCCTCTCCAAGACAAATCAAAGAAGCCTTTTAGGCTCTGATACCATGTGAGATTTTGCCAAGGTCAAGAGCTCAATGAAAAGTACAATAGAGAGACAACATATTGATAGGAATAAACTGTATTCTATCAAGATGAAAATACTAATCAACTGGATCATCAAGCGTTCCAAAATTACATACAATGAATATGAGCCTGCTTATATAGGCAAGGATATATGGATATGTGAGCATACAAACATGACATGTGGCTCAATAAGAAACAAGGATAAGTAGGAAATAGGTGTGGTAGGTAGGAGAAAAAATATTATATTCCACATGAGGTGGATCACCCATCGAAGGTGGAATGTAACAACAAGATACCACAAAAGTGGAAATTCTCCTACACACACTATCCCAATGTGGCACAAACACCCAAGTGTCTCATACCCAAACTACTATGAAATACATTATCCTAAGTAAACTCAAGTAAGCTGTAATAATATCCAACATTAATAATTAATTACACCAACAATGGGTATCCAATATAGTTCCTATTTCTAAACCAGACAAAAGTATTAGGGTATGCATAGATTTTAGAGATCTCAATAAGGCGTGTCCTAAGGATGATTTTCCTTTACCCAATATAGATATCATTGTGGAGTTGACAGTTGGGCATGCAATTTTTCCTCTCATGGATGGTTTCTCAGGCTATAACCAAATCAAAATAGCACCTGAAGATCAAGAGAAGATGGCCTTCACATGTCCGTGGGGTACTTTCTATTGGAATGTAATGCCTTTTGGACTCAAGAATGCAGGTGCTACCTACCAAAGGGCAATGACAACAATTTCTTATGATATGATCCACACCTTCATGGAAGATTATATTGATGATCTATTGGCTAAGTCACATACTAGAGAAGCACATTTGGAAATCCTAGGCAAGATCTTTGATCACTTAAAGAAATACAAGCTAAGGTTGAATCCAAAGAAATGTACTTTTGGTGTCACATCGGGCCACCTTCTGGGATATATTGTTTTAGCACGAGGCATTGAAGTAGATCCAAATACAGTTAAAGCAATCATGGAAATGGAATCACCCAAAAACATCAGTTAGCTAAGATCGCTTCAAAGAAGACTCCAGTCCATTAGAAGGTTCATATCCCAACTAGCTGATAGATGTCATCCTTTCACTCATCTATTGCATAAAAATGTTTCATTAAGATGGGATGACACATGTAAAGAAGCCTTTAATGCAATAAAGGAATATCTAGTGAATACAACCATTTTAATGTCACCAATTGAAGGCAAGATGTTATTGCTTTACATATCAACCATTGATGTATCATTAGGAGCTCTGTTAGCAAAATTGGATCATGAAGGGAAAGAACGAGCCATTTACTATATTAGGTGGACCTCAGTCGGATATGAGCTTAACTACTAATCTATTGAGAGGGCATGCTTGATAGTAGTGTTCACATCCCAGAAGTTGAGGCACTATATGCTAACCCATTTAGTGAAGCTGATAGCCAAAATGGATTCATTGAAATATCTTCTCAGCAAGGAAGTCTTAACAGGTAGATTAGCGAAATGGACCTTAATGATCCTAAGTGAGTCTGATATTGAGTATATTGATAGGAAAGCTATAAAAGGACAAGTGATCACTTACCAATTAGCAGAAGCACCACTCCAATATGATCATCCATTACATGTTAAATTTCCAGATGTTGATGCTCTTACAATCAACAAGCAAACTTGGCAATTGTATTTTGATGGATCCTACACACAACATAGATCAGGGGAAGGTTTTCTATTTGTCACACCTCAAAGTTATACCATCCCAAACGCATACAAATTGAATTTTCCTTGCACCAATAATATGGAAAAATATGAGGTATTAGTCATAGGAATGAAGATGGCTATAGAATGAAATATTACAAGTTTACAAGTTTTTGGAGATTCTCAGCCGGTCATCAATCAAGTCAATGATGAGTACCAAACTAAAGATGACAAATTAATGCCTTACAAGAAGATGGTTGATTAATTTAAAAATTACTTTGTAGACATATGTTTTGAGAAAATCCTGAGGAATGACAACAAAGTAGCTGACGTAATGGCCACAATTGTCTCTTTGCTTCAAATACAAGAAAACCAAGACCTTTATGAATTTTTGGTGGAAGAAGTGTTTTATCCCGCTTATGATTGTCTTGACACCCAACTCGTATGTCACCTAGTAGGACCCGATTCTTCATGTTATGGCCAAATTTACACCTACTTGAAAGACAATACCCTCTCTCCTAATCTATCAAAGAATAAAAAATGAAACTTCATTTGACAATCGGTTCATTCAACTCTTGTTGGGAATACATTCTATAGACAAGGTCTAGATGGTACTCTCCTCAGATGTCTTGAGCAGGAAGAATCTGAGAAGGTTTTTTGGAGTCCATAACGATATCTATGGTACTCATTCGCGTGGTCTTACTCTTTGAAAGAAACCCATACGATTAGGCTGTTATTGGCCTACTATGGAGGGAGATTCTTTTCAATTCGCCAAAAAGTGTAAGTAGTGTCAGATCCACGACAATCTCATACACGCACCGGCATAAGAGCTCAATGCCTTGGCAAAATATTGGTCATTTTGTCAATGGGGTCTTGACCTCATGGAAAAAATTCACCCTCCTTCCTCTAATTGTCACAAGTTTAATCTTACAGCTACTGAGTATTTTACCAAATAGATTGAAGCAGTGCCACTTACAAATGTCATGGGGAAATAGATTGTTGAATTCATATGGAATTACATCATATGTTGCTATGACATCCCTATGACTATTATCACTGACAATGGACAACCTTTTAAAAACAAAGATGTAAAAGAACTCTGGTAGAAATTCCAGATCCAACACCGATTCTCCACACCTTATTATCCCCAAGGGAATGGTTAGGAATAAGCTTCTAACAAGACCATTTTGAAATTTTTGAAAAAGACAGTTAATGATGCCGAAAGAGATTAACATGTTCAGTTAAACCATTCTCTATGGACATATCGCACCAATATCCGCACACCCATAGGTGCCACACCTTACTCCCGTGTCTATGGATTTGAAGTAATATTTCTAGTCGAAGTGGAAATAACTTCTCTCTGTGTATCACTAAAAGGTCTCATCCCAGATGAAGAACAATGAGTGGCTAGATTGAAAGAGTTGGAATTGTTGCAAGAGTGCCAACAAAATGTCGTCGACCATTTAGGAGTTTACCAACAAAGAATGTCACACAACTATAATCATAAGGTCAAGCCTAAAATGTTTCAAGTTGGTGATCTTGTTCTTAAGGAGAATCCACGCAACCAACATGATCATGAAAAGAAGGGTAAGTTCAAGCCAAACTAGTTAGGTCCCTTTGTCATCACAACCGCATATGGGTTTGGTGCTTATCAGTTGTCAACACTAGAGGGAGATCAACTCAAGGATCCCATCAACAACTTGCATCAAAAAAAGTTCTATATCTGAAAAATACAAAAAAATACAAAAAAGTGAAAAATACAAAAAAATCAAATATGAGGAAAAAAGTGCAATAAAAAGAAATAGTGAAAACCTATAAATAGGCGGTATTTGTTAGTTAGCTTCTCCATCTATTTAGTCATGCCACTTTCTACTTGCATCCATCGCCACTGTACATATCCATAATAAAGCATCTTGTACCTAATCAAGCATTGTGTGCACATTCTCACCATGATTTTGGATCATTGTACATACCCACAATAAATGGACTAGGGGCAAAATCCTAAACCTAGTCGACAGTAATTTACATAGAGCTTAAACACATCAGACGAATAGTGGTTAAGAAATGGTTGTGAAAGACAAACATAGTTAAATCCAACAATGAACACCAAACATAAGTATCAAAATCGAACTCAACATCAAACAATCAAGAGGAGCAGCTGGTGGTAATGGGTGAACTCAAATTTCAAATTCTCAGCAAGGCAGAAACCCTGGTTCCAATGGTGGGAGTGGCCAGATCAAAGCTGCTGGTCCCATAGGTGATAAGGATAAGCCTCCAGACATCCTGGAGGCTGTTGTTGACTTACAGTCTGATGGTACTTTGCTAGAGGAGATAGCGGGTTCATCTGGGCTTCTAGGGGAAGGGTCCAATGGGGGACCCATTCCACGTGATGACTCCGTTTATAGCAGAAGGGAAAAAAAGAAATGGTCGGCCCTTTTTGGAACTAGACCTATTGGTAAATCCTCCCTACCTCTTGTTAAGAATATTTCTGACCCTTCTCGTGGTAAGTTTGCTATCTCTATCCCTGACCAGATTTTGGACCATAATATCAATAGTATGTCGAACTCCTTGGTAGGGAAATTTATGGGTTCGCATCCTAATATTGAAGTTGTAAGGGCTTTTGTCAAATGAAAAATGGGTCCTCAAGGGAAATGTTAAAGTATCGGCTTTACCTAAAGGCCTTCTATCTTTTTCATTTTCATGTGAAGAAGATAAGGTTAAGATTCTATGCGGGAGCCCCTGGATGGTAGGAAAGACAACTCTGGTCCTTAGAAAATGGCATCCGAACCTAAACATGAATGATTCTCTCCTGGCGCAAGTTCCAGTCTGGATAAAGCTACCAGGATTGCCTCTTGAATATTGGGCAAAAAGTATTTTCTCTGGAATAGCAAGCTCCTTTGGCGAGTTGCTCTCAATAGACCCAGTCACTGCTTCAAAAAGAATACTAACTCATGCAAGGTTCTGTGTAGGAGTAGCCCCTGAAGCAGATATGCCGAAACAGATAGATCTAGTTTCAAAGCTGGGAACTTGGAAACAACACATCAAATATGAATTTATCCCTTTTGCATGCTTCCACTGTAAAAAAGAAGGTCATTGGGCAAAATCCTACCCAAACAAGCCAAAGGTTGAACCTAAGCAGCCTAAACCCCAGATGGAAAATCAAAAGGTGCCAGAGAATATGGTGTGGCAAGTTAAAAATCCAGAGAATAAGGAAGAAAATTCTAATCGCTTTAATCCTATGGGGGAAAAGAAGGAAGTCACCTCAAATTCTATCTCTAGTCCCTCAACCTAGGAAGTAGTGAGAAATGAACCAACCAAAGTTAGCCCCATGGGTAGAACTCAAAAAAAGGAAATGAAAGATCAGAATGATCCTTCAAATGAGATAGTTGAAGTGGTTGCTAACACTTATGAAGGCAAGGAAATAGAAAAAAAAGATTACCAACCTGAGGAAGGAGAGATCCCTGACCCCCAAGAAGAAAGGACTGATTCCTCTCTAGCCATTCCAAGTTTTGAAATTCAAGAAGCCCAAAAATGTGCAATTTTGGGTATGAACCTCTCAGACTCAGAACAGAGCTCAAGAATAGTGAACAATGTTTCAACTAATTCCAGAACTCCTAACTGGGGCAATGAAGAAGAAATCTCCAAAATTCTCAACAACATGGAAGTGGCTCCTATGATAGAAATTGAATGGAAGCAACCAAAATATAGGAATAAGAAAGGATCTACTCCCTCGACTTCTCTACTAAGGAAATCCAATAGAATAGCTCAAGTTGATGTGGGGTATATTTCCTCTTCCCCAGGATGACCCTCTAACCACAAAGTCAGAGACAAGGAGGCCAGCAAGAACATTGTAGATGGAACCCAAAAGACTCTCAAGGAATTGGGAATTGGTAAGTAGCTATGAAGATAATCTCTTGGAATATTAGGGGACTCAATAATCCCCATAAACATGATATTATTAGGAATATGATAAGAGATAGTAATCCTGATATTTTTCTAATTCAAGAAACCAAAATGAGTAGAGAAAAAGTTGAATCTTTGAAGTTCTTCAAAAATGGTAATGTTAGTGGTGGCAGTTCCGAAGGTGCTTCAGAAGGCATTTCTACCATCTGGAACCTTAATACTATTAAAGGTCAGGTCATAATTTAGGACAGTAATTTCTCTTGTATTAAATTTGAACATTTAAAAGATGGTACTTCATGGGTTCTTACCAACATTTATGCTCCTAATACCTTAAAGGCTAGAAACTCTTTTTGGAAAAAAATCATTCAGGCTAGGGACAGCTTCAAAAATCTTAGTTGGATGGTTATGGGGGACTTCAACACTCCTTTGAGAGAGGAGGAAAAATTTGGAGGTAGTCCTCCTCAATTGGAAAGTAGGATGGCCCTTATGGATTTTATTAATTCTCAGGCTCTCATTGACTTGGAAATACAGGGTTGTAATTACACTTGGACTAACAAAAGAACTAGTAATGACCTTATCCAAGTGTGACTTGATAGGACTCTCATCTCTGATGACTGGTATAGTCAATATTTTTGTTCTTTGTCGGCCCATATACAGGTTGGATCTGATCATTTCCCTATCACCTTCATTGCTGACTCAATCAATAGAAAGAGAAACTTTCCCTTCAGATTTGAAAAAATGTGGACCCTCCATCCTGAAATCAGAAGAAATATTCAGAAATGGTGGGGTATCCAAGTTGAGGGAATGACTATGTTTAAAGTTGTCAAGAAACTCAAAAGTGTGAAGGACAATATACGACTCTGGAACAAAACCAGTTTTGGAAATATATTTGAGGCTAAGAGTAAAATTTAGGAAGACCTTAAAGAAATACAAGATCAGATCCAGAAGGATGGTTTCAGTATTGTGTCTATTGCTGATGAAAACGAGACTCTCAAAAAATACCATGATATTATTGCCAAAGAGGAAAGGTTCTGGAAGCAGAGATCGAGATGCATCTAGGTTAAGGACGGAGATAGGAATACAAGATTCTTCCATATGTCAACTATCAAGCATAAAGCAGTTAATAGGGTGAACAAGATAGTTGTGGAGAATGGGGAGCTAGTCAAGGAGGATGAAATAAGGAATGAAGCTAAGAGGTATTTCTCGGACCTCCTCAAGAGGGATCACAGTCTGGATGCTGAAGCCCAATCCTCTTTTCTTTAGAACATTCCTTGTCTCATTGATGCTGAAAAGAATGCCTCCCTCTCCTCCATTCCCTCTAACTTAGAAATTAAAAATGCTATTTTCTCCTTTGATGGTAACAAAGCGCTTGGTCCAGACAGCTTCCCAATGTTCTTTTTTCAAGATTTTTGGGAGATTGTTGGAATTGATGTTTCCAATGGGGTTAAGGAATTTTTTGGGGCTAGAAAACTCTTGAAAGAAATCAATGGAACTTTTATTGCTCTCATCCCCAAGATTCAAGGTGCTGATTCTTTGGACAAATTCAGACCTATTAGCCTCTGCAATTCTTTTTACAAGATTATCTCCAAGGTCCTTACCTCTAGAATTCTGGCTGTCCTTCTTGCATTAATTAAACACCAGCAAAATGGGTTTGTTCCTGGAAGACAAATTCTTGACTCCATTATTACAGTCCATGAGAACATTCACTCTCTTGTTAGAGAAAAGAAGCAGGGTCTCATCCTAAAGCTAGATCTCTCCAAAGCCTATGACAGGGTTGACTGGTCTTTACTTCAGAAAATCCTCACTTCTTTTGGGTTCTCCTCTAGAGTTGTCAACCTTTTCTCCCAACTTACCACCTCTACTACTTTTTCTGTTCTTGTCAATGGTTCTCCTTCTACTTTTTTCCAAGCTTCTAGAGGTCTTAGGTAAGGAGATCCTATCTCCCCCATCCTCTTCATTATTATGGCCGAATGCTTTGGAAGGACCATGGAAAAAATGGTGTTGCAAGGCTCCTTTAAGGGCCTCCAACCATCCTTTGCTGACCTTATCTGCTCCCACCAGTAGTTTGTTGATGGCACTATTATTATGGGGGAATCAAGTATTTCAGAAGCTATAGTTTTGAAGAGCACCCTGTGTAAATTCGCCTCTGCTTCGAGTTAGCTTATCAACTGGGCTAAAAGTGAAGTCTTTTTCATTAATACTCCAGAGAGAAGACAATAGAGGATTAGCAAAATCTTGAAGTGTAGGATTGCTGTCCTTCCTGCTACCTACCTTGGTCTCCCCATTGGAATTGCCCCTCCTGATCCCTTCTAGAGTTCTCTAGTGGACAAATTTCATAAAAAACTTGCTGGTTGGAAAGGGGCCCTCTTAAGTCAAGTTGGCAAGCTCCAACTCCTTAAGGCTACTCTTCAAAGTATTCCAATTTATGCTCTTAGTCTTTTCCGAATTCTAGTTAAGTATGTTGAAGCAATTGAGAAAATTCAAAGAAGATTCCTATGGTCTGGGGTTGAGGATAAGCAAAGAATGTCCTTGGTGTCTTGGGACCAGGTTTGTAGGCCAAAAAGAAAAGGAGGTCTGGGCATTAGGAGGATTCGTACTTTAAATGAAGCTCTATTGTCCAAACAAGTTTGGAGAATGTTTCATTCCGATTCTGAATGGTGCAAAATTTGGTGAAGTAAGTACTCTCTTCTATCCTCCTCTCTCTCCTCTTTTCTCAATTTGGATCTTAGTATTAATGGATCCCACATTTGGAATCATGCCTCTAAATGTAAAGAAAGTATAGCTAAAGAAGTGATATGGAAACTTGGAAATGGTAGGAAAGTAAAATTCTGGGAGGATCCCTAGCTTTTTGATAAACCTCTAATGGACTTCAACAAATGGGCCCCCATGCTCCCTACTGTATTAGATCTTTTGGCTCCTTAGTTGCTAAGTACTGGGATGGTAATGAATGGTAGAACATTGAAAGTATCCACCCTAGCCTTTCTAAGCTTAAGATCCATCTGTCTGCGGTATTGCTGAATAATGAAGAGGACTCCCTTATTTGGAAACATGATCCCAAAGGAACTTTATCTATGTCTTCTATGTATTGTGTCCTTCCCCCCCCCTCCTATTAACCCTTATTGGTCTAAAGCCTGGATCAAGGGTCTTACCCCCAAAATCAATTTTTCTTCTGGACTATCCTCCAAAATAAGATCCTAACCCTTGACAACCTCAAAGGTAGAGGTTTTGCCCTCCCTAATAGATGTGTGATGTGCCTTCAAGAGGAAGAGTCTGTGGACCATGTTGCTCTCCACTGTTCCTTCTCAGCCTCTATTTGGGAAAGCTTCCTCAAGAGCTTCAGTATCGCTTGGGTGTTTCCTAATAACATTAGAGATATGTTCTCCTCCTGGAATATTCAATGGGCTAACCCTTTTTTGAGATGTTTGTGGCAGCTTTCTCTTCCTCACATCTTGTGGGGTCTATGGAAAGAAAGAAATAATCGAATCTTCAGGGATGTCTCCCTCAATCAAGATATTGTATTTCAAAAAATTCAATGGTCTATTTAGGAAAATATAGGGATCAGTGAGGGTCCTTGTTACTCGAACAATCCACTGGATTCAAATATCTTAAGGGTATGGAATATGAAGATCACTGATGGTCCTAATCTCAACCAAGATAAAAGGCTTGAAGCTAAGTGGAAAACCCCTCCTCAAGGTTGGTTTAAAGTTAATTCTGACGGTGCTGCCAAAGGTAACCTAGGTCCTTCAGGTTGTGGAGCTATTCTTAGAGATCATAGAGGAATTTGCAAGGAAATGGTTGCTGTCCCTATTGGAACCCAAACCAATCATAAAGCTGAAGCAATGGCAGGTCTTCAAGGCATCATCCTAGCCAAAAAATGGAAATGCCCCTATCTATGGATAGAAGGGGATTCAAATAATATAATAAAGTGCCTTAATGGGACTTCAAAACCTTCTTGGTCAATTCACAACATAATCACCTCTGCTATTGAAATTATTAACACCTTTAAAAAATGCCATATCTCCCACATCTACCAGGAGGCCAATGGCTCTGCTGACTAGGCTGCCAATGTGACGGTTAAAAGTGAGGCAATTACCACGTGGACGGGTGAAAGCGGACTCCCTGAAGATGTTAGACAAATCATTAGCAATGAGCGATATAAAAGCACTCCAAAGACTCTTGATGGACAGGATAATTATGAAAAGACTGATGTGAATACTTCGAGTTATTTTAATAATGAGAAAATCACTCATTATAACATCAATGCCATAAACACTCATGCTTTCTGGGTAATTGTTATAGCTCCGAAAAGCTCTCAGTTTAATCAGCTCTGTAAGTTTCAAAATTTGGCCGTGAGTAGCGACAACATGGGCAGAAATAGGAGGTGATATGAGCCAAGTAGTTGTAAAGAATGGAAATACAAGGAAGAGGTTTGGGGTATTCTGCAGCAAGGTGGTCTCTTGAACTTCATGGAGAGACTCCATGGCCGAGATGGTATGGTAACCAGTCTTTTCTGCAAGAACTGGAAGAAGGGCATGTTAAAAATGGGCGACCAAATGGTTGAAATCGATGAAGATTTAATTGCTCAAGCTACGGGCCTCACCAAGGAAGGTTGCAACTTCTACAGAGATAGGAAGGTTAGCAGGGAAGCTATTGAAAGGTACCCGGTAACTAAGAAAGAGAAAAAATGACTAGTAAAGTTGAGCAAAACCTACTACCCGCCTAGGGCTTTTGCCAAACCCTGGCGGGAGATTCTTTTTGTTTTAATGCGATATATCACTCTAGATGGTAGGTTTACAAAAGTTTATGGGTATCACTTTGTTCTGTTAAATCACTTTAGGCACAATGATAAGGTTAATTTCCCTTATTTCCTGCTTTGTTCAATGAATGCATCCCTTAAGGCTTACAAAGAGAATCCTCTGGGTGATACTGCTATGCACCAAGGTCTAATGGTCCTAATTTATGACCATTTAAAGGCCACTCAAATTGCTCGTATGCAGCCCTTTGTGGATTTTGAGGAAGAGATGTCTGATTCTACCTTTTCTGAGGAGGAGGAATCCGATAGTGACTCTTCATCTGATACAAAGGACAGTTTTGATGACTCAGAGTATGAAAGCGGGAAGAAGAGGAAATACAGAAAAACAAGACCCTTTTCATCCAAGGGCAAAAAGCCTCATAGAAAACCCTTGATTAGCATCTCTTCGGAAGGGGAGGATTTAGATGATTCTGAGAAGGAGAACCCTAAAGGGTTGCTAAAGAAGAAAACAAAAATCCATACCCAGACCCAGAAAAAGCACAAGAAAAAAGAGGAGACTGGCAAGGAACCGGAAGCTGACAAGCAAGCAAGGACCTTGGAAGCTGAGCACATCCTGGAAAAGGAGACTATGGAAGAGACTCTCAGGGCTGCCGACATAATTTCTACCCTACACATCCCCAAAGAAGAACAAGTTACTCCTGGAAAAGCTACTCCCTCTTCTGGCCCTCCTCCTGAGGGTTTGCATGGTTTCATGGAAACTATGGAGTGGCTCATTAATGGTTACAAGAAAGTTGTGGATGAATACAAGAATCTCTGTAACAGAGTCTTGATTATGGAAACCATTAATATTTGGGAGGGAAATACAATGGCCGACTATATTTAGGACCTGAAAAACACCATCACCAAAGTTGAAGACATCAGAGATGCTTTCAACCCCAGGTTTGAGAAGATTGAAAAGGAGATGCTGGACAGAAAAATCCTTGCGGACACTAGCAAAAAAAACCCTCTTGGACACTGTCACCATAGTTGATAAAATTGAGGAGTGCTTGAAGAACATCACTGAACAGAGCCTAAGTATTTTGAAGATCTCAGCCAACAACACCCACACCCTCATCAACAAGATGGATGACGAAAAGGAATTCCAGGACTTAGAACTGGAAGCTGAAGGAATAGGGGAAGCTCAAGGTCCCAGAACCCGCACCAGAGGCAAGAGGAAGGAAAAGAAACCGAACAAGGATCTAGAAGACCTGAAAGTTGTCAGGGCCACCTATGACGAGCTGGTGACAAAGGCAGAGGATCTGCTAAAGAAAATCATTGTGTAGCGCATTCCTTGTTTCTTTGCTATTTTTTTGTTAAGCTGTACTTTCTGTTCGCTGGTCTTTTGGCCAGTCTTTTTGTCTGTGGACTCTTTTGTTCTGTTCTTCTCGGTGCTTTTTCTCTATCTATGATGTAAAGGTTTCGGGTCTTGAAAACCTATTTTTTAATTAATCAGAACAATCAAACAATCAATGAATGATATCCTTTGAATCATGTCTAAAACATTTTAGACTGATTGTTCAACTATTGTGTTTTAATTTTTGTTATCATGCTTCGTGAGTAACTCAAGGATGCATTATACTAGAGGAACAAGGACTAAGCATGATCTTTTCTTTGTTTACTACATGTTAGTTGATCATTATTAGTATGCAAATCTGTCTTGGGACATGATCAATCAAATATCATTGATGACATTTTGGGTTTGCGTAGGAAAATAATTAACTTTTGCCTGTTTGCACACAAGAAACACTCAAGTCATCATGATCTCTTATACCTTGATGCTTGTGTTAACTTGCAATATCAAAATCTAGGTAAATAGTGCTTAGGTCATCATGGTTCAATTATACCATCGATGTTTGACTCACTTATCACATTTTAAAAGGCTCAATGATGATAAAAGACATGATCAAGTGGCCGGTCCGATGATAGCATGACATTACTTGCACATTTTCATATTTAGATTAGATTGCATTTAGTATTAAAGGTGCATAAGGGGTCAATTTTTTTCTATAGGCCGAGGTCAAGTGCTGTTATCTTTCTTATTAAGTGATTGAGTACATTGGACAACAACAAAAATAGACAATTCATCCATCCTGCATTTTAGATCAATTCATGGCATTTCATCATTGTACGATAAATCGTTCATTCATGGGGTTATCTCATACATCTCATATCGCATTTCATTATCATTGCATTCATTACATGAATAAAACCATAAAAACAATAAAAGTAGTCATGCCAATAGGCTTTCCATATAATTGCATTTCATATAGATAATATCTCGTATCGTCGCATATGCATCACAAAGTACATAAAATCATAAAACCATAAGAATACATCAACCATCTTATATGGAATCACTGCATATGCATAGCCATTTGCATCCATCACCACCGCCATCACAGTAAATATGTATCCATTCCATCATTCACTCATAACCATTAAAATCTTAAATAGATTCATCAGTTATTACATGTCATAATCAAATGCATAATATAAAACATAAAGGCATAATCATAAACATAATTGCATATCATATGCATCATATCGAACATGTACAAAAATGCATACATCCATTGTATAAAGCATAAAGAAAATAAATATATATAGTGTAAGACTGCATCCATCCATCATGAAACATATAGAGCAATAATATCGAGTTGCATCTCATGTATAAATAAAAAAGAAACGAGATCCAATGTACAATGATGTCACAAAAATATTCAAGATACATCACAAAAATACATCATAGGAATCATAAATATCTCATCACAAAAGGTGTATACATCAATGATCAATGTTCCATATCAATGTGACCACTAGGACATGGAGCACAACTTTGTCTAGATGCAGTCGGTCTAGCAGGACCAATTGATGCCCCTGTGTCTAGATCCCCAGCTAGGGGATCTCTCCAAAGTGGCCTTGTCACTCCTCAACTCTTAGACTAGCTCGGTCCTGATCTCCTACTACTCATAGTTGAAAAACTAGGAGCCCTTCGATCAGCAGGAACAACCATGTAATATAGAGTCTTGTAGTACTTGGTCTCTCGAGTTGAGTGCTGAACCATCTTCAGGGCAACCTTCCCTAAAGTAGTTCTTGCTGATGCTGTCACATATGCTTCTGCCTATTAGAACCTATCCAAATATCCTTCTCTCTCTGCATGAGAGAGACAATTTGAGTCTAGGCATGTGTTTATATCACCTAGGCCTATATTTGTGCCACATGAGCATCTCTCTCTGCCAAGTGAGCCTATAGCTATGTGATATGACCTTATAAGTGCTACACCTGGCTTTGCAGATCACTGATCTGAGCTTGTTGCTAATGGGATGACATCCTAATTAGGATTCATCATGGTGCCTCTTCTTGTACCTACTCTACCTGTGGTGCCTCTTCCCGTGGAGCCTATCGAACCTATCCTACCTATATGGATCTCCTCTATTGTACCACCATATTCTCCCAATCCACTAATAACTCTCTATGATGCTTAGAAATACTGGCTCTTGATATGACTACCATTGTACCATCGGCTCCTCCATCTCCATCTTCTCCATCTCCTCCATCTCCTCCATGTCTATCTCCTCCATAATCTCCTCCATCTCCATCTCCCCCACCATCTCCATCTCCTCCATCTCCAACACCATCTCCACTCCCACCTCCTCTCCCTCTTCCATCTCTCAGCCATGTTGGAGCCCTGGGTCATGGTGTCTCCTCATCATCATCAAAATTTGACTCTGGATCATCAGGACATGATAACCTAGGAAATCTGTGCGACATGAAATACTTTAAATAATCACCAGTCATACCTCCATCTATGAAAGCCAAGAATTAGTCCTATTCTTATGCTCCCAATGATGAATACTCAACATATGCCTTATCATATGAAATAGTAGGACCCCAGGTGGACACATCCTATCTCCATCATGCATAGTGTGTTGTACCCTGTGGGAACCTTTCACTCTGCCATACTGCCTCAACACCCTAGTGGAAATAAATCGCTCAATAATGAAGGGTGTCGATCCAATCAGATATCATGTCAGGAATGTATAGGGTATCTCAAATGCATCCTCTGGTCATAGCTCACAATCCTTATATGGTTTGCAGATAGCGTCTCCAATACTCCAATTTTCCCAACTTTCATTGGATAATGACTCTTGCATATCCATACATGTATGGTCTCCTGATAAGTCTGAGTCTATCTACCAACAACCATGTAATAGACAAGTGCTCCCATGCCCATATCTATAGCACTATCACACCTAATGACAAAGTAGTTGATCCCTGATACACCACTCTATGCAGATCATGGTACAAATGTGCAAGCATGTAGGACCCCCATGGGAATCGTGTCCCCTATGTCACTAGATGCTCAAGTAGGCGACCCCATTCTATTGATAATTCCTTTGATCTATGATCAGGACAAAGGAAGACCCTGATGAATCCAACAAGAACTGTAGGTAATGTGGCGTAGCCCAAATCCACCATCTCCTGCCAGGTGATGTCATACCCTCCTAAGTTGTCTTCATCAAATACTCTCCTCAACGCGTCAGTCCCACCCTGCTCATTCAGGTCATAATAGACAAGCTCCCCAAGCATTGGGATCCTTAGAATCCAGTACACGTCTTCTGGTATCATGGTCATCTCACCCTTCGATAAATGAAAAGGGTTGTGTTCACTATGCCACCTCTTATCTAGGACAATAACCCCCACTTAATTGTATATCGAGGCATGTTAATGAGGAAAGATATTCTGCACCGATCAATATGATCTAGCTCCACCTGACTTAGGCGAGGTATCAACATCCATGTCTTCAAGAAGCACTCCCGAGACTGAAGAACACCGAAGTGTTCCTGCAATCATATCATATCAACATATCTATGATTCCATTTCTCTATCTGTCAAATCAACCTATCAATCTATCTTGGTCATTGGATATTTATATCAAATCTTGTTGAGTGCTTATCACTTACTCTCATTTATCATGAGTTTGTCATCTATCCTATCTTATTAGGCACACACATTGAGATAAATGAGGCTGATCATTAGCAAATCAAATAGGAGTATCTAAATCTATTTTTTCATCAATCTGGTATCAAAACACTAATTGGGCTAATCAAAAACCTAAAATGTTGACTATTTTCATCAACATCTATTTGAACTCAACATGTCAAAATCAACACTAAATTATCAATCAGGCCCATTATAACCCTCATACTTGACATCAAGATGCCAAAATCAACTCAGATTCATGGGACATCACAAAATCTTAATTCATCTTAAAATAAATCAAAATACATCATCAAAAAACTTTAAAATTTATCACCAAATGCCAAAATTCTAACGGCGCTATACATTTAACCGCAACACCATGGGTCACAATCCATGGTACTGAGCCCTCGAAGCATTGGAGGCTCCATCGTGGGCACCTCCTTGGTGCCCCATGGTGCCGGGAACCAATAGCACCTGACTCAGAGCCGCAGGTGCCGCCTTGGCGCTCGATGATGCTGAGAGCCAACGACACCCAACTTTGACCTGTGGGCACCGCCTTGGTGCCCAAAGGTGTTGTGAGCCGACAACATTGAGCTCATAACCGACGACATCGTTGTAGCGCCTGACAATGCTAAAACCCAGCATCGCTGGGGTCCATCCCACTGACGTTGTCGTAGCGCACGAAGGAGCTTAAAATCTTAGAAATCACGGTGAAAAATTCAAAATTAACGGTGAATTTTTTTAAAAATCGAAAATACTAACCCAAAACGTTGTATGACTCACCAAGAGCATGAAAACAATGATCAAAGATACTAAACCCTAGAAATTGGTGACAAAAATTCAACAATTAATTTAAAAAAAAACAAAACGGTAACCCAAAACGCTGTATGACTCACCAAGAGCACAAAAACAACATATCAAAGATGCTAGACCCTAGAAATTGGCGACAAAAATTTAAAAATCACTACAAACCGATTTTAAATTTACCAAAATTTAGCAAAAATGCAAAGAGGGTTTTCTCATTGTACATACTAGTGGACCGTAGGCTGCAGGACACTTGTGTTACCGAGCTCGCTCGAATCTATGCTTGTGGTAAGGGATTGCCATTTCCTCTCTAGAGCCAAAATTTCAAAGCTTAAAATGCACAAACAAAAGAGTGCTGAAAATATCTTTTTACCATTTAAACTTAGAAGTGGAGTTTAAAAGGGCATTTAAGTGGGATGTATTTTCCCACTTATTTTTAAATCAATCTAATCATTTAATCAAGATGGCAAAGCAACATTTTCAATTTTTTTAATTGGGAGATAAATTGGATACGATCTAAAAATTCAAAAACATAAAAAAATCATAAAATTGAAAAAAAAAAAAAATTGAAAATTAAAAAAAATAAAAATCACTAAAAATCAAAAACTTATCTGATTCATATCCCGAGGGGGCATCCTCGCATCGTCATTTGACAATCACCGTTTGGGCCATCATATCAAAACCGAATCAATGACAAATCAATTTTTTTTCTTTGAACCAATGTGTCATCACATATCGCTTCAAAGAGGGGCAAAATGTATACACTAAAAAATGGTCTGGAGATAATTAATTAAATCCACAAGTGATTTAATTAATGAACCCTTCCTAATTAATTAAATATGAAACTATTTAATTAATTCCTCTTTTAGTCTTCTACTTATAAATAAATCTAAGGATTTATTTGTATAGTTCATTTCATCTCCCCTTGATTAATTAATCTCAATTAATTAATTATCCCTGCCATAATTCAATTCTTCTAATTTCTATGATTAAATAAACAAATTAAGTCAATTTGTTGAAGTTAATTATCCATTTTCCAATTTATTTGAATTTTAAATTCAAATGAGCACATGGCTCCTACCTTTAACCACCTAGCCTAACCACCCCTTAACCTAACCCATTCCATCTAACAAACCCTATTCCTTCCAACTTGCACATCATTGCCACTTTCTAACCTCTTTGGAGTATACACACCCCTTTGAGGACACATAGAATTTTTGCCACATGTCTTCCCCTCTTTGAAACTTGTTTTCTCACGAGCAATTGGTGGAAGATTCTTGCCAGCTATCATCACAGAGATGACATGTGTCCTTCCTTCCAACCTCTTCTCCAACTTCCTCAATCCTAGCCTTTGATAATTCCAGATCGAACCCTGACCGTCGATTCCTGCCACCTCAACCCTTGCCTTGGAAATCCTATAAATACCCCTCATTTTGATCAATCACAATCTTGACATTTTAGCTTAATTGCATTGTTATAATAACAAATTTGCATCTCCTAAGCATTTGGCATGTTTAGTAATTAGAGCATTTTAACATCTTTTAGCATAGTTTGAGTATTATTATCATGATAATCTAGTTTATTTAGAGAATTTAGCTTAATTGGCATAGCTTAATTTGAAATCATTTCATCACAATCTTGCATCATCTTAGAAGCATGTAACTACTCATATCTTGAGTTGTCATCTTGATGGTCATTGCTTGCTGCTGAGAGCCACACCTACACACCTTAAGGTCCTCAAGATTAGAGGAGGATATAACATTTCAAAGGAGGCTAAGAGTTTGCTTTTTTTTAGGTTTCATTTGCTTCCTATTATTCATATGTTTAATCTATGTGTTGTTTTATGTTGTTTAATGATTAGAAACACAATATTTTGCACATAGTAAGATATCATCCCTTTCACACCTTATTACCAAGTGAATACCATAATAATAAATTCATCTAATTAACTGCATCAAATGACATCATTAATATTATTCCTCTATAATATTGAGGATATAACTATATTCCTCGAATGAGGTCAACATCATAACATCGTTAGAAACAATGATATTGCATCAAATCAAAATAACATAAAATATGACCCATTACTTTTAATCAACTAATGTAGTTAACATCACTATCTCATTGTAATTATTACTCAAAAAAACATCTCACATATGGTAATACTAGATCATAAAATAGGTCTATCTCAATCATCAAAACATAAAAGGTCTAGCCCATGCCATAGTACAACCCAATGAGTCAAGCATCCTAATTAGCCATGCAATGGTTCTCACAACTAGGCACAAGGAAGCAAACATATATCTCACTGCATCAACATAATCAAATCACCATGTAGAAATATAATCACATCACTGGTCTAGAATGATCATGAACATATATATTAAAATTGAGCATAAGACGAACACTCAAAATCATTGCACTGCAACAATGAAGAGTCTAATAAGATCAAGAACGATAAAAAGATCCACATCTAAACTACAAGATATACAATCCACTACATAAAACCAAGTCCACATAAAGAAGCATGTAATGCAAAAAAAAATGATGGGAGGGGAATTACATCCTCCCCCTAGGGCTAGGCTTACTCTTGGAAGCCTACAATCAAGAACAAGGCACAATTGGTGCATAATCACATGAACATATCAAGCATAGAAGAAGAACCATTTAACTCATTCATGAGTATATGTCACAAAATAAAACTCTCTCTTACCAATCACACTACCACAAGGAACTAGACCTACCACGTGGTCCACAAAGAATCAACACTTACAAAAGACCACAAAAAAACCAAAAAATAGTGCTAGGAACTTCATCTAGTCACCAAATCAAAAAAAATTTGACACATTCTACAACATATTTACCCCATGACAAGGAAACCAAGCACAAAATATTGCATTTACATAGTCTCTCCTTAGACTAAGGAATGAAACATTTTTAGGAATCTCACCCAAAATACAAGGAAAAGATCATACCACAAGACTAAATAGATTCAACACAAGGGCACTTTGAGGCATGAACACTAAATCACCTTTCATAACTAGGATCACCCACACGATGGAGGTTCAATTGTTGGATGGTTGAATGGTTTGAAATATTAAGAGGGGGGGGGGGGTGAATCAACATTTCCACAACAATAAAAACTTTTCACTGATTTAACCTTAGCAATTAATCTCATCAACATGAAACAATAGATGCATAATAAATAGAAAACATAATCGCAAGATAGACACCATATTTTTATATGTGGAACATCTAAATGGGAAAAAACAAGGAGAGGGTTAATTCTCAAGATAATATAACTAGTTATGTGGTGTTTACAAAAGGGTGGCTCATTGCCGGATGCCTCACTACCAATTTACAATGTGACTCACTTCTTGAATACAAATAAGGCTTGAACTATCCGAATGCTCACTAGAATTGAATTAAATAAATTGAAGAAAATTGCATCTCCAAATGCATGGGGTTAGTTTCAAGATAATCTTATCTATCAAAATAACAACTCATAGTAGATCCAATACGGGATCTCTCAAACCTGTCCACAACTACTTTGTAGTAGACCTGATAAGCGATTATTGCAACTCTATCCACAACTGCCTGTAATAGATCTAGTGAGGGATTACTGCAACTCTGTACATGAACTTTTCACACTTACACACACACCTTAACTCCTACACATATCACACTCCACAACTCACACTTCACACTACACACATATACTTACTTCCATATCTCTCTCACTTTACTTACACACTTCACATACCACTATTTTGTTGCTCAAATCCTCAATACATTGTCATACATCCACATCCATAAGTCTTCTATACATATATACTGGTAAGCATATACACCAAGATAATATGTTAGCTAAGCACAAAAAAGGTTTATACAATAATGCATTTCTTGGATTAACATGCTACACAAATATTTTTTTTAATTATTGGAACACATGCTTCAATTACTAGAACAAAATAAAGGTTTGTTGGACCCATAGATATGAAACCATAGGGAAAAATTCCAAGCATAACGACTACTACCTTCAAGATATGAGTGTCACAGATTCTAGAATTCATAAAACAAATTGCAATACCAAAGTTTAGGTAATTGATACAAACCATGCCTAGTAAAACAATATATTCTAGAGCAAAGGATCTTCTGAAAAATACTCTCTGTAAACCATACATACTTCACTACTCAATATCACATACATACCTATCGGCCACTGTTGCTTAATATTCATATTTGATTTCTACTACTACTCAACATTCTACATCATGTCCAAACCGGATCATATGGTTTAACATCAATGACAATATTAACACAAATCTAACAATCTCCCCCTTTGTCATTGATGGCAAAACATCAAAAAGAAAAACTCCCAAAAAGAAACATGTCCACATATGTATCTGTATACATCTCCCCATTACTCATATCACTCATATTTATTCAATTCTCTATTGGCACAAAACAATGGATGTTAAACACAACATAATACTTATCGTAGAGACAAAAGTTTCTAAGTGAGAAGCTATCCAAAACCCCATTATCCTAGCTTATTTATCTTATCAACCTGAGGCTGTACAACTTGAAATGGGACAACAAATATATGCACCAAGAGTGTCAAGGAATGTACCTATTCTATTCTAAGTAGCTAGAAATACTGAATAAACATTTATGAGGAAGGAGCTTTGCTCAAAATTTGGACTTAGAGAAACTATACTAGCTTCTACCAACAAAATGTAAGTGCTTCTAATTTATGCAGAAATGATTATTCTGTTCTGCCGTGGCTGCAGGAACAGACACAAAGTAAAAATCTAGTAGCTACAGGAATAAACAGTGAGCAACCTAATAGAACATAATTAAACAACTTCAAAAGATAAAGTGCATAAAAACAACCAGACAAAATCCTCACCAAGTGGGTCCCCTTGAGTGAGTCTTCTAGACTATAAGTTACAAAAAAAGTTCACTATAGATCTCACATAATCATTTCACAACACCATGAACTTATTCAAGAAGTAAATGCGATTTCCTATTCAAAATCAATTTAACAACATAACATAGTTTGATATCAAAACAATAGCCACTAACTAACTAGGAAACTCGAGAAGGATTTATAACATTCTTCCTTACAACGGTTTTCCACGAGAGCCACCCACTTCCTAATATCTATGCGGAGGCTTTTATTTAGGATATGAAATCTTAGAGAATTAAGAAAACAAGATTCTACTTTATTCTTGAACATTCGTAAATCTTTCCTAGATATGCTCCAACATTCAACATGACTATTAACAGAGTTATTAATAGATCGTGATTGCTTTTGAAGGTTCCTTAATGAGCTTTGAACAACCAATCTCTGAATTGTAATGACCCTTGACCTTTCATGCCTTCTTGTCTAGTCCTATCCACATTGCCATGTCGCTATCAATAAAGCCCTTTTTCAACACAAAATTCTTCCACATAGCTGCAGCACCAAGGTTAGAACAAGAACTCCCATCCACATTTCATGATTATTTATTGTAACACATTCATCAACCATACAAAGATAATAAGTATTTATATTTGCATTCATAAGGTTTACTATTTTTTCAAAATAAAGGTCCCAAACTATAGACAACATGATCATCAAGTAGGTTCAAAAATTCACTCAAAATATAATATAAATTCCCATCAATAAATATATAAGAGTCCTAAGTATGATAAAATGTCTATAAATAAAGGCATAAAACTAAGACTCATCATCCCCCCAACTGAAGGCTTTGTTGGTCCACCAAAATAAGTGTTCTGGTTCTCTTTCCAAGTAAGAAGCCTAAAATCTGCAATGGAAGTTTCTCCCCTTGTTTTAGCAATAGGACTCCAATATAATCCTTGGGCCTTTTTGAGAATTTCCCATTTACCTTTTTCTTGTTCCACATCATAATATTGAAGTTCTTCCCAATGTGGAATAGGCCACCATAACATAGGTGGATGGAAGATTAGTGGTATCCACTTCTCCTATTGAGTCTGACCCAAATGAATGTAGGTAGTTGCCCTTTTGAGTGCGACATGGTAATTTCTTAGTGAATGAGGTTCTATCCTCTTTAAATATACAGGTAACCAATTCCACCTACAGGCTAGGTGTCCATATACTGATCTTCTTCTTGTTTTTTCCATTTGTTCATACTCACCATAGAATTCCTCTCTCAATTTTAACATCCTTTTCTAAACATCTAGTTCAATAGTCATTTGGTTCCACCTATAATAGATTTCATTAGGGTCCCCTACTTCAGCTCTTAAAGGCAATGGAACAATTTTCTCCATGTCTAATTATTCCCTCGCTTGTTCACCCCTATTATTTTCATTCTGAATGTAGGACATAAATGCCCTAAGGTGAATATCCCCAATTTAGAGAAGTGGATTCCACTGTGGAGTACACTGGATGACATAATTATTAAGATAGTATTCACACAACAATTTTTTCTACAGAGGAGATGAAGTGTTATGAGCTTGCACAAATTCCTCAGGGGGCATTAAGGATGAGTTTAACCCTGACAACTCCCTGCTTATCTTATAAGAAAGATGCAATTTATTTAGTTAAAGGGAGTATACCCTAGGAGGTGGTCTACACTCTATTGTCTAAGGTAGTAAGGTAGCTATATTATTATGTATTCTATCCTCCAATTTATTTATTTCTGCATCTTTCTTTTTCAATTTGTCTTCTAACACTTCTTTCTCTTTTTTCCATTTCTCTTCTCTCTTTTCTAACAATATCCACAATTAAAGAGAAACTAAAGCCCAAGAAAATGAGGGGGAGTCTATATTTACTTACAAAGATTTTCATCCTCTTCTCCTCATGATTTAGGTTTTCTGCAGCTTCAGCCAAGTTCTCTAACCTAGATGTAATAGTCTAATTCTCAACTGGGGGTTTTGTACTATGTGGATGTTGGAGTTCTATGGGATCTTCTATATTTAAGTGGACTCCAATTTCTCTAGAATAGACTGATGCCTCCTCTTCTAGAATTTCTTCTTCCTCTATTGCGATATTTTGTTTTTCCTGTCCCGTCATAGGCCTAATTACATCCCGAGTCACGTTCTCCGCTTCATAATATGCCACATCCCATAAATCTTCTTGTCCTGATTTCCCTTCAAATTCTTCTTTAGAGTGTGATGTGTCATAATTTTGGCTTTCCTCTGTACTCTCAGACGAAGATGGGGATGAAATTTTAGTTGAATTCCTTTGAGGAGCTTCTTCTTACTCGGAATCTGAGCTCTAGATATCAATATTTTCTCCTTGACCAGTCTTAATTTTGAACTTTTTCCTCAACCTATGGCTTCTCCTCATAGGAAATTTGCTTGCAGAGGGTTTATCTATTTGCTTCCATTTTTGCCCAGTTTGACTTGCTTTAGCAACCGATTTCTTCAATTTTTTTTTGTTGTTGTAGGGATTTTAAATTTCTTCACTTTCTATTTATCAGCAACGATTGTGTGTGACACTGGATCTCTCAAAGTAATACCAGGAGGTTTAACCTTCATTCTCTGCTTTATCATTGTTTTCTTTGTTTGTTTCTTATTTTTACCCTTAGTTGATAACCCTTGTGCCACAAGAGTTTCATCTGCATCTTCTTGAGTGGAGCTCTTGTCTTTGCTAGGAGAATCTTCCCTAGGAATTTTAGTTGCTTTGGAAGATGAAGCACCTGGTGTTTCTCTAATGCTAGGCACCTACCTTAACGACTGATCCCTAGTCATATCAAGAAAGTCTATCCACTAGATTCCAGGACTTGTTTCCTCAAGGGTTTGTTAAATCAATAATTGAATTAAGAAATGGTGGGAAACTGACTGAGGGTTACCTTTCTATACTTGGGCAGCCATCCTTTTCAGCATGTTGTGAAGTAAATTGGGAACATTCATGCACCGACCATGCCTTAATGACTCAACAATTTAAAATAAACGGAGTGTAACTATGACTTCCAACCTTCATATACATAATAATATATGTTACCTTGTAAGCCCAGAGGGGCGGAAGGGACATTCGACTTGTTCCTTGCTTGGTAACATGCAACAGAGGGTTGCCATGTTCTGTGAAGTGAACCCTAGCTAACCTATCATCTCTTGCTTTATAGAAAGGCTCTCCATCCCTAGGTAAGCCTATAAATTGTGCAATGCATTCCTTTGAAATAGGTACTCTTAACCCCTTTACTACTACTTGATCATCTTTCAATGACTGTGAAAACTCTAGAGCAATAGCATCATCAAAGGCATGCAACTTCAAAAAATAATCTATCCATCCACAACCTCTAAATAGAGGTTCACAATCTTGATCATTTAATAGCAAACTGTGATCTGTAGGTTCTCATCGAATCAGAGGAATTCTCATTGCTAAAAAAATGATCAATGCCTACAAAAGAACTCCTTTGTTATACTAGAAATTATTAGAAAGAAATAAAGGACTGCACTACAACAAGGCTTTCATATGTAACAAGAAATGGATTATAGCAAGAGTAATGAAACGTCACGTCACGTCACATCACGTAGTCTTGCTAAAAGAAAATTTAAACATTTCTTAAAATTGGGGTTGTCTTGACATCAAATGGGACTTGACATTAGGATGTAGTAAAAACTGACTCAAAAACCAACCTAAATTAACACATCGACTAAAAATGTATACCAATCAAATAACGAATCTAATAATTATAATATCAAGCTATCCCCCCAACTAAAGATAACACATGTGGATAGGTAGGATAGAGGAGTGCAATTATGAATACTACCATCAATGATATGATAGAAAAATGTGAAACAAAAAAAATATAATCATGATAGGAATGTGAAAGTTCCTACTTGATCAAGTATATTATCCCAGCGTGCTTGTAAGACTGTTGGTACGTGAAAAATGAAATTTGTATTTGTAAATGTTCAATGAATGATTGTGGTTACAAAACTGAAAATGGAAGAAAATAAGTGTCACTGAGGTGGAAGTGACATGGAATGAAATGGAGAAAATAGCTCCATGTGGACATGGAGTTATTATTATGGTGAATGCATATTGAGCTCAAACTGATGATGGATCTGGAGGATCACCAGTAGTGGATGCAAGAGAACTTTGAAATTCTATAAATTGCTTCAAAAAGTCTTCCTTAGTACTGGGCTTGTGATAAAGATGAAGACAATGGCCATTGAATAATAGGTGGAATTTGGCATTGTAAATGGTGGCCAATTTGAATTATCCTTTAGAATACACTCGTTCAATCTCAAATGGACCAAGCCACCGTATTTGTAATTTGCCAGAATTGTCTTTATATCTGGAATCATATAACAAATCCCAGTCACTTGTATGAATTTTTTTTGTCTTTATATACTTATCATGCCATTTCATACGGTGTTGTTGAACCAGTATTGTATTTTGTAGAGCAGATTTCCTCAATTCATCTAGTTGATTGCATCCTTATATAGTTGACTACATCCTTGTCTAGAGTAGGCTAGCAATATCCTATATTGAGTATTTTCATTGTTGTCCTTTTGGCTGCAAAATGACCCCCATAGGGCTCATCATGATAGGCATGCAAAATGTCATATGTTTCATCTTCTCGGATGCATCTCCTCATGAAATTATCTGGTCCTATATAAAATAAGCATCCATTGACCCAAGTGTATGAAAACTCTTTTCAATGAGGATCCTTCTATCCTTTGGTGAGAAATAGGAAGGTACTTTACTCGTAACCAAATAGTTAGCTATATCAGCATACCAGGGTATATGAACAGTGATAGCAAAGAGATGTTCATTTGGAAAAGAATCATCAATGATGGGTGTATACGATGAAAAGTGATGATGAAAACACCAATATTGAAAGACTAACAAGGATCCAACCACAAAACCCTAGTCTAACAATGAGAGCAATCCACCATACACAAATGAAGATACCTAAGACCATGAAAATCAACAAAATAAACCAAATATACCATTCACAAGTCAAGTAGGGTTTAAATCTCCATTTCTTCTTATCTCCATTGATCTTGTTTGATATATTTGCTCTCATATTTTATATGTGCACAAGATCTCAACAAATAATGGATTATGGTTGATAGCTTGATCACAAAAAGGCTTAATTGAAGCTGTTGTGAGACACATTGATTAGGGTTGATAATGAAGGAGAGTATCCTCTTATATAGAGAACACTGTATGTTGACATTTGGCATAACTGATTCAGAATGAGATGATGCAGGTGATGCAGTTTAAGACTGATGATTGCACCGGTAGAGGATAGAAGTCTATTTGTGATGAAGAGATTGAGATTTTGTGATTAGATGACTTAATTAGTTATTTGTGTTGTCATTGATGGCAACTGATGTCAAATGATGATTACTGGTGCTGCTAATGTTTTTTTTTAGCATCTAAGTGATTTGGTTTACTTGAAGATAAGGTTTACCGATAGAGAATTGAAGTCTGTGAAATAGGACTTTAATCGGTAAAGCAAAGATGTTTTGGTTGAATTTGATGATTGATGATTATTGGTGATTTGCAGTTTGGAATGTGAGCTTTTATCATAGAAAGGAGTATCTAACCAGAATTGAAACTTGTGAAGACTACCAGAAGGATTGTTTCTAATTTTTTATGAAGTTTTGCTAAGGTTTTAGTAGGGTTTAAGGACAGGTGAAGAAATCATCAAACCGGTAATGGTTTTTGTTATGATGGTGATCGACGATGAGTCTACATGAAGGTGGTAACATGACATAACCCATGTGAAATAATTTGATTATTGTTTTGGCGCGATTCAAGGAAGAATTTCTTTGGAAACAATGAAACTCTTAGTAGAGTGTTTTGAGATTTTGACTTTGGTACAAATTGTATTTATGTGATGAGTTTCGATCAACCAACAACTGATATTGCATTGTAATTTGATGTAATGATTTGTATATTAATACGAGATGATCTCTTATAATTTTTATTGTAAATTCATGATGTAATTAAGGTTTAGTGGCCGACCTAGTTGAGATAGCTATTTATTGTTAGGCCCAATATAGAAAGCTAATGTACTAAGAGGGGAGGGGTGAATCAGTACTCCAAAACTTTTCCTTTGTAATAACCTTACTGTTATGCATAGACAGAATAGTACAGTAACATAAAATAAAACTATAATCAACAGATAACAGTCATACATGATTCACTCCATAACACATATATTTTGGTCATGCAGAAACTCTTGGTTAGAGAGAAAAACTGCGGTGGGGATGGCACCCACAACTTCACTACTGCAATAATAAAGAATGCTCGGTTAGAGCTACATTTAGCTATTTCTGATAGCTTACCCTATTAAGAGTATTAAGATCAGTTAGATCTACCTTACTAAAGGATTTGTACAACACTATATAAGTGTAGCACCTGGTTAAAGGATTTACAATTTATAGACTTGGTTAGAGTCTTTTACCCTGTTAAAGGTTTCTCTTACAACTTCAAAATATTACAATATAATCATTACAAATATCTGCAACTTTACATCTGAAATGTTAAAGCAGATTCTATGTGCTCTGAGAAAGATTACCTAGCTTGTAGCATACCTTGGTAACCCATAATGAAACTCAGTAAACCCTTCTGTTTACTCTGTTCTTCGACTGTTCACTGATAACCTTCTCAGTGACCTCTCTATGTCTCTATAACAGTCTTCCTTCATGTATACACACTGCTATCTCATTGCATCTCTTATCACATCATATCATGTCTTATTGTCTAACCCTAGAATCATGCTATATCTATAGATCTCTTACAGCGGTGATCTGATTCATTGCTTCGATCTTACAAAAATATTCTTCGATTAAACAAAATATCTCATAGGTTAGATTGATCTTGTAATCATGCACAATCTCCTAGTGCAATTTCCAATGCAAAAAATGGTTAGATGTGCCTCGATCTTGTAACACGTTTTCATGTGCATGTCCAGGTTCAATGTATCTAGTAAGACATTTCACTCGGTGAATATTAACTCGGTGAGTTAACTTTACCACTCGGTAGCCATGAACCTTTACTTGGTAAACAACTCGGTGAATACTGTGTTCTGTGACTGCTTTCTTTAGTAACCGACTAGACTATTCATACCGACTTCTCTGTGTGTACCGACTGCATGATTCGCTAATACTAACCGACTCGAATATAGTATGACTTTGGATATGAAACTAATGGCAATTTGATAAGTAGTAACAATAGCTATTTATATGCCACAGTTGATGTTTATTGTGTCGGTGGTCTTAAGAGAATGTGTTGAGCCATCCAAGAGAAGTGTGATATCTACTTGAGAGTTGCAGAGTGTTGATCGTAACTAGATCTGATCAAGCAAGCTGAGAAGTGCAAGTAACCGATCACTTTTTCACTATTGTTCCCTAACAGTTGTAGCAGGTTAAATCCCTTAACCGAGTAGGTCCTAACATGCCTTAAAAATTTAAGTCCCCTAACAGGGAAGCTCTCAAAAGAGTGGTAAATACTCTCATGAGTTTGATCCTAACAGATCATCAAGCTCCTAACCGGGCTGCTAGGCAAATCCCTTAACCGGGTGACTCCTAACAGGGCATATTGTAAGCTCCTAATAGTGGGTACTTCAAAAGAGTACAAATATTTGTGGGTCCCAACTCACACCATGGTTTTTACCTATTTGGGTTTCCACATCAAAAATTTATGGTGTTCATGTGTGGAATGCTTTTCATGTGATGTTCTTGTTTATGTTACATTTCATGCATTATTTATGAGTACACCGGTTATGATGTTTTATCAAAAAATTATCAAAGGTTACCAGTACTGATAAGATTTGGTAGATAAAGTGTTTGATTTGATAGATGAGGATAATGAGTTGGTAAATGATCAAATTTATATGATTTCTTAAGTGGTGAAAGAATTGATAGATGTGGTAAATGATCTGATTAATGTGTTAGCAAATCTGATAAAGAGTTTGTTAGATCTGATAAAAGAAGTTGAGATATTTGATAAATGGTTTTAGATCTGATATAAGTTTGTTTTTGGTTTAAAGTTTCAATTGGTATTAATATTGATTCACCCCCCCTCTTAGTATTAACCGGTTCCTCATAGGATTATCACTGTAAGAAATGGAAGGATAAGATTAAGAGGTGTAAAGATAAATAGTTGGCTAGGATTAAAGGGTAGGTAGAGGAAATAATTAAATAATAAAGGGGGTAGGTAAAATAAGAATTAAGAGATAAATGACGTTTCATGGGTAGAAAAGGCTAATGAATTAAATAAATAAATAAAGATTTATTTAATTAATAGAGGAAGTGGGATCAATTAAATAAATGAAATATTTATTTAATTTAGGAAACAGACAATTTAAATAAATAAAAATATTTATTTAAATGAGGAAAGGCATAGAAAGGGCTAAAGTGAATTAATTAAATAAATAAAGATTTATTTAATTAATAGAAGAATTAGGCTAAAATAATTAAATAAATAAATAATATTTATTTAATTAGACTTGACAACTTTAGGTGTCTACATTTTGCCCCTCTTTGCGAAAATGCATCTTGTTGCGTTGGCTCAAAGAAGATAAGATAAACTGATACAAAGTTTCCCCAAGATGGGAATGATATGCCCCCTCGAGAGATTGGATGAAAAAATTGAAAGGGGTTGTAGGCAATCTCTTGATAAAAGAGAAAGGCAAAGAAGGATTGACAAGATAAGGTGACAAGCTCACATAGGAAAAAGACTGATATGAGGAAGAGAAAACTGACACAAGAGACTAGGGTTAAGTAGCCTATAAGATAAGGCCACGAAGAAAAAATCCTCATTTGCATCCACACACCTAAGAGATCAAAGTGGAGAGAACGAGCATAGAGCAGTCAGTGACGATGGAGAGAGTTCATAGATTTGATCAAGTCTTGCGATATCGGAGACTAGACGACATGGGTGATCCGGTAAGTACCTCAAAGCCTCTATGTACATTTTTTCATTTATTGTTGTCATTAATGCATTTTAGAGTAGATAAACAAAAACACAAAATTGGTGTTTTGCACTTGAAACGTGTCTAGGTTGGTGCCAGGGACGTCTAGGATGGATAGTCGCGTCTAGGTCAAGTATGGTCGCATTTATGAATGTAATTACATTTAGGTTCAGTGAGGATGCGTCTATGTGAAGAAAACATGTCTGTGTCACAAAGGCATGTTTATGCAAGACAATGGTGCATCTGTGATGTCCAGGTGCCTATAGGGCAGGAAAGAATGTTTAGGTTGTTAAAAACCACATCTGTATTGTAAAAACATGTTTGTGTCTAAGGGAGCACAAGTCACAGTTATGTGATGAACATACACTGTCGATTGGATAAGCTGATGAGAGCATACACTCAAGAAGGTGCCCTAGGAAGACAAAGTGAGAGGTAGGTTAAAATTGACAATTTTGTGATAAATATACGTTGCCATTTGGATAAGCTGCTGAGAGGATACACTCAAGCAAGACCTCTAAATAGGATTAAGTGCAATGTGATGAACATATACACTAGGATACAATACCATGTGATAGACATAAGTAGTAGGATAGGAGTATCACTATGTGATAGACATGAGTACCACTAGGATTGACATGATTGGTTTGATTGGATGTAGGAGTACTTGCCCCATATAGAGTCGCGAGAGAGATTCCCTGTGCAATAGAGGTTGCGACCTGAACTGACCTTTGAGGAGCGGGCAACTATCGAGGGTATGGGTTTGAGACACATCATGTATCTACCTAAGATTCAGATGAACAAAGGATTACTGACTTCTCTAGCAAAGAGATGGCAATCTGAGACCTGTTCATTTCATTTCCTGATTGGCGAGATGTCAGTCACTCTATAGGATGTTTATAGGATTCTGAGGATACCGATCCATGGCAAGCTAGTGGCGTATGATCGAGAGGGAGATAGGGATGCACTGAGATGAGTGTTTGGAGACCTAGATCTAGAGATGAGATTGGGTCATGCCAAATGGGATGTGGTGCTAGCTATTGGATGTAGACTACCAACAATAGTTGGAGGAGTGATTAGTGGCTACCTATGTTCGGACAGGGAGACATGGGGTATGGCTATTGGTTGGGGGAGGACTCTAGAGATATTGGTGACACAACATACTAGGTATGCATGGGGTCCATGTGTACTAGCACATTTGTATCATGAGCTTCACTAGTTTGTGTATCTTGGTGGCTACAGGTTAGGTTGTGGGGTGACTCTACTATAGGTGTGGTCATATAAGCACATTGCAGTGATGAGACCAGTGCACTTCAGAGGGAGAGGACATGGATAGTCCTTTGCACACTTGTATAGTATGATCACTTCACAGCCACAGATTGGGAAGGTGGACTATTGAAGATGAATTATAGATGACATAGATAGTGTCATATGGAGACCATATCTTGACTATGAGGATTGGGAGGAGGATGCTACAAAGCTACCTTATGTATTCAGGGGAAGGTATCTTATTTGGAGGATGCCTTATATACTGGACAAACATCTGATTGATAGGGTATGCAAGTAGTTTGGGTAGCAACAAAAGATGCCTCAAGGATCAAGAGAGTTTGCACGGACAGTACGAGAGCAGGCTCACTCAGGGCTGATTTTGTCCTATGATGTTACAGTTACTCAGTTTGAGCAGATGGTTCTGATGCCTTGGGATCTACAAAGGGATATGGTTGACGAAGGTATAGATGTAGAGTATGATGCTTATTTTGCAGCACATCCAGTACCCAAGTTGACAGATCTAGATGATCCTGTAGCGGCAGAGGAGGATGATGATGACAGAGGTGGAGGGAGAAAAAGGAGGTGGAGGAGAGGATCAATTAGGAAGGTGGTGAGGGGCAGGGGTGGATAGAGGGATACCATATAGAGATGAGGAGAGACAAGATCCATAGGCAGGGAGACCACCGAGACCACCGATGGGTAGAGGAGGATAGGTGCTACAGGTGGGTGGATAGGTACAGGTGCAGGTACTGGGGAGAGATGCACATGTACAAGCTAGATAGGAGGAGGGTGCTCAGGGTGGAGATGAGGAGTAGGATGAGCTGCTAGCATTGTGAGAGATTGCAGTAGGATAGGTTGATGAGATCAAGGATCTCAAGAGAGACGTGACTAGATTGAGGCGACAGTTAGCAGAGATGCAAAGGGAGAGGGATCGGGCCATCCAACAATATACAGAGGCTAAGGAGGAATTGAAGGAAGGCAGGAGAGAAACTGAGGACACAGGGGCTAGGTACACATATTTCCTACGGGCAAGAGAGGATATAGCCTACTAGAGAGATTTGTATTATGTAGCCATTTCTCCAGAGCTGAGGGCTAGGAGCTTCAGGAGAGATTCTAGGACTACCACCACATGAGGGAGATATCAATGATAGGAATCTAGTGGCAAGGTTGTGGGTCCACCCACACCACTAGGATGAGGAGACAAAGGGGGTGATCCTAGAGAAGGACCTTCGAGAGCTCAAATTCCTTCGAGGCCAGCTGGTTCCAAGGGAGGGTCTTCATCATAACTCTCTTGGATCCCATTTTGTATCAGTATTTATATGATGACCTAGACACCTTCATGTGATTTGGTAGCCTTATGAGATATTGACATCATTGTATCATGACACTTTATTATTTTTGACACACACACACACACAGATATATATATGAACTATATGCATGTGTACCTATGTGATGTTCTATATGTTTTATGATGATTTTATGATGGTATGTTATGGATGCAAATATGTACATGATGATATGCAATATATTTTTGTTCTTTTCTATTTTTTGTGATACAAATGTGGATGCACTATATGTGAATGGATGTATGAAATGTTAATATTATTTACATAATGAAAATGCAAATGCATATATGATATGCTAATCAATGGTGTGTGTAGGATGTGATGCAATTATGGTTTCTATATGTATGCATATTATGAGATATGCTAACATGTGATGATGCAAGTGCAAGCTACATGAAATGCATTTTTTTTTTGGAGTGTCATTATACTCAGTCATGTGATAACAGGCTACACGAACTCAGTGAAGGAGGATGGAGGTCAATCAAGAAAGGGGGATTGAAGATAGAAGATATGAAAGGGAAAGAGCTTCTTGTGCTTTATCATCATTGAGATTTATAATGGCAAATAGGTTATGACAATCGAGGTATAGGTTCGATCTAGAAAGTCATTATACCTGTTTGCATGGAGATCAGATAGTCGCAAACAAGGAATGCCCTAATTCACGCTAGACTCATAGTGTCTTCAAATCCTTGGACAAGTCATAGCATTAATAAGAGACAATCCAAAAACAACAAAAATAATAGGAGAACATATCCCATCCTCGCCTTTCTAGTCAAAGACATCCCGAAAAAGCTAAAAGACATGTCACCAAAAGATAAAATCAAAAGAAAACCAAGACTTGAAACCAAAACATAGTGAAATATTTAGGTTATTTGTGTTTCTTGGCATATATGTTAACATGTTTGATTTGGTCACAATGTTATCATCCTAATAAAGGACAGATAATGCTGAAAAACCATGTTGCTGCCAAGTTTGCTGAAAAATTTTGATTTGTTGAAAGCCCACTGTAGCTTGTGTCTCATCTAAAATTGACTGAATCCATGAAACTGATACTTTATTGTGGATCGACGATGCAAATGATCTTTTATTGTAGATTGTGCATGAAAAAGGAGGAATGAAAAGACAATGCTCCTCAAAACATGGGATGCTCAGGGTACCAATTCCATCACTAGATTTGGGATTTTTGCCCCAATTGTAGATTGGACCAATTTTATTATGGAAGGAGAGGAATGGAAAGGAAGGGGAAGGTGTATGAAAGGTAACCAATCTTAGGTAGATCAATAACTAGCCATGATGGGATTGGGCAAGTTTATTATGGATGGATAGGTTGTGAGTGTGTGCAAAGTGAAAGGATAAGATTGAATCTTGAAGGAGGGAGGAGAAATGTCTCTACACATGGCGCCGATTCCCTGATTTTCACCACGGTACTTTCCTAGGGCACCACCAAAGTGGTTTCCACCATTGGACGAATTTATTTCTCTTTAGTTTTTTTAGTTTTTTTTATTTTTTTGTATTTTTAATATTTTTTTGTATTTTTTGTATTTTTGATATTAGGATACTTTGAAGAGATATGCATAAAACCTAAAAAGGTGCATGATATTGATAGGATCTTCCAAAGGTTCTCCATCTGGTGTTGAGAGCTGATATGCACTTGATCCATAAACTGCTGTGATGACATAGGGACCAAGCCAATTGGGCTCAAATTTTCCTTTCTTTTCTTGGTCCCATTGGTTCTTAGGATTATCTCTCAATATTAAGTCACCCACCTCAAATGTGAAAGGATTTACCTTATGATTGTAGTTGTGACTCATTCTCTATTGTTAGGCTTTACGAAGATGATAAGCAATTTGTTGTCGCTCATCCAATAGTTTTAGTTCCTGTAAGTGGGAGACCCTGTAGTCTTCGTCATTGATTATATCGCACAAAGAAACTCGTAAGGATGGTAACTTGACCTCAATAGGAAAGATAGCTTCGACACCATAAACAAGTGAATAAGGGGTAGCTCCAGTAGGTGTGCAAACACTTGTGCGATAAGCCCAAAGTGCGAGATTAAGTTGGATGTGCCAATCTCAACCAGCATCATCGACTAGCTTTTTGAGGATTTTGAGAATGGTTTGATTAGACGCGTCAACTTGACCATTACCTTGGGGATAGTATGGAGTGGATAAGCGGTGGTTAATATGGAAGTGATCATAAAGTTCACGAACATCCTAGCTCTTAAGGGTCACCTGTTATCTGTGATAATGGAAAGGGGAACATTGTAGCAACATATTATATAGTTAAGGATGAATGTAGCAATCTATTTTCCAGTAACTTGGGTGAGAAGAATGACTTCAATCCATTTGTGAAATATTATGTGGCAGTGATAATGAAATTATGGCCATTGGAAGAAGGAGGGTGAATCTTGCCTATGGGATTGAGTCCCCACTGACAAAAGGGCCAAGAAGTCGCGATCGATTGAAGTTCTTGAGTTGGTGGATGGATAAGGTCTCCATGAATCTGACATTTCTTACATTTCTTGACAAACTGATATGAGTCTTTTACCACAGTGGGCCAATAGTATCTAGTCCTGATAAATTTCTTGGCTAAGGTTGAACCACTAGAGTGGGAACCACATATACCTCCTGTAGACACCTAAAAATGTCTCATTAATCATGTACTAATTATTCGTCTAATTGATTAAATAATTCTTTAATTATTTAATTAAGTTAATTAATCTTATTCTTCTAATTTCATATTTCTTCATAATCTTACTAATTATTCTATTTTCTATTTCTATCATCATTTAATCATTTTAATCATTTTCTCAATAATAATTAAATATTTATTATTTAATTAATTATGGTTAATTCCCCAATTTAAATAATCTTTATTATTTAAATAAATTAATTCTCAATTTAAATAATCTTTATTATTTAAATAAATTAATTCTTAATTTCTATTTCCTATTTTATCATCATTTAATCATTTTTTTCTAAATATTAATTAAATATTTATTATTTAATTAATTCTGGTTAATTCCCCAGTTTAAATAATCTTTATTATTTAAATAAATTAATTATCAATTTCTATTTCCTATTCTATCATCATTTAATAATTTTAATAATTTTAATAATTTTCTAAATATTAATTAAATATTTATTATTTAATTAATTCTAATTAATTCCCTAATTTAAATAATCTTTGTTATTTAAATAAATTAATTCTCAATTTCTACCTCTAATCATCTAATCATTCAACCATTTTCTAAATATTAATTATTTAATTAATTATGATTTAATCCTTTAATTTAAATAATCTTTATTATTAAATTAAATTCCATTTCTAAATAATTAAATAGTTTCTTTAAATTATTTAATTAACTAATAGATTCTTCTAGTTCTCCAAATTCTATTTTCATTTAATTTCTTATTTCTTCCAAATTCAAATACATGTACATGATTTCAAAAACCAAATTGAAAATCAAAGTCAAGTTCTAAATATATTCAAATGCTAAATTGAATTAATAAATTCAATATTTGAATTAAAATCTCATGCAAAGATTAAATTAAAAATATAAATCTAAATGCAAGCACATGCTAAATTAATTAATTCAATCAATTAATTAATTAAATCATTTATCTCTCCAATCTCTATTTCTATCTTTCAGTTAGCTTTTTCTAAATTAAGCTCTCTGTGTCATCTTCTTTATTTCCTCCAATCATTCTTTTTCTTCCTTCAGTCAACTTTTTCTCAATCAGTTGACTCAATTAATCTATTCAATCTATTGAGTTTCACTCCTATAATCAATAGTTCAACTATCAATTTTCATTTGAGCTCACCTGAGTTCACACCTCTTGATCAATCTGTTCCACCTTTCAATCAATCTCATCCAATTTTCTATAAATTGAGCATCCAATCTCCATTTTCAACAATCACGAACTTTGAATCTTTGCGTCACTTGCAGGTTACCAGCGCAATATATGAGAGCTATCATACCATGAAGAGGAGAAGAGCAATGAAAGTTCTATGTAGTCACGAAATAGGGAGTTTTTATTGATTTGATTTATAATTCCTATTTCTTAATTGCGTTATTCCATTGTATTGTTTGTTAAAATCTTTGATTAGAAGGGATTCGTGATTTCCCTTGTTCCTAATTGATTACTTTGTTAATAGAAGATGAATTTTGCATCCCACACCTCCATGAACCTCTCATAACACAATTTGAGCTTTGCCACTTTCTAGCATATAAGAAGAGTGCCATCTAGACCTTGACGGTAAAGGGTGTCGGCTAAAATGATATAGCGAGAAGATTGATAGATAAAAGTACGACGCTGCTTGTTGGATAGGTCAGGGGAAGGATATTGTTGCGAAGGTATGTAAAAATGGGACCGTACCAAGGGGAATTAGGACCAATGACACAAATCATCTCGGAAGGAGTGATCTCATATGAGGGGACCAAAACATTGTCCACCAAGAACTCATAGTGGGTCTCATTCTACGGTAAATCAATCAATGAAGCAATAGTAGCCATGGCATCTGCAACTCGATTGTTTTCCCTTAAAATCTGTTCAAAGACTCTCTATGAAGTATTTGTTGAAATCATCTACCATTTTCTTATAAGGCAATAATTTTTCATCTTTTGTTTGGTAGTAATCATTTGCTTGACGAATTACAAGTTGAGAGTCCCCAAAAACATGAAGTTCCTTGATCTTCCACTGAACTGCAACTTGTAATCCCATTGTTAATGTCTCATATTCTGCTATGTTATTAGTGAAGGGAAATGACAACTGATAGGATTTAGGAATGGAATCCCCTTGAGGTGGGATAAAGAGGATGCCAACTCCTACATCATGTTGCGTGTATGAACCATCAAAATATAATTTCTAAGGCTTTGTGTATCACCGCCAGAATGGATTCATCTGGAAACTTTGAAGTCATGGGAGTATCATCAATCATGGGTGCATCTGCCAATTGATCTGCAATAGCTTGTCCTTTAATTGCTTTTCTACCTATATATTCGATGTCGAATTCACTTAGGATCATAACCCATTTAGCTAATTTGTGAGTGAGTGTTACCTTATTGAGAAGATATTTTAGTGGATCTATCCTTGCAACGATCTTGGTTTTATGAGTTAGCATGTAATGTCATAATTTCTGTGAGGCAAAAACCACAACAAGATATGCACGCTCAATCCGTGTGTAGTTAAGCTCATAACCAACCAAAGTGCGACTGATGTAATTTATAGGTCTTTCTTTGCCTTCATTGTCCTATTGTGCCAAGAGTGCCCCCAGTGTTGTTTGTGTAGCTGATATATATAGTAACATGGGTTTTCCTGGAATTGGCGGCATCAAAACTGGTGGATTTAGGAGATAATCTTTGAGTATCTAAAAAGCCTACTGGCATTTATCATCCCACTTGAATTTCATATTTTTGTGGAGTAGATATTGAAAAAGATGACATTTATCTGCAAGTTGAGCTATGAATCTCTGTATAGACTGGAGTCTTCCCTGTAGAGACCGAAGTTGACTAATGTTCTCTTGTGGTGACATTTCTAATATAGCTCTAACTTTTGTTGGATCAACTTCAATTCCTCTCTTTGAGACAATGTATCTAAGGAGTTTCTCGAAGGTTACTCCAAAGACACACTTCTTAGGATTTATTCTTACTTTATATTTCTCTAGTTGATCGAAGACCACTGAAAGGATGTCCAAATGTGTTTCTCTTTCTAATGATTTTCCCAGGAGGTCGTCAACATAATATTCCATAATAACATGCATAAGATTGTGAAAGATGGTAGTCATAGCTCGTTGGTATGTGGCACCTGCATTCTTTAGTCCGAAGGTCATGACGTTCCAACAAAAAGTTCCCAGGGACAAGTAAATGTTGTTTTGTGTTGATCTTTAGGTGCGATTCTTATTTGGTTGTAACCAAAAAATCCATCCATCAAAGATAACATTGCATGACCAGCTGTAAGATCCACTATCAAGTCAATATTTGGCAGCGGAAAGTCATCTTTAGGATAAGATTTGTATATAGCATACCAGGGTATATGAACAATGATAACAAAGAGATGTTCATTTGGAAAAGAATCATCAATGATAGGTGTATGCGGTGAAAAGTGATGATAAAAAAAACAATATTCAAAGATTAACAAGGATGCAACCACAAAACCCTAGTCTAACAATGAAAGCAATCAACCATACACAAATGAAGATACTTAAGACCATGCAAATCAACAAAATAAACCAAATATAACATTCACATGTCAAGTAGGGTTTCAATTTTATATGTGCCTAAGAGCTCAACAAAGAACGTATTGTTGTTGATAGCTTGATCGGAAGAATTCTTAATTGAAGTAGTTGTTAGACACATTGATTAGGGTTGATAATGAAGGATAGTATCCTCTTATATAGAGAACACTGTAAGAAATGGAAGGATAAGATTAAGAGGTGTAAAGATAAATGGTCGGCTAGGATTAAAGGGTAGGTAGAGGAAATAATTAAATAATAAAGGGGGTAGGTAAAAGAAGAATTAAGAGATGAATGCCACGTGTCATGGGTAGAAAAGGATAATGAATTAATTAAATAAAATATTAATTTAATTTAAGAAATAGACAATTTAAAAAAAAAAATTTATTTAAATGAGGAAAGGATTAGAAAGGGCTAATGTGAATTAATTAAATAAATAAAGATTTATTTAATTAATAGAAGAATTAGGCTAAAATAATTAATCAAATAAAAATATTTATTTAATTAGACATGACAATTTTAGGTGTCTACAATAGGTTATTGAGGCTGATGTGTGAGTCTGGACAAGAAGTCAGCTACTCTATTTTCTTTTCTTGGCTTATCTATGATAGTAATATCAAACTCCTACATTAGAAGTAACCATCTAGCAAGTCTACTAGAAACAATTGGTTTTTTCATGAGGTATCTGATTGTTGTATGGTCAATGTAGTTATACACTTGGTATCTTGTTACATAATGTCTGAACTTGTTGAGGGCATATATTACTGACAACATTTTTTTTGTTATAGCATAATTTAATTTAGCTCCTTGCAAATTTTTACTGATGTAATAGATTGCATTCACAATAGCTCCATCTTTCTATGCTAAAACTGCTCCAACTGCATGGTTAGAGGCAACGATATAAATATAGAAAGGCAGATTCCATTTAGGTCCTTGAAGGATTGGAGCTTGAGTGAGTATAGCTTTGAGATCCTGGAAGGCTTTGTCACATGTTGGTGTCCACTGAAAATTCACATCCTTCAATAATAGACCATACAAGGGACTTGCTATGGTGCTGAAATTTTTAATGAATCTCCTATAGTAACCAACAGGACTAAAAAAACTATGAACATCTTTTTGTTTGGTGGGAATTGGAAGAGTTTGAATTACTTGAATCTTAGTAGGATCTACGTGAATTCCTATAGCTGAGATGAAGTGTCCTAATACCACTTCTTCTTGCATCATGAGAAATAATTTCTCACTATTTAGTGAAAGATTATGACCCTCACACCATTGCAAAACTTTTGATAAGTTATCAAGTGCTTCCTAAAATTCATCTCCGTAAGTGGTGATATCATCCATGTAGATTTCCATGCAATTGTGATAAATATTAGCAAAGATGCTTAAGACTGCCCTTTGAAATGTTGTTTGAGCATTACACAATCCAAATGGAAGAACATAGTAGGCTTAGGTTTCCTAGGGATAGTGAAGGTTGTTTTGTCATGATCCTCTAGTGCTATCTAAATATGATTATAGCCACTAAAATTGTGAAGAAATGAAAAACTTTTTACTTGCTAGGGAATGTAAAACTTGATTAATGAAGGGAAGTGGAAAATGATCATTTTTTGTAGCTTTGTTCAATTCCCCATAATCCATACATACTCTCCATTTTCCATTCTTTTTTAGAACAATCATCAAAGGTGAGACCCATTCACTATCTGAAATAGGGTAAATAAAACATGCATCCAGTATTTTCTGTAATTCAATCTTGACAATTTCTCTAAGAGTTGGGTTAATCCTTCTCCATGGTTTTCTGATTGGGTTAGTGTGCTTCTATATATATGTTCTATGGGTACATAATTTGGGATCCAATCCTACCATGTCAGTGTAGTCCCATGCAAATGCAATCTTGTGCTTTTGTAGCAATTGTTTCAATGAATTCTCTTGTTGTGTAGAGAGATTAGAATTCACAATGAGCTACTTCCCAGAGGCTACTTCAATATGTTTAGTTATTTCCTTCATGGAAGCTTCATTCAGACTAGGTAGCTTTATTTAATGGTGCAAAAAAGTTTGGAGTAGTGCAAGAGAATTAGCCAGTAGCAGTTGTGATGGACATACATAATTGTCCAAAGTATCCCCCCCTGCAACATGCGCTGCACATGTATTATTTAATACCTTTATCAAGAGTTGATCTTCATCATGTAATTGGAGTAGAGGACTCCTATCAATCATCATTTGGGTTGCTAGATATTTTCTATCTTCTTCTGGTTCATTACCAAGATCAGGCCAAATAAATTGCTCTGACTCTTCATGTGGTTGAACGGGTGGATAAAGTGTTAATTTCTTTGTACTATCTCTATTTAAAATAGTCATATCTCTTGAAATATATCCTATATAAGCATCTATAGTGGCTAGCCAAGGTCTTCCCAAAATTACTGGATACCCTCCCAAGGTTGCTTTTGGGGATAAAATCATAAAATCAGCTGGATACTCCCAAGAATCAAGAGTTACTACAATGTCTTCTAGCATACCATTTGGCTTAATAGTGGAATTGTCTACTAGTTGAAGAATTGTATGAGTAGGCCTTATGTTTTCCAAATTTAGATTTTGCTTGATTTCTTTGGTCATGACATTGATAGAAGCTCCTAAATCTACAAGGGCATTTTGAGCTATATTCCATTTATCATTATTGCAACTATTGGGCTACCAGGGTTTAAATACTTAGGCATTATTACTTTTCCTAGCATGATATCAACCAAATTACTCATTACATGTACTGTTGTAGGATCTTTCTTCTTCGTCCCAGTTTCTTCAAGCATGCTTCTCTAATAGGTTTACTATATATGGGAGCATCTTTAATGGCTTGAAAGAGAGGTATTTTAACACACACATGCGAAAGCTGATCCAAGAAATCAAAGGTTGGCTCACAGGTGGGCTTAGGTTGAGCTAATCTTTGAGGAAATGGAGGATCTAGGTCCTTAGGATCTTTAGTTGGCTAGATAGGAGTAGAACCTACCTGGTCCTCTTGTTCACAGGATAATTCTATGATAATAGGAGTAATAGGTGGTGGTAAGTTTTTTCCTAACCGAAGATGTACATTACTAATACTAATTGCATATGTAGGGTATTGACTGAACTTTGTAGAATAAGCCGATTGTTTCTATTGTGGCTTATTATTGGGATTACGAGCAGGTTGGGTTGGTAATTGAGTAGGCTATGGTGGTACATTAGTAGATGCAGGGCTCATAATGGCTTAATGACTAGTAGGTTGATTTAGTTAGAGATATCTAACTAGTTTATTGGGCCATTGCTGGCCACTCCATGATTGAGATTGATGCCAATTGATTTGTTGTGGCCGCCAGTTCCCTTGGGGTGGTTTCCATTGAGGTTGGGGGCTTGACCAAGAGTTTGGTTGATAAATCCATGGTTGAGCGCCATAGTGGCCAAAATTTGGTGGATATTGGATCTGCCACTGATTATTAGATGTATAAGAGTATGAACCATTAAAAGATAAGGGATCAGGTGGCATACCTTGTCTGGGAACCCATAGTTTCCTTTGTGCTACATAGAAAACTTGGCCTTCATCATCTTCTAGTGGATGAAACTTTGGTTGATTGGATCTGTTGTCAATGCTTGCCAATTTTTTGCATATGCAATCCCTCTTCTTCTATCTATAATGAGGATATAATTCAGCCAACAATGCCTCTATAGCCTCCTACTTTTGTTTTTCCTAAAGAGTATCTATTTGTGTGGCCATATGGTTGATAATATCTTGCTGAAATTTTTGAGTAAATTGGTCAACTCTATTCTTGACACACCAGAGTTAGATTTGCTAGATGTATATTGATATCCTCTAGATTTATTTAATGCAGCTCTAGAATAGTTCTAACAAATTTGTTGTATATCATTGCAAGTTGCTTGTGTTATATCTCCTCCTGCCATGAGATTTAGTGCTTCAATACATTCCTCATTAATTATCCTCAAGAAGACCAATTTTTGAGAATTTTCACTTAACTGGCTATGTTTTGATTTATTCAAGTTGAAGAGAAACTTCTCTATGTAGTCTTCCAAAGATTCCTCATCTTTTTGCTTCTTGCGAAATATATCATCTCCCCTCATATCACTTACTTTACAATATAAGGAAATTTTCTTTGATATTGTCCCAATCAACTATAAAATCTTCTTCTAAAGTCATAAACCAACAAAGGGTAGAATATTTCAAAGTGGAGGGAAACAACTTAATTCTGTGTGAATCTGTAGTATAATCATAACTTCAGCATAACACATCAAACTCAAAAAGAAAGGTATCTAGATCTTTAGTTATAAGGCCATAAAAATGAGGAAGGGAAACATGAGGGATATTCTTCAAATTGGCATTGGATCTCTGTGCTGAAATAGGAAACATGAAGGCAAGATCAAGAGGTGGGGGTGGATTATTATCACCTCCCCCACCATCTCTACCACCTCCACCACTTAGGCCTGCCATATTGCCATCATATAATACCAATGCCACAAAAGGATTCTCTTAAAAAGGTGGCTCAGATTGAGGTATGAGGTTATCTAAGATGTTATAATCTAGGTTTGGAAAAAGTTGTGCAAAAGGATTAATTTCTAGCTCAATATTCTGTTTTTAGGTGGATATTCTTCAAAGTGACTTAGGTTAGAAAGGAATCTCCCAAGGGGATCTCTTCTTCTATGCATATAGTTATTGTAAAAACAACATTATACCTGCATGAATAACTTAATGTAATCTATAAAATAAAGTAATGACTTTAACAAATGAAATTCTATATTCTAGAAACTCTCAGTTTGTCACCATCCTTGGCAACGGTGCCAAAAATGTTGTCACAAAACAATGGATGTTAAACATAACATAATACTTAGCTTAGAGACACATGTTTCTAATTGAGAAGCTATCCAAAACCCCACTATCCTAGCTCATTTATATTATCAATTCGAGGTCATACAACTTGAAATGGGACAACAAAATATATGCACCAAGAGTGTCAAGGAATGACTAGAAATACTGAATAAACATTCATGAGGAAGTAACTTTGCTCTGAATTAGGACTTAGAGAAACTATACTAACTTCTACCCACAAAATGTATGTGCTTCTAATCTATGTAGAAATGACTATTCTATTCTGCGGTGGCTGCAGGAATAGACACAGAGTAACAGTCCAGTAGCTACAGGAATGAACAGTGAGTAACCTAATAGAAAAAAATTAAGAAACTTTTAAAGATAACATACATAAAAACAACCAGACAAAATCCTCACCAAGTGGGACCCCTTGAGTGAGTCTTTTGGACTATAAGTTACAACAAAAGTTCACTATAGAGCTCACATAATCATTTCACAACACCATGAACTTATTCAGGAAATTAAATGCGCTTTCTTATTCAAAATCAATTTAACAACATAACATAGTCTAATATCAAAATAACAACCACTAACTAACTAGGAAACTTGAGAAGGATTTATAACGTTCTTCCTTACAACGGTTTTCCACAAGAGCTGCCCACTTCCTAATATCTAAGTGGAGGCTTTTATTTAGGATATGAAATCTAAGAGAACTAAGAAAATAAGACTCTGCTTCATTCTTGAACATTTGTAAATCTTTCCTAGATACGCTCCAACATTCAACATGACTATTAACATATTATTAACAAATCATGACTACTTTTGAAGGTTCCTTAATGAGCTTTGAACAACTAATCTCTGAATTATAGCAACCCTTGAACTTTTCATGCCTAGCTGCGGAGTCCTATCCATGTTGCCATGATGCTATCAATAAAGCCCTATTTCAACACAAAAGTCTTCCATGCAACTGCAACACCAAGGTTATAACAAGCACTCCCATCCACATTTCATGATTATTCATTGTAACACATTCATCAACCATACAAAGATAATAAGTATTTATATTTGCATTCATAAGGTTTACTACTTCATCAAAATAAAGGTCCCAAACTATAAACAACATGATTATCAAGTAGGTTTAAAAATTCAGTCAAAACATATTATAGTCCCATCAATAAATATATAAGAGTCCTAAGTATGATAAAATGTCTACAAATAAAGGCATAAAACTAAGACTCATCACTCTCCATTTCTCTATTTCTCCCCCTTTGACATCATGGACAAAAGGGTCCCTCCAACAAAATAAACATAAAAAAGGAAAGAGTATGAAAAATGCATATCAACCAAAAATAATGCTTAACTACTCTTCTTTTGAAAAATCTACTTATATTTCTCCTTGAGTTCCGAAAGGAAAACCTTCCAGGAATGCACTGCTAGTTTGATACTCACAAATAAGCTTCTAGTTTCAACTATCCGATCAATAGAATGGGATAATGTGAACTCTTGCTCCACTTCTCTTCTCTTCAACTGCTTCTTTACTCCTTAGACTCCTTTCTCACATAATGTAGAAAATGATCTCAAAGTTGTGTATTTATCTTGCCAATTTCTTTTGGAGTTTACTCGCCAAAAAGAGCATCTTGTCAATGATGTCAACATCATTACTAAAATACTGGATTGTATATCCAACATAGTCATCCTGAACCCACAACATGAACCACTTGAAAGAGGAGGGGGATGAATGATTTTCCTTGAGAACTCCCCCTGAGACAAAGAAACAAGCTCAGTTATCAGAGGAAGAAGTGTTGGCACCAAATTTTGGTACACTAGGTTTGCTTTCTTTATTTACTTCCTTATTTCTCCATACCATGACTTTCTTTTTCTTCAACTCACAAGTCTTGACCACATTCTTCTACATAAATTTTTTCATAGAAAACACTTTTCTATGCTTATTAGCATAATGTCCGGATTGTTTGCATTTATAACATTTGATGTTCCTCTACACTAAATTTAATAAATGTATTCTAGATCCGCACTGTTTAGCTTTATGACCATAACCATTGCATAGATGACAATGGCCATGAAAATTTATATTCATCCTAACTGGATAATAATTCTGACTCATAACATGATTCCTAAAATAATTTTCTTTATGACCAAACTTATTGCAATTATAACATTGAGTATTTTATTCCTTCACGCTTCTACATATTGTAGCCTTTTGACCAAATTTATTGCATTGAAAACAATAACCATTAATGATGGGTACCTTTGTGCATCCATTTGACCAACCGACGTCTTCTTACAATAGATCTCTGATTCTAGATTTTGCTTGCATCTTCAGGTTTCCTTTTTGCTTCTACCTTAACTTCTTGTTCCAAAATCCTAGTCTAGTCTTTTCTTCATCACATTTCTGCATGTTAATCAAGTCATCCAATAGTTTATTGCTTTTATGAATTTTGGTTTCTACCTTCAGCTTCTTCACTTCTTGTTCCAACTTCTCACATTCTTCAGTCTTTAGTTTAATTGAATCTTTTAGAGTTTCTTCCACTTTGTTCTTTTCCTCATTTTTTCAGCATCAGATCTTTAATGGTTTCATTCGCCTACTTCAACTAACTATTAACTTCCTTATTTCTCAACTTGAACTTCTGGTTTGTTCTCACAGTTTCACTAAACATTCATCTACTTCTCTGATGTTTTCTTTCAATTCCTCATTCTTTGATTCCACACTTTCCAGATCTTCAAGAGATATCTTCAATTCCTCATCCAGATGATAGTCTTTAGTCATACTCATCAGTGCCATGATTCAACCAGAAAGGATCTCCCTCAAGTGGATGAACTAATAAATAAGAGACCAAGCTTTGATACCAATTGTTGGATGGTTGAATAGTCTAGAATATTGAGAGGGAGGTGAATCAATATTCCCACAATAATACAAACTTTCCATTGATTTGACATTCGCAATTAATCTAATCAACACAAATAGCATATGCATAATAAATATAAAACATAATCACAAGATAGACACTAGATTTTTATATGTAGAAAACTCAAATGGGAAAAACCACAGAGAGGGTTAACTCTCAAGATAGTATATCTAGTTATATGGTGTTTACAAAAGGGTAGCTCATTTTTGGATGGCTCACTACCAATTTAAAATGCAACTCACTACCAAAATGCTCATTGCAATAGAATTAAGTGAACTGAAGAAAATTGCATCTCCAAATGGATGGGGTCAGTTCCAAGATAAGCCCAGATATCCAAATAACAACTCATGGTAGATCAAGTAAGGGATCTCTCTAACCTGTCCATAACTACTTGCAATAGATCTGGTAAGGGATTACTACAACTCTATCCACAATTGCCTGCAGCAGATTTGGTGAAGGATTACTGCAACTATGTACACACACTTTCCACACTTACACACACACACCTTTGTGTGTGTGTGAAAATTGGAATAAGTATCTGCAAGCCGTAAGACACAATATTTCAATTAATTCATTACATGTATGGTTAGACAGATATAAGCATGAATAATAAAACCATCACAAATCGACTAATTGCCTTCTAAAAGATGTGAGTATAGACTTGCTCTCAAATTTGTATAAGCAATACCAATTACTAAACTACACCAAGATGAAGGATTTAATCTATATGAGCATGATATTAAACTAAATGGATGCAAGATTATGCTAGATGGATGAATAGTAAGCTATATCAATTCAAGCAATCACAATTGAACTAAATATGCTAAAAGCTAAACTAATATGCAATAGTCTCAAAAAAAAAGCAAGCACAATATCTTCAATGACTCTAGAGCAAAAACTGTATAATAAGAATAAATCTCCAGGGTGTTTTGAATGAGAGATGAAAGTTGAATTTATAGAGAATCAAAAGAGAGACCAATGGTCAAGATCAATTAGCAACGAGCGGTTGAGATTATTCAAGAAAAAACACAATTTTAGGATAATTGAAATAATTGAGAGACCAGATTTAGTTAATCTTGAGATAGATGCCAATTATAGTTTGATTGAAATGCATTCAGATTATAAGTTTGAGTTTGCATTGGAGATAAAATTCAATCAATTCCATGCACTTGTGATAAAAATAGGTGATTCCATGCGATTTCTTTGATTTATTCAAGAAAAAAGTCTTTTCAATGCAACTGAACTTCTTTTCTCAAAATCTTTGAGTTCAAATTTTAGAGAATGATTAATAATTCAATTTAATAGCTTTTCTGATTTCAAGTTATCTCAATTTAGAAGAAGGAATAATATCTCAAGTTTGATTTCTCTCTCAATTCAATTCTTTTCTTTTATTTTCAATTTAACTCTTGCTTTGCATATTGATTCCTCTTTTGTAATAAATCTCTCTTTTTTGTAAATTAATTCCTTTTTGCATGATTAAACGGAAAATTTATTAATTAATTAAATATGATAGGATATTTAATAAATTAAACAAGATAATTGATCAAAATGATATTCTTGGAGTGATTTAATTAATTAAATAAATATTTAATTAATATAGAATAATTCACTTGCCATGTGACATTTAATGATTGAAGAATTAATTAATTGTGTGCTCAAAGTTGATTTAATTGCTTTTGGTTAGGACCTTGGTAATGGTGTCGAGATTAGGGGCCCATGGTTTAGATGACCATTTTTAGGGTATTACATTTGCCCCTCTTTCAATTAATGTGCGAGCAATGTGTTGGTTCAAAGAATAGTTGATGTCAAGGAGATACTAGTTCTGAACTTGATTGATCATGAACAGATGAAGAGCGAGGTGTTTAGCTTGTTTTGAAGTGATGAAACTCAACAAAGTTGATTAAAGCGATATCGATCGTGAACTTTATTGAACTAGGACCGATGAAGAGCAAATATATCAAACTTGAACTTGATTGATGAAGAAGCGAATCTTACTGATCTAGAAATTGATTGAACTAGACACAGTGAGCGAAGATAAAATCGATGTTGAACTTGATGGATAAAGACACGATGAGCGAAGATAAACTGTAAAACTTGATTTGATGCGATGAAACTGAACACCTGCTTAGATTGAGCGTGTGATCTGTTGGTGCCCAAAACCACAATTTGGAAAACAAAAAGACTTGCCAAATCCTTAAGGAGTCCAATCGGCTTTGGCCAACAAACAGGGATGGTCAAAAATCAAATTCCTCTGCACTTTAGGCTCCACTGAATCTAGGTGGGTGTGCCTCTTCCTCTCAAGCACAAAAGAGGTTATTTATAGTGTATTTAAACCTTCTAGCAAGTTTACACAACTGGCAAATTATTGTTCCACAATTATGCTTTATTATGTGCTTTAACTGAATGCTTTGAAAATAAATGATTGTAAATGTATATTGAAAATGAGATTGCTTTCAGGACTTAAATAAAATATGCATAGATCAGTTCATATAGGATTTGGGAAGAATGTTTCTCTATCAAGGACCTTGAATGCATACAGATAAAAACCTTAAAAGATCAATAACATACCAGTGCCTCTATCCAAGAATATATATGACACTTTGTGGACAAACTATCTTATCAACTCAAGAGACGATTTCTCATCAACTATGAAGGTTCAGTATGTGTTACACAAACAATAAGAACTCAATCTTTCACTTAATGCAATGACATGTGATTCACATTATAACAAGTCTATAAACAGATTTATCAAGAGGACAAAGATAACTCATCAACACAAAAGTGTACACAATATTTGGAAAAGAGACAATGAACCGTGTATATCAATCTTCAGGAACTAATTGCATACATAAGCTGCACTTGTAAATACTTCATTACAGATTGCTTGCACAAAATGATACTTCTTCTTCCTATATACTTTTCTGAAACAAAATGATATTCAATCCCTACAACATGTTGTTCTTATGACCCCCCTTTTACAGAAAAAAATGACTCCCTATAAGTATGTAAATCAAAAGGCATATATGAAAGGACACACCCTTTCATACACAAAAATGAGTTACAGACAGTTTCCCTCCAAAGGACACACCCTTTGGTTTAATAAAAATTACAAATGAGAACCCTTAAAAAATACTAAATGATGCTTTAATAATGTAACTTCTAATCTTCGTCTCGATAAAAAATTTCAGCAAATATTCATCATCCTCTCATTATTTTCTGCACACAAAGATAAGCCAATCAAATTCCTTGATTAAAATATCTCACCTTCAATTAGGTCTTAATTGGAAGAATCAATAATCTTTATTTCCTTATACAAATACTTGTTAAAATAATTCATTTAAATCCAAGTATTAAACACTTGTAAATATTTATTTTAATAAGATAATTTACCATAATGATAGTTTTTTCATAATCTAAGGTAAAAGATTCTATATGACAAGTAAAACAAAATACTTCCCGTTTATTATTTTAAGGAATCGGTATTTCAGTCGTATTTCCTCCTTGTAGTATGAGCTATACTTTTAACTTTAGTTTTTTCATTTGCTGCACATCCATTCGTGCCACGTATCTGCTTTTGATTGGCTCCAGGGTCTTTATCCTACCACCTTAGTACGAACTGGACTCACCCCTGAAATGAGGCTTTTTTAATTGCTTCCTCAGCAGGCCCCACCACCCAGTCGCCATGTCACGACGAATATACATCGAGCACCTTCCGATCATGGTATAGCGACCACCATTGGATTGATTCATCCGATCTTCCTTATCTACTCAGACTCTAACATTGCCATAGCATCTTTCTCTTCTCTTTGTCTGTCCGTTCCACGTGTCATTCTTTGGTTCACCCGCAGATCCACCTTGACTGCCACTGGACAACATCTGTCTTGCCATTTCATCCACCACTGGACCTGGGTTCTTCTTTAGCACTCTGCCACATGGCACATCTTGATTTGCTTGCAAATCCATTGGGATGACACTTCATTTGCCACCTTGGCAGTCGCTATGTCATAGGGAATATGGGTCATGCAAGTTTCTATTGTGGTATAGCGACAGTTGTTAGATCTTCCTTGATCTCCACTGATCCATCCGAACTTGCATGCTCGTTAATCATCATTTTCAACATGTGCTTAGTCGCCAAGCCGCGAGGATAAATCAACATGCATCTCTATCTTGTGACATGGTGATAGCCATCAGATCCTCCATGATCACCGTCCGATCAGTCAAAATTATTCGAGCTTTAGCCTCCATTTTTGCCAGTCTGTTGTAAAACTTTGGTTTACTCAAGATACGTGTGCACATGGGGTCCACCGGCTTTAGCCTTCTTCATGCAAAAAGCCTTTTGTCTTTTGAAAGTTATCATATGGGCCGCTTTGGACTTAAACGTTAAACGATCTTATCCCACAAACAATGTGGGATAAAGGCTTTCCCTCTACTAGCGCAACACACTTAAAAGTTTCCAAAGGTTTTTCCACCGTTCTATATGTGCAGGTTTGGGAGTCTTGGCGATGCCAATTAATCTTTGGACAACTCCATTTTCTTCAGTATGCTCCTACATAGAAAACACCTGTAGTAAATGCTTGAATGATAAGAAAAAAGGCCTCCATATAACACAAAATGTTTTGTAAAAATATGTGCTAATAGTGGCTCTTTCTGGGGATGTATGTTCTCTTTAAGGACATAGCAAGATCCTAGTTATCTTTGGACAACAAACCAAAAATTGAAAACGGAAAGCAAAAAGAAAATTAAACTATTATGATACAAAAATACTCCTTGCTCATCAAGAGAAGAAATGGTTAAGATACTGCACATGAACTGGGAACTCCTGCACCTGACCATCAGTATCCTGCAAGTAATAAGAGTTTTCTCCACCTTTTTCCGAAATGATGAAAGGTCCTAGCCAAAGTGCATCGAACTTGCGATGCCTCCCTTTATCCTAATCTTTGGCATTCCATTTTAATACCCATTCCCCTTCTTCAAATGACCTTTCATATGCTTTCTTATCATGTAAAGCATTTACCATTTGCTGTCTTTGTAGGTTTATTTCCTGAGCTTCTCTTATACATTCATCCAACTCAGCCAATGTCATCAGTCTGTCTCCCATAAAATTTACTTCTTCTGAAAATTCCTCCGCAACAAATTTATAGATTGGGAGCAAATTATTCAAGGGTAACTGTGCTTCTTTGCCATATACAAGATCGTATGGAGAAAATCCTATGGACTTCTTAACTGTTACACTGTCAACCCATACTGCTAATTTCAATTTCGAATCCCAAGCTCTTTTATTATTACCCAACATCCTTTTGATAATTTTCAACAAGTTTTTATTGCTAGATTCTACTTGTCCATTTCCCCGGGGATGATAAGGTGATGAATATGACAAAGTGATGCCATAATTTTCACAGAAATAAAAAAACTCATCTGATCTGAAACACATCCCATTATCTACCACAATCTTCCGAGGTACCCCAAATCTATTAAAAATGTTTTCCAAAAGAAACTTTATCATAACTTTGCTGGTAGCCTGTCTTGTGGGAATGTCTTCAACCCACTTAGTAAAATAGTCAGTAGCCACCAAAATCCATTTATGCCCACCACTAGATTTGTTTGCTATCTCACCTATGAAGTCAATACCCCGCATCTCAAACGGTTCCTCTGTATGCATGGGTCTGAGAGGAATGGCTCCATTATACTTAAGCTTCCTTGAAAAACTTTTGACAAGCCTCACATTTCCCGATATAAGTATGGCAATCCTTGAAAACTTGAGGCCAATAATAACTGGTATTAAGAATTTTATGAGCAGTGGTTTTAGCTAAAAAGTGGCCTCCACATACACCTTCATGTAAACCTTTTAAAGCAATAGACGCTTGACACTCATCTAGACACAACAAAAGAACACCATCTCTATTTTTCCAGTATAGATCTCCATTAAGTAATACATATCTATATGTTTGAAGCTTTAAAGTTCTCTACTAACTATCATTTAAGTTATCAGGACATTTCATGTATTTAAAGAAATATACAATATTTTCATACAAGAGACACCTCTCAATGCTAATTTGTACATCCTCCAACTCTACCTGATTTACTTGTGTTACTTCAAGATTGGATTTTGCCATCAACTTTGCTAGACCTTGACCTCTTACCAACTTTGTGATTTGTAGATCAATATTAAATTTTTGGATTTGGTTTATCCATCTGCATCTCCTTCCAGTGGTTCCTGGTTGTCTAAAGATGTCTTTAACAACAACATTTGGCACATAGGAGATAACAGTGGCGCCAACTTGATAAGGTCTAAAAGATTTCACAGCTTTCACAAGAGCGTAAGCTTGTTTTTCATTCAAACCATAATTCAATTCTGATGCTTGCAATGTTTTGCTAAAAAACTCCACTGGCTATTCATGACCCTCATAATTCTTTTGTAACATGACAACAACAATAGTATGGAATGAGGCAAATGAAAACACTTGAAAAGGATTAGAGAAATCGGGCGATTTTAAAATAGGGGCTTCCTTGATGGCTCTTTTGATATTTATAAATGCCTCAAGAGCTTCATTAGTCCATTTTATTTCAAAACCCCTTTTCAACATTTTAGCGATAGGGCTTTATGATCTTAGAGAAGTTTGAAACAAACCTCCTCACAAAGTTGATTTGGCCGAAGAAAGATTGGATTGCTTTAACGGTTTTTGGGATTTAAATTTTATCAATAGCAGCAATCCTTTCTGGATCGATTCTAACTCCATCTTTTGAGACAACATGGCCTAACAATTTTCCTTCAGTAACCCCAAAATGATATTTTTTAGGATTCAAAGATATGCCATATTCTAGTGCTCTAATAAAAATCTTTCCTAGATCTGATTTTTTGCCTTTTTAGAATAAGCAGTCATATCATCCTGGTATACTGCCAAAATATAATCTATCATACCCTCAAAGGCCATGTCCATAGCCCTTTGGAATGTGGCTCCTGCATTTGTTAGTCCAAAAGGCATCCTGGCATAAACATAGGTACCCCAAGGTGTAGTGAAAGCAGTTTTGAACTTTTCTGCTTCCCTAACTTTGACTTGATTATAGCCTAAGATGCCATCCATCATAGCTAATAATTCATTCCCTATGACTTTCTACAATAGAGCTTCCATGTTAGGCAAAGCATAGTTATCTTTTAAAGATGAAACATTTAGATTTCTAAAATCTACACATAACCTAATATCACCATTTTTCTTTCTAATTGGTACTAAATTTGACACCCATATTGAGTGCCTTATAGGCTCAATAATCCCTACATTTCTCATTTTCATTAACTCCTCCTTCATCTTAGGAGCCAAGGTAGGGTTTATAGGCCTTTGCTTTTGTCTGAAAGGTTTTGCATCAAGCTTCAAAGGTATCTCATGCTGGAACAAATCTTCCCTGTATACCTTAAGGTCATCATATGACCAAGCGAAAATGTGCCTATACTTCCTCAACAGATTAATCACTTCTATTCTAATTTTTGGTGTGAGCTTCTTCCCAATATATACTTCTCTTGGGTTGCTTTCACTTCCCAAGTTTACCTTTTCAACATCTTCACATCCTCCTGAATTAGGTCTGAAATTCACTACATCTTTATCATCAAACATTCTTTCAAGCTCTATCAATCCTTTTGGAATTTTTTTTTTTTTAGCTGCAATACTTCTTGCCCAAGTATAGTTGCTTTGCTATCCTTGTCCTCCACAAGTCCATTCAAATCAATCCGCTAGTGCTCATACTGGTCTTCACAAAATAATAATTTTAGCAAATCTTTGTCATCATAAAAAACTTGCCAACTTTTTATATTGTGAGGCATTCATGGTCTGGTCTTGATTTCCACTTGAGTAATATCATCCAAAGGGATGTCATTATGCTTGATAGCCAAGTTAGCCATGAAGTCTACCCATATATTATTTGATCTTTTAGTCCAATTGATGGAGAAAGCGTCGAATAGTTCAATGCAATCCCAAATTTCATTCCTGCAGTTTCTTAATTTTTCATTTTTTCCGGCAAACTTGCCTCTAACTTGTGAAACGACTAATTCTGAATCACCATAAACTATTAGTAATTTAATGCCATGTTTATTTTCCAGTTTAAGTCCTAATAGGAGGGCCTCATATTTGGTAAAATTGTTAGTATATTCAAAAATTAACAAGAAAGAGTATTTAAATTTTTTTCCATTAGGTGAAATAAATGCAACTCCTGCTCCATTTCCTTCCTTACTGCAGACACCATCAAAGTATAATTTCTAAATTAAGTTTTCACTTTGTTTAACTGTTTGTGTAACTTTATTGATTTCTAAAGGTTTGAGATACTTACCTAGAAGTTGTCCATATCGGAATGGCAAAAGCAAGTAATTCATCATAATCAACCTCTTCTATGAGGTATGGAGATCTTGGCTCTTTGTTTATCCTCACCGTTGTCCCTTCTACTGGAATAGTAGCATAAGATAGATCGAGCTGAACGTGACCACCCACCAGATTTGACCATTTCCTGGGCAACAACATTTCGCAGTTTGCAGGAACTTGTACCACTGTGATATCTATCTTATATGTGGTATCCAGGCAAGTTGGAAACCTGAACTCTACGTCCTTCATAATACCCACCACATGTACAAACTTGTTGTCCATGGCATAACACTTACCATAAGGTGTGTCAACATGCATCTCGAGCTCTCTCATGACATCTTCAGGCATGATGTTCACTGCTGCCCCCAAATCTATCATACAATTCTTCACCATTTTATTTTTAATTAACAATTTCAAATAGAATTGATCAACTTGCGTGAGGTTTTTTGTGATAGACGTGCCTAAGTAAATCCCTGGAGGATCTTCCTTCAATTTAGAAGCGCCTTTATTTATATCACCCACATTTGATATGATTTTCAAGGTCTTATCCTTATATTCTAGAAATTTCATCACTTCAAGCAAGGGCATAGAAATTTTTACCTGAGACAACGCTTGAGATATAAAAGTTCCACCGTTTGAAGAAGGCTAACTGATTTGTTTTTTCTCCACTGGCTTGACCAGCTTTGTCGTTTCCTTTTGTTTAGTTTGTTCTCATTCCTTCCCTCTTTTGGCATTTGCATCTCTACCCTTGGCTGCATTATTATTGGCTCCACCAGATTTTGTAACTTTGGCAAAAATACCTACTGGCTTGCCCTGCTCATTATTGACATTCTTATTCCTCAACTGGTAATATCTTTTCACTTGTTCCACCGCTGCAATAGTGAAAGATTTCTTCTCTTCTTCAGTCAAATTTCTCAAAGAAGGCACTGCTTCTTCATGAAATAACTTTCTCAAAGTAGGGATATCTTCATCATCATCAGAAAAAACTTGTTGTATACTATATTGTAGATTCTCTCTTTTTTGATGCACATCAGAATAATCTTCTTCTTCAGATAAATCCTCATTTCTTCTCCAATATGGATTAGATGAAAGGGCATTCACATTTGGTTCATAATCCTCATTTTTATCTTACTCTTCTATCAAACCCTAGGCAATCATGCATTACTTTGTAGCATGAGGTAGATTACACACATCACACCATGGATACTCGTCTACAAAATTTGTGGCTTTCTTTAATGGATTGGGAGTCTCTTTGTTTGTATTAAGTTTTACTGGTTTTCCATATTTCTAATTTGTGTTATATGACATGTCATGCAACCTTGGCCTATTGTAATTTATTTGCTTGTTGTTCCTGTATTGTGGCCTTTCATTAGGATTTTGCTTACTCCTCAGGTCCTTAAGCATGTCCATGATCTGAGTAAGATCATCTTTCTTGGGAATCCTAGAGTTGTACAACTTTGGATCATCTCTCTTAGCAACCTTCCCAGCAACATTCCTATTATTTTCAATAGTAGCAACTGTCTTGAATGCTTGCTGTAAAGTGTCAGGTCTATGAGACAAAATCTCATAATGAGTTTTGCTGTCAAAAGCACTCAAATAAAAGTTAATAAAAAATGAATCAACAGGTCTGACATCTCTGGGTATTCTATTTAATACTTTATTAAATCTTTTATTAAATTCAGCAACTGATTCATTTTGATTATTTCTTATACTTGTTAATTCATGAGATGCAAATGAAGGATCATTGTGATCTCCAAATTCCTCCAAGAATAGTGTTACAAATTCCTGCCAGCTGCAAATACATCTATCAGGAAGGTTTCTATACCATTCTCCTGCATCATCTGTCAGAGACTGAACAAACAATTTCATGAATATATCTTCATGAGGAATCTCAAATTCTTCGATGATATTTTTTATATTAACTACATGTTGTTCTATTGCATCAACTCCATTTCCTTAGAATTTGGGGATTGCTAACCTTAAATCATTTGTGATCTGATTTGGATAAGCAACAATGCCAGTGAAATCCTATTACTACTTATCAAGTTGCCATTAGTTTTATGTTCAAAGTTATTCTATATACTCTAGTCGGTTACGACTACCAAAATATTCAGTCAGTATGAATAGTCTAGTCGGTTATCGAAGAAAGTAGTCTCAGAGCGTAGTATACACCGAGCTGTCTACCGAGTATCATTCTATGTCTATTGAGCAACAAAGATGACACACCAAGTTGATTTACACCGAGTGAAAAGTGTTACCAAATTCATTGAACCTGGACATACATATAAAAATGTATTACAAGATCGAGGAACATCTAACCGTTATCACATTGGAAATTGCACTTAAAGATTGTGTATGACTTTGAGGTCATCTAACCAATGAAATATTTTGCATGGTTCTTCATTTGATAAAACATGTTTGTAAGATCAAAGCAATGAAAGGATCACCATCATAAGAGATCTATTTATACAACATGGATTAAGATCAGAAATATACATGTAGCATGACAGAAAGGAAGATATAGAGATATATGAAGCAAGACATGTGAAAGCACCAAGTGTTATGACTATTATAGAGACATAGAGGTCACCGAGAAGGATTTCAAAGAACAGTCAAAGAACAGAGTAAACAGAAGGGTTTACTGAGTTACTATATGGGTTACCGAGGTATGCTATAAGCAAGGTAATCTAATTCTGAGCACATAGAATCTGCTATAACATTTCAGATGTAAAGTTGCAGATAATTGTAATGATTTATTGTAATATTTTGAAATTGTAAGAGAAACCTTTAACAGGGTAAAAGACTCTAATCAAGTCTATAAATTGTAAAGCCTCTAACCAGGTGCAACATTTAGATTAAGTGTTGTAAAATCCTTTAGCAAGGTAGATCTAATAGATCTTGTTACTCCAAACAGGGTAAGCTATTAGAAATAGATAAACATGTAGCTCTAACCGAGCACTCTTTATTATTGCAGTAGTGAAGTTGTGGGTGCCATCCCCACCACAGTTTTTCTCTCTAACCAAGAGTTTCTGCATAACCAAAATATATGTGTTATGGAGTGAATCATGTATGATTGTTATCTATTTGTTTTAGCTTTATATTATGTTACTGCACTATTCGGTTTATGCATAATAGTAAAGTTATTATTGAAGAAAAGTTTTGAAGTACTGATTCACCCCTCCCCTCTTAGTACATTAGCTTTCCATATTGGGCCTAACAATTGGTATCAGAGCTTGAATCTTGGAAAAGGGTTTAACTGCCTAAAGAGAAAGATCTTATCAATGGAAGGCTATAAATAATCTTGGAGGATTGTGTATCTGCAAGAAGAGCTAGATCATGCTAAACAAGTGATTGCAGACATGCAAAGACAAATGCAAAAATCTCTAAAAGTGAGAAGAAGATTATCTGATGATTTGCAGGACTCTCAAGAGTTAGTGGAACAAATTGAGACATCATCTGAGAACAATATATCTGAAGAGACTGAAGAAATAATTGGAGTAATTAGAGAAAAGAACAAAGCACTAGCTGATCAACTAAAAGCAATGAAAAAAGAACATGAACATTTCAGCACACAGAAGACTGAAAATCTTGATGCATTAAGGATAGTTGAGGATAAAGTAAGAGATCTAAAAAGAGAGAAACAACAACTTGAAGTCTTAGTATCTGATAAGAATGATGAAATCACAAGGTTGACTCGAATTCAACAAAATCTGTCAGATCAACTAGGTTATGCACATCATGAAGCAATTTTGAAGGATAATGAGAATCAAGCATTGAAACTTGAAGTATCAAGGTTGATCGATGAACTTGAAACAAAGAAGAAATCCAAAGAAACACTGAAGAAGAGTTATGAAGCATCAAAGATGTTGAATGAGCAACTGAATACAAGAAGACCCAACAAAGATGCAGGACTCGGTTACAAAGGAAAAGACTCTACCGAGAAGGGAATTCATACTACCGAGAGAGGAGAATCATCAAAGCAAGCTGGATTCAAGAAGAACATCAAAGGAAAGAAGCCTATTTGCAACTACTGTGGAAATCAAGGTCATACTGCCAACATGTGCCAAATCAAAAGGGTAAGCAACAGAATGTCACTAAGTCCAATGGTTATTGTTACAACTGCAATAAATATGGTCACACATCTAAACAATGTAGGACAAAGTCTGTAAACAATTATCAGAAGGCAAAATTCAAAGGGTTTTGTAAAAACTGCAATAGATATGGACATAGCACTGAGAAGTGTTGGTTTAAGCAAAAGAACTATATGTGGTTTGGACACCGAACAAATGCTAGAGGTTACTGAACTCACACAAATCCTTACCAACAGTATTCTGCAGTACCATGGGATTACAATACAAGGAAATGGTGTAAATGTTGTGGAAGATATGGACATATAACTGCCAACTGTTTTATAAGGTTTGGAATGAACAACCAAAGATCATGGAGAAATCTTGGTATGGCATGTTTTCATTGTCACAAAGTTGGACACTTAGCTGGAGATTGCAGAGATCAACCTAGAAAAGACACTAAAAAAATAAAAGAAAAATTACAGATGATTTGGAAAAAGAAGGAAATTGTGTCAAATGAAGAAAGCACCTTACCTACTGAGTTAGGTGCACCTATTCCAAATTAATCGGTAAAGGTATGAAGGGACTGTATTATCTCAAGGTTAAATCTTAAAAGTTCCTATTTTATTATGTACTTAATTCAAATCTGCATAATTAAGATGTATTAGTAAGTTTGAAATTCTATCAAAGTCTTTTGGAGCACTATACAAGAAATCTGTCAAGTCAGTGTATACAGGAAACTTGTCTAGTCGGTGAATGAAGGAAGTTTGGTTACTCGGTTAAAGCAAAAAAGGAAAGAAAGTTAAGTGGAACCGAGTGCATTTAATGTTTTTTGACCTAACCCGTAGGGAACCCGATAAGGCATTTGTGTACTTAAAAGCATTTTTGCGGTCATTTTTACTTACCAAGTTTTTGAGAGAGCAGAGAAAAGTGAATCTAAGGCGATCAAACCTCCTACAAAGAAAATTCAAGGTATTTACATCAATCTCAATGCATTGTTAAGCTGGTTTACCAATCTTATCAAGTTGCTATTATCTACTAAGTATAAAGCATCTGCCGTTTGAAATCCTAAAACCCTAAGGATCCCATGTTAGCTTTTATCTGAAATCTACAATGGCATCTAAAATCCAAGATCCCATTGTTGTCAAGAATGTAGAGAAGCCCTCACTAAAATACTCTTTGACTCCTAAAGTTGCATCTGAACCGGATGACAAAACCACATTTTCACTCATCTCGGACAGAGTGTTATTAGTCGAGGATGTGAGATTCTTCACCAAATGTCGTGTTGAAGAACTCGGTCATGTTGAAATCAAAGACACCTATGATGAACTGTGCACAGATGGTAAATTGAATAGAAAGTATGAACACATTAAGATCAAGAGATTAACTGAAGCCCTAACATATCCCCATGTGTTCAAACCCTAGTGGGTTAAGTTTGTTCTGAGCAGAGTTCATGATGATTTCATGTGGCTAGAAGAGCAACCATTTAAGATTACCAAGGAAATCATTTATCTGATTACCGGTTACCCCATTTATGATCACGCCTGAGCTCAAAAGATGATATCATAGAAGGAATTGATCAGTTTAACCAGAGTGGAATCAGATTGTAGAGGATTGAAATTGAATAATGTCACTGATGAAGAACTAAAATTTTCCACAAGAGTAATGGGTTACTGTTTCTTCCAATCAGCAAGGGAAAACAATGTACCCTGTGCAGCAGTAGACCTGGCATACAAATTGTGAAAAAGGGAATGAAAATTGATCTATGTGAGGTGTTGCTGAAGAACCTGCTTGAGAATCTGAACACCATTAGGAAGCTGAAGAAGAACAACTCGGCTAATACACTAAAGTTTGGATCATTACTTGTATGTATGTTTTTCTATTTTGAAAAATTCTTTCCATCAGTCGGTAAAGTTGTTTGGGAACTACACCGACCAATCACCCATCAGATCAATGACTTCATCAAGAAGTTAGGTGATAATTTCAATGATATTATGGATGATTACTTCAGTAAATTTCAAGATAAAATGCATAACAGGTACCAGATTCCACCCCAGCTAGTGGAGAAATATAAAAATCACATATGTTTTGAAGTAGACACTGATTACTGTTATGTGAATGCTGTGGAATCAAGAACTCAATCTTTATCACCGATGGGTTATGAGATTGATTTTAACATCACACAACAACAAATAGATGCATTTATTACATTACCGAGGCATGCTACCGAGCTGAGGTATGGAGCTTATGAAGAAGTAAAGGAAAAAGTAAAAATGAGCATTGTAGTACCCAAAGCTACAAGAAAGGCAACAAAGATGATAAAGGCATTATCATAGAAATTCGGAGAAGACTCTTCCTCTACTCCTGTCAAAGGCACCATTGCCATTATCGAAGAGGAATTTGAAGCCCAAAAGGCAGCTATAACACTGAGTACTGAATTGCCTAAGGGAAAAGTGTTGAAGAGAAAGAAATAGGACACATCAAAGGCCTCACCGACTCCACCTCTAAAGCGACCTAACACTAGAGCATCTGCAGCTTCACTGAGTAAGAAAACAAAGAGTGTTGCTATTCCTAAGGTAACAAAGACCTACAAGAAATCTACTCGGAGACTAATTTTGGCAAAAGAGTCTAGTGATACCCAATCAGAGGATGCAAGCAAATTTTAGATTGTCAAGAGCAAGAAGGTAAATGTACATAGTGTTGAAAAATTCTGTGCGAATCTAAAAGAATATGGTGGAATTGGATCATTTAGATATGTAAAGTATGAAACCAGAAATAATGATGAGAAGAGACAAATTGAAGAAGCTATCATCTGCACACTTCTAAAATTCTGATTGGCTCCATTGGAACTAGCTAAGTCACTTCCGAATGAACTTTATTTGCATATTGATAATAGGTGGAAGTATGCACTAGACTCGGAGAAACAAATCAGAGAAAGAAGTCTGGTTCATCTCTTTCCTGACATGTCAGTAGCTGAAATAAAAGAACATCTGACAACCTACAAATCAAAGTTTATTGTCAAACAAAGAGCCTTAAAACTGATGAATGGGCTGTATATTGAAGTTGAAAATGAGACAAAAGCAAAGTGGCAAGAAATCTTTAAAATCAAGGATGCCAGTGAGCAAGCTACAGTTGAAATTGTTGATATCACTGAGCAAGATCCTGATGCTACCGAGCAAGACCCTGCTGACACCATTCAAATAGATGAAGATGTCATGGATACAGAGGCACCGGAACAGGAAATGATAGAAGGCAATGCATATGCAAAAATTGTATCTAGTGAATTAGTCTTGGAACAAGTTCAGCCTTATCCACCAGTCAAGTAACCTATCTCAACCGAAATCCCTTAGGATACGGAGCAAGGCACCGAAGGTCACAAGTATACAACAGGAGAAGGTACTACTCAAGAACAGACATCTCAAGCACCTTCTAGCACTAAAAATGTTGCAACTAAGACATCGAGTACCGAGACACCAAAGGACTCTATAGAGGCTAAAGAAACCGATCAAAGTGTTGCCTCTACCGAGCAACCTACCGAGGGTCATCAAGCCTCACAAGCCATTGTCTTAGTTCCATCGGTAAAAGGTAAAGAAAAGAAGATGAAAAAGCATAGTTTTAAAGTTGATTTGTCAAAACCAATAGTGTTGCCCAATGTAGATATATCAAAATTAAAGGGGCAAGCACTCATTGATTTCGGTGAACTATGCAAAGCAAAGGCCGGGCAAGCACTCATTGATTTCGGTGAACTATGCAAAGCAAAGGCCGAACAAGAGAAGAAAATGGCAATTCAAAGGAAAAATAAGGTACTTCAGAAGGTGAAAGCACTCTTAATAGATATGCTACCTAAAGCTACAGTGTCAACAGTTGCAGCCATCCACATTCAACTGGATGAACTCCTAACAAAAATAGAGACATCTGGAGTAGATGCATCAGAGTATTTGAGAAAGATAAAAGACAAAGAGCTCATTGCAAAAATGATAGAAGAGGTACAGAAAGCTATAGCTATTGGCAAAGTTAAACTTGTCAAATTTATTGCTGAGTTGACTCGTCAACTCAAGCACATTCTTTATTTATTTCAGAAACTCTACACATTTTCTTTATTCATTAAAGACACTAAGAATAAAACAGAAACAATTGAGAAAGAGATCATCGATCTCTCAAATAAGTTGGCCACAGAGCCAAATTCGGTTCAAAATTTCTATACAAGAATACAACAACTCATGGCTCAACAATTGGACCTAAGAAATAAAGAACACAAGATCTGGATGGACATAATGACACTTCAGACATTATTCCTTCCTCATCTTTCATCTGTCCAAGAACAGATCAACCGAGCCACTTCCTTATCTACTACACAAGAGGGAAGCACTCTAGATGGCTTAATATCATTATTGGCTGATATTCAAGCACATAATTCTTTAATGGACAGTGTAAAGATTGCACTCTCTGTTGCCCTCACTGAAGCATGAACCAAGTACAAATCCATTTTTGATCAGTTACTACCCCCAAATGGTAATTAAGTTTTGATGTTTGTCAAAAAAGGGGGAGTGATACAGTATTGGGGGAGTGATATAGTATTCAAAGTATCAAACAAAAGGAGTATAGTATACAGGGGGAGTATATTGAGCAAAGCAAGTAGAGTATCCAAGAGCAGTGAACCGAGCAGTAAAAAAAATAGTAAGCAAAGAATGAGAACAGATCACCGAGCATGCAAAATCAGAGTTTTGTACAGTATATTGATAAGGGGAGTATATCTGGATATATATTTTATTGACTATTTTATATACTGTCAGTATAGTCAAATTTTGCAAGTATATAGATTATTGAGTTATAACTTTGAAAGTAGTTTTTGTCAAACATCTCAACTAATGTCAAAAGGGGAGATTATTACTACTTATTAAGTTGCCATTAGTTTTATGTTCAAAGTTATTCTATATACTCTAGTCGGTTACTACTACCAAAATATTCAGTTAGTATGAACAGTCTAGTCGGTTATCGAATAAAGTAGTCTCAAAGCATAGTATACACCGAGCTGTCTACCGAGTATCATTCTATGTCTACTGAGTAGTAAAGATGACACACCGAGATGATATACACCGAGTGAAATGTGTTACCAGATTCATTGAACCTGGACATACATATGAAAACCTATTACAAGATTGAGGAACATCTAACTGTTATCACATTGGAAATTGCACTTAAAGATTGTGTATGACTTTGAGGTCATCTAACCAATGAAATATTTTGCATGGTTATTAATTCGATAAAACATTTTTGTAAGATCGAAGCAATGAAAGGATCACCTTCATAAGAGATCTATTTATACAACATGGATTAAGATCAAAAATATGCATGTAGCATGACAGAAAGGAAGATATAGAGATATATGAAGCAAGACATGTGAAAGCACCAAGTGTTATGACTGTTACAGAGACACAGAGGTCACTGAGAAGGATTTCAGAGAACAGTCAAAGAATAGAGTAAACAGAAGGGTTTACCAAGTTACTATATGGGTTACTAAGGTATGCTATAAGCAAGGTAATCTAATTCTTAGCACATAGAATCTGCTATAAAATTTCAGATGTAAAGTTGCAGATAATTGTAATGATTTATTGTAATATTTTGAAGTTGTAAGAGGAACCTTTAACAAGGTAAAAGACTCTAATCAAGTCTATAAATTGTAAAGCCTCTAACCAGGTGCAACATTTAGATTAAGTGTTGTGAAATCCTTTAGCAAGGTAGATCTAACAGATCTTGTTACTCCTAACAGGGTAAGCTATCATAAATAACTAAACATGTAGCTCTAACCGAGCACTCTTTATTATTGCAGTAGTGAAGTTGTGGGTGCCATCCCCACTGCAGTTTTTCTCTCTAACCAAGAGTTTCTGCGTAACTAAAATATATGTGTAATGGAGTGAATCATGTATGATTGTTATCTATTTGTTTTAGCTTTATATTATGTTACTGCATTATTCGGTTTATGCATAACAGTAAAGTTATTATTGAAGAAAAGTTTTGAAGTACTGATTCACCCCTCCCCTCTTAGGACATTAGCTTTCCATATTGGGCCTAACAAATCCTACTATTTGTATCTTTCAATTATTAAGGGATGTCTACCAATATGATGGTTGTTTTGATTGTTCATAACTCCTCTATTGAATCCACCATTGTTTCCATAATTTCCATTGTTCCCATTGTTTCCACCATGACTATTATTGCCATTATTATTTCCATTATTATTATTCCTACCTCCACCATTGCCACTTCCATAATTGTCATTGTTACCTCTATTATGTCTATTATTTTGATTGCTGCTGTAGCGTAGAAATTAGGAATCATCAAAACAAGATATATCAATCAAAACATTAAACATGATAGCTCAATCATAAGAAAACTCATTGAAATGAATCTAATTCTAAAGCACATTCAATAGAGGTATGGAAACAAAGCATTCAAGAGTAAAATTATGCAAACCAGATGTAGAGTTGAATACTTCTTCCATGCGGCTCCATTGTTGTTCTTTCCTCTTCAATAGTTTTGTGGATCTCTCCTACAAGTGCTCACACAATTGAAAGCAAAAAGGCTCAAGAGTACTAGAAACGAAGGTTCGGTAAATTGATAGAAAATTCAGACCAGGTTTGATTGAAAATCATCCAATTTATAGAGAAATTGGAGAAAATGAGCAAATTAGCATGAAAGAGATTTGAATAGAAATTCAAATAAAAAATAGCAAAGTTATGACATATTGCTATGCAAAGAGGATTATGATAATTTTATGACAAATTTTATGACAAATTTCCATGTCAAGACAAGTTCTATGACAAATTTCTATGTCAAGACAAGACTCTATGACAAGTTGCTATGTCAAGACAAGACTCTATGACAAATTTCTATGTCAAGAGTATGACACATGAAGCACAAAAATAGGGAGAACTAAAGACAAGTTAATTAGGTGGAATTTGAATTAGAAAATTAGAAAAATAGGTGGAAATTAGGAATTAGAATTTAGGAAATTAGGAAAAATTAATGAAAATTAGAAAAATTAGAAATGAGGAAAATAGGAACTTAGTGAATTAATTAATAATTTCTCATTTATCAATTAATTCACAAAGAGGGAATAAAAAATTAGGAAAATTAGATAAATTAATTAATAATTTTTCATTTATTAATTAATTTATAATAAGAGGAATAATTGATGAAAGATTGGGAAATTAATTAATAATTTTTCATTTATTAATTAACTCATAAAGAGAAGAATAATTAATCAGCCAATTAAATGAAACATTTAATTGCGACACGAAGACCTAGGATAAATAAATAAATAATTTAATCCTAGAGGAAGAAATGACACACAAGGTTAAATGATTAAATCACAAAACCCTGGAAGACGAATTAGGTCTTGAAAGATAATTGACTCGATTTGATTTGATTTTGGATTGATAAATGACCAATGTTGATAAATGATTTGATTGAGATTGGTTGACAAAAATCAATGACAAATTGACCAAATTGACATGATTGAAAAGGACAAGGATCGATGACGAATCGATCATAATATGACAAGATTGACAAAAGGACAAAGACCGACCAAAATCATGATTAAAGATTGTTATCGACAAGACCAAATTCGAAAGCGAGACAGATGAAGAATGTAGAAGAATGACTCGATGCTCACAAATGATAAAGATCAAGTGCGAATCATAGGAGAAATGTTAATGCGACGCAAAAACCTAAAATGAGGCAATGCGCAAATGTTAAAGTATGACTTCGCAAGCGTTGACCATTTTTGGGTGTCTACAGCTGCCATACCCATTACTTCCCACATGGTTACCCATATTTGTGTTATTCCAACTCCCATAATTTCCCCTATCTCTATTCCTTCTTCTATCCTCCTGCCTCTCTTCACTTTGATCCCTATGCACATCCCTCCATCTTCTACTTTCATTTACCAACGGGTTATCATAAGTTACAAAAGGTTGGTCCATTCTTCTCATATGAGGGGGACTATACTTTGGAACTACTTGTCTACTTGTTTCTCCCCTCTCTTCTTCTAGCTTATTTGTCTTGGGACTTGAAATATTATTTCTCTCTATTCTAAGTTTCTTTAACACCCAATTTGGTTGCCTTTTAAGTGCCCTAGCCATCTTGGCATCATCAACATTCATATCAGCCATTCTAAGAATAAGTCCATCCCACTGTTTTGCTTCCTGTTCCTTAGTAGTCACGATCTCATCATGGCTATGCCTATTATCTTTTGTATTTATTTTATAGAAAGGGTTTTCCTCCTTATTTTCAGATCTGCCAATAGATGAAGAATCTTCCAACCTGCTAGGAAATTTCTTGTATCCTTCAAACACCATGTTTGATTTCTTTCCTTTGTTCATTTTCTTGGGACTTAGTTGAACAAGATCTTCTTTCTCTTTATGTAGAGACCTCCTCCCTTGCATCAATTTTATTAATAGATGTCTAGGGGTTTCTCTTATTTTCTCAAAATACCAATTATCATTCATGAATTGAAATTTAGAGTCGCCACCTCCTAAGAGGAAAATATTACTAACTTACCTAATATTTTGGGATCCTCCCTCCAGTAGAGTCTAAAACAAACTATCAAAAAATATGAAAACTTTGTATGACAACTCCCCAACAGAGTCGCCAATCTACTGTGTGACTCAGATGGGGAATGATGAGTTGAGACATTGTTATATTTCTATCCTCAGAACTCTTGAGTTTTTATCATCTTTTGGTTTGCATAGTAGTAGTGATGTATTGAAAGTTGACTATATGTATTCCATATGTTAAGCCTAAACCTATTAAATCATGTTTTATCTTTGCCATTTATTCTTGCAGCCATGCCATTTATTCCTCCAGCCATGTAATTTATTCCTGTTGCCATGCAGATTGTTTAGGGCAATATCATATGTGAAATTAATAGATGTGCTGATTAAATAAAATGCGTATGTATGTTCTTGTATGTTATTTCTTTTGTAGAGCAGGGAATAAATGATGTTGCAGTGGATGTTTGCCTATCACGCCAGTTGAAGTAAAGGATACTCAAGAAGATGACTAAAGATCGAAAGATAGAAAAGATGAGCAAGCATAAGAAACAACATAAGAGGAGAAATCAAGCGATACTACCGATGTCTAACTTAGGTGGACATTGAAGTTGTAAATACCGCCATAGAATGTTATGACTGTGGTTCGGTTTAGATCCGCATTTCTTGCAGCATAACTCCAACTATCCCCTTTCTCGATCAATCATCCACCTCTTCTTTTCGGCATGATTTGTGTTGTCTATTGTAGATGATTTATTTTTAATAATAAGCTCTTCATCTTCTCAAGGGTTAGATAAAAAGAGAGAAGAATAGAGCAGAGGATTTTTCATAAGCATTTTTGAGTTTCTTTTCATATTGAATCATGTAATGACTTTCAAAGAACAATGAATAAATTTATATTATTCTGATCTTTTAGAGTTGTTTTCGGGAATCCTGGTATCACTCATCCAAAGGGGCCCACTTGGTGAGTGTTCCTATGCATTTGTTAAAATTAGTTTTCTTTCCTTAACTGCAGTAGACGTTCTTGCATTGACTGTTCCTGCAACCACTAGAAATAGATCCACTGATTGTTCCTGTAGCCAAACCAGAACAGAGTAATTTTTGTTTATTAGCACTGAATTCATCCAATATTTCTTTCATAAATTTATGCAGAAGTTTTCTTGTAGCCTTTTCATAGTTTCAATTCTTGATTATCTTTTCTGCATAATGTTAGTTGTTGTAGTAATGCAGAATAGCTATCGCAGGAACTTAGTGCATATATAGTGCAGATCCATTTCAAGTATTACGTCCTTGGGTTGCCAATCAAATGAACAACAGCTATGGAAATAGTGACTTTGCCAAATGAATGTCCAAACTTCGGGTTGAGACTTCAATTAGAGTTATTATTCTTATTGTTGGGTCGAACATTTTTGGCACCGTTGCCAGGGATGGTGTCAAACTAAGAACCTGTTATGGTTATTGTCTTTTCAGTTTTTCAGTTAATTGTTTTTTTTGGCATACCTAATTGTTCAAAAAAATTCCATAAATCTGCATGCATAGGCGAAGAAGAGATGTTCGAGGTAGATTTCTACCCAGTCATCCTAATCATGCAGAAAATAATTCTCTAGATATAAATCCTTTTGCTGAACTTTACCAAACCCTAGAGAATTTGAACCATCCTGAATCTGAATTTCCAGAAGGTAGTCTTCAGTTCCTCTTTGGACCTCAAGAAGGAGAATTTCATATAGTAACTACCCCCATAAGTCCAATGCAAGGAAACCCACCTCATGGTGGAAATAATCCACCACCACCACCAGACCCAACGTTTGAGTTCCCCATATCTAATCAGCATGATAATTCTAATCTCAAAAGTATTCTAGCTTCTTTCCTCCCTAAATTCTATGGATTGGTGACAAAGGCTCCAGATACATTTTTGTTTGAGTTTGATGTTCTCTGTAGGAGTTTTGACTATACTAGAGATGCCCATAGACTCAAAATATTTCTTGCCACCTTGAAGGAATCATCTTTAAGATGGTTTATGAGATTGGGTAGTAGCATAATCAATACATGGGATGAGATGAAATGATTGTTTCTTGCAAAATATAAAGATTATTGTAGAGGCACTAATTGATATGGGGATGATATCTTTAGAATGACACAGAAAGAAGATGAGAGTCTTGAAGATTATCTGGAGAGGTTTCTATTTAGTGTCAAAAAGTCCAAACATAGTACTCTAAATGAAGATTCCCTCAAGTTGATATTTTTGAGGGGAATCAGTGATGAATGCACTGATTCTTTGGATCTTATGGGAGGAGGTGACATTGCACATTCCACTTGGGCTGAAATAGGACAAAATTGTAAGAAGTATTCCAGATCTGCTTCTAAAAAGAATAGGCATTTCAAGCCAGGAGTATCTTCATCAGCATCTGGTACTGGAGTTTCTAGAATGGAACTTAGCCATTTATTGAAGGACTTTAAGGAGGACATCATAAATAATATGGCTATTCAGTTGGATACACTTTCAACTAAGAAGAAGCATGAATAAGCAGATGCATTTCTTGCAGAATTTTGCCCTCATTGTAGACAATGAAAGAAGGATTGCAGATGTAAAATGGTTGCAAATGTGGAGGTTCCCAACTTCAAGCCAATATAAGGTGAGGATGAGCAAGTCTTCTATGTTTCTCAAAGAAGGACAAAAATCCAAAGACAAGGTATGCCTCTGGATCCACTTTCTTTTTCTAGTTATAGTGGAAATTCTTATGTACCAAATAACCAATGGCAACCACCATATGCTCCAAATTTTGGTAATTATCAAAACTGGTATGGTTCTCAAGGCCAAGGGCAACATTTTGCTAATCAAATTCCACTGTGGCAGCAACCACAAGGGAACTGGTATCCACCTCAGGGACAAGGAAGTCAGTTTCAAGGGAATTGGCAACCTACTCCTCAATGGAGGGGGAGTCAACCATGGACTGCCCAATCTTCTGGTTATCAACAGCCTATTCAGCAACCACAACCTCCTACAATAATGCCTCCTCCTGCAGCCACTATTATCCCACCTAAACCAATGCAGTTTCCCACTCAACCAATGCCAAATCCTAATATTAAATCTCAACAACAACAACAAGCTTATTCAACTAATCTTAATCAATACCCAACCTATTCTCTATCCCTAAGTGATATTCATCTCCGATCTGGGACAACTCTGCCTAATCCATCTCCTCCAGTTATCACTGATGTACAAGAAGAACAAGAAATCTCTAATCCAATAGATACAATACCTCAAAAGTAGATATTACCACCATTTCCCCAGATATTGCAAGGAAAGGAAGTTCTCACAGAACAAGAGCAAGGCTTTGATATTATAGATCAACTAAAACATGTTTGTGTTAAAATTCCATTGTTGCAAGCAATAAAAGATGTTCCTATATATGGTAAGGCACTGAGAGAAGCATGTCTAAAAAAACCTGGTAGGAAGAAGAAGGATCCACAAACAGTGCATGTTATGGGTCAACTGGCAGATATAATGTTAGGAAAGGTTGCAATTCCAAAATATTCTGATCGAGGTAGTCCTGTTGCAAGTATAGTCATTAATGGCAACCAGATCAGAAATGTTTTAATTGATTTAGGGGCAACCATTAATGTGATGACAAGAGAAGTAATGAAACAACTTGAAATCAATAGTCTAAGGCCTACACCCATAGTTCTACAACTTGCTGATAGCTCTATAGTGAGACCTGATGGTATGATTAAACATGTGTTGGTTATTTTGGATTCCTAGGAATACCCTGCAGACTTTATGATTCTATCTCCAAAGGCAACACTGGGAGGATATCCAATGATTTTGGGAAGACCTTGGCTTGCCATGACTGATGCATATATTGGATGTAGATTAGGGGATATGACTATTTCAGATGGGAACTCTACAAAAAAAAAAGCTTTGTATTCTCCTGCACAACCCCGGTGTGATCAACAACAAGTCATTTGGCCTATTTTGGGAGAAGAATATGAGGAAGTTGACTCTATTAATCACATTATGATGATTAATCGAGGGCCATTCATGCAATTACATGAGGAAGACTCAATTCTTTATAAAATTTTGATAAATGAGTTGATACAAGAATAACAAGTGCAAGAGTTGGTACCAGATATTGCAAGTTTATACTTTCCTGCAGCCACTGATGTATTGCATACCCTGTTGCCGCATGAAGTCTCTACTTCTCATTTTTCTCATATGAACCAGATTGATCTTACTATCAAGATAGAAGTTAATTTTAATAGATATTTGAATATCAATAAAGATCTTTCAGATACTCAAAAAAGGGCCCTCGTGCACTTGTTGAAATGTCATAAAAATGCTTTTGCATGGGATTTCAAGGATATGCATGGAATAGATCCAACAGTGTGCACCCACCATATCTATATAAAAGAAGAATGTTTCCCACTTAGACAAACACAAAGAAGAATCAATCCTGCCTTAAAAGAAATAGTTAAAGAAGAATTGCAGAAGTTGTTAAAGGTTGGGTTTATCAATCCTATCTCTGATAGCCAATGGGTATCACCTTTGGTAATAGTTCCTAAGAAAGGAGGAAAATGGAGGGTATGTGTTGATTATAGAGCCTTGAACTTAGCAACAAGAAAAGATAATTTTCCATTACCATTTGTGGATCAGGTATTGGATTCTTTGGCTGATAAAAGATATTTTTCATTTCTTGATGGATTCAGTGGTTACAATGAGATTTAGATAGCCCCAGAGGATCAAGAAAATACAACATTTACTTGTCCTTGGGGCACATATGCATATTCTATTCTTCCTTTTGGGTTGCGTAATGCTCCAGCCACTTTTCAAAGAGCAGTGATCAACATCTTTTCTGATATTTCTCAAGACATGATGGAAATCTATATGGATGACTTTACAACTTATGGTTCTGAATTTGAACAAGCATTGGGGAACCTGAAAAAAGTTTTGCAGTGATGTGAGGACTATAGTTTGTCATTAAATAGTGAGAAATGCTTCATCATGATGCAGGTAGGAATAGTCCTTGGTCATCATATCTCTGTAAAAGGAATACTGGTGGACCCAACAAAGATTGAAGTCATTCAACATATCAATACCGTTGTGAAGCAAAAAGATGTAAGAAGTTTCCTTGGTCATGCTGGATACTATAGAAGGTTTATCAAATATTTCAGCAAAATTGCAAGTCCCTTATATTTACTGCTTACTAAGGATATGGAATTTAAATGGACCTTTGCATGCAATGAAGCTTTCTTGAAGCTTAAGCATGCCTTGAACCAAGCACCGGTTCTTAAAGGTCCAAATTAGTCTTTACCATTTCAAATTCATACAGATGCATCTGATTATGCAATAGGAGTAGTATTAGGACAAAAGATTGACAAATTGGAAAGTGCAATATATTATATTAGCAAGAACTTACAAGGACCTGAGTTGAATTACACATTCACTGAAAAGGAAATGTTAACTATTATATATGCACTCAACAAATTTAGACACCATATTACAGGATATCCCATATTTGTGCATACAGATCATACTGCAATCATATACCTCATGAATAAGCCTTCAATTACTAGTAGATTAGCTCACTGGTTATTGTTGATGCAGGGAGTTGATATCACAGTTGTTGATAAACCAGGGAAGTCTAATATGGTTGCAGACTATCTTTCAAGACTTCAGTTACAAGAAGATTCTACAGTAATAGATGATGCTTTTCCAGATGAACATTTATTCCTTATACAAGCTCACACACCCTGGTATGCTGATATTGCCAACTATTTAGCTGTTGCTAAAATGCCAATTCATTTCTCTCCTAAGGAAAGAAGGTTGTTAGTAGAAAAAAGTTTTAACTTCTCATGGATTGCTAATTGTTTGTTTTATACTGGGCCTGACCAAGTCATGAGAAGATGTGTAAGAGAAGATGAAACATATGATATCCTACATGCATGTCATGATGAGCCATGTGGAGGACATTTTGTTGCCAAAAGAACAATACTCAAAATACTAAATATAGGTTACTATTGGCCCATATTACACAAGGATACAACACAATATACAAGAAAATGTGACAGATGCCAGTGGATGGGAAGACCTACTAAATCCAATGAGATGCCATTATATCCACAAATATCAGTTGTACCATTTGGTAAATGGCGATTAGATTTTGTTGGCCCAATTGATCCACCTTCTAATGGCAAATCCTAAATTTTGGTATGTACAGATTATGTAACAAAATGGGTGGAAGCTCGTGCCATGACACATGCAAGAGATAATAAGGTGGCTGAGTTTCTTTATGAGGAGATATTTACAAGATATGGAATACCAAGAGAAATTGTATCAGACCAGGGCCCACAATTTACTTCAACATTGATTGCAACTTTGGTCAATGAATACAATATAAGGCACACGAAATCTACTCCATATCATCCACAAGCTAATGGATAGGTAGAGGTTACAAATAGGGAGCTTGAGGCTATTCTTACCAAAACAGTATCTGTTCATAAAAAAGACTAGTCTCATAGGCTTTCAGAAGCAATTTGCGCATACAGAACAACTTGGAAAACACCAATTGGTTTTACACCATTTGAAATGGTTTATGGAAAAGCAACAATGATGCCTATAAAATTTGAGCATAAAACTCTGAGGATAGCTTTGCAATTAAATATGACACTATCTGAAGCATAAAAGGAATGTATTCAACAATTGAATGCTCTGGATGAATGGAGGAAAATGGTCGTCCAGCAGACCGAACTGATCCAAAATCAAAGAGAAAAGTGGCATGATAAATATATCAAAGAGAAGAAGTTCAAAGCTGGTGACTGGGCACTATTGTATGACTCCCGATATAAAGATACTATGGGGAAACTACAAACCAGATAGTTAGGTCCATATGAGATAGAAGAAGTGTTCAATAATGGAGCTATTCATTTGACCATAATTGACCCTGTTTAGTTTAAGCTTTTGGTGAATGATCACCGATTGCGTCTGTATCATAAGCCAACCACTAAAGAGGAGTTCCTGCAGCAATTTGCCCAAAAAGATGAAACAAAGGTTCCTGCAACAACTGATCAACTTCCTACTGCAATTGAGCAAAGTAATAAAGGTAAGGTTCCTGTAGCCACTGTAGTGAACATGCTTGCCACTTCATAATAAATATTTCCATGTCTTATGGGAACATTCTTCTCCATAAATAAAATTCCATCCATGTCATCCCATCTCATTTTCTTATCTGTCATTTCACTTCATTTTGCCATCATTTTTGTACAACTGCAGGTATGTACATATTGTATTTTATTTTAATTACGCATTTATGATTTCATTATGATTATGCCTTCCTAAATCCGCATACACTCCCCTAAATCTCATCAGCTTGTGCGAACACGTGCTAAGTTAAGTTGGGGGGGGGGGTGTTTTATGGTTCGGTTTCCAAAGTTATTAATTATTTGTCCTTTTTGGTACTTAGAATTGATTGCTTGCCATCATTATTTTAACAAGATATTCTTTCACGCAAGGAAGTAATAAATTATGCCACCAATTTGGAGATATGTATGGAATTTTCAATTTTGCAAGTTTGTCGGATATTTTAGTTCTCCGTTTCTCAGTTGTAGAGTGTTCTATACTAACATAGTAAGAAATGGGTGGAGATCCAATCCGCCATGAGCCAACAGTCCATGACGTGTTGCTGTAGGATGCTCTTTGTGAGCATTATTTTAGATACCATGGCTGGATTGATTACTTTTTGAAAATCAGAGATTTTAATGAAGAAATTGCTAAATTGCTACAAAGTTTATGCATTCCTTCAACGAAGGAGAAGCTACGATTAAAGGTTTAAGGGTTATTGCTATGGAGTAGCGGATAGCTGAAGTAATAGGGTTGCCATAGGAAGGAGAATTATTTCCAGAATTAAAAGATGCAAGGAGCGCCAGGGTAGAGTTTACACTTCCCACAGATGGACCTCTAACGGTGGACAAACAAGGAACTAGGAGGGTTTCCCTACCAACAGAGTGGCCTTAGGTAGCTTTATATGTCATGAAATACATTACTTGCAAAGGGAGGTATTCAAATCTACATTCACTACATTTTAAATTACTTAGTCATTTATGGCATGGTCGAAGGGTGAATGTCCCTAATTTTCTATACCACCTCATTTCTACAAGTGCTAAGGAAACACAGAATAATGGAAATTGTTTCGTCAGCCATCATGGTTTGGTTAAATTGCTTGTAGAACGTTCTCTTAGAGACATTTCACAGATGTATTTGAGGACATATTGTAGTTTAGGGTTGAAGATACTCCTGTTGAAGATGCTCTTGTTGCAGAGGATCCACCAGTTGAAGAAGAAAATATTGCAGAACCCTCTTCTCCCGTAGTTGCTGCAGAGGATGATTTGCTCATTGCCGAAGTAGTTGCGGTTATTGTGGAAGAAGAGATGGTTGAGGAAAATGTGGAGAAACCCTCCACTTCTCTTCAAAGAGATTCACCACTTGCTAAGAGAAAAGGGAAGGAATTGGAGATAAATGAAACATATGAAGAACCTATGGCTTAGTCGCATGCAACTCAAATTTCTCCTGCAACCAAGAGGCGTAGGTCAAAAAGAAAAACTTGTACAACAGAGCTGCAGGTAGAAACTATTCTTGCAACCACTCCAAAGGTTTATGTGAGAAGAACACGGAGTAGGACCCACAAGGCTCATCCAACGGGTTATCCGGTAGAGGTGATTGTAGTGAAACCCAAGAAGAAGGTGATGAAGATAGACTATCAAATCTTTCTTACGTGGCACCACAGCTTGAGGAAACTGTTGGAGAAATTCCACAACAGCTTGAGGAAACTGTTGGATAAATTCCACATCATCTTGAGGAAACTATTGGAGAAATTCTACAACAGCTTGAGGAAATTGTTGGAGAGATTCCACAATAGATTGAGGAACTTTTTGAAGAGATTCCAAGGCCTAAGGTAACACCTATTAGACCTCCATCATCCCTAAGCAGTTTATCTATTGCTTTAACATTTTACAGACAATGGGAAATAGAGAGGGCTAGATTGCAAGGGGTTATTGACAAACAACAAAGAGAAATTGAAAAGAGGGATAACAAAATTGAAGAATTAGAGGCTAAGGTTGAAACAATTGCTAGTATGGTCCCCAAATTGATGCAATGTAGGGCGCCTCCAAGGGTTTATGCTTTGCATTTAAGGGAGCAGTATTTAAATTTCAAATTGAACCACATTGTTAGGGACCTTAGCCCCTCTTTAGAAACCCCTGAGGAATTTTATTATGCTTACCAGACGTCTTCAACAGCTGTGAAGAATTTTCTATGTGAATTTTATTTACATAACTATGTTGTACCCTCAGATAGTGAGTGGAATCCTTATTTATATATTGGTGATATCTATTTAAAAGCTTTAATGTCATGGATTCAAAATGGGATCAGCATGGGGGCACAAGCCAGAGCATGTAAAGACTTTGAATTTGGCTGTCCAGTGCCATTAAGGAAAGAAGCAAAAGAGCCAAGAGTTCTTTATTATGAATGACATAAATTACTGGTAAGAGATGATGTTAGAAAACTAGTGCTTCCAATGAGGGAGGATATATACTAGGCATATGAGCATTTAGTTCAAACTGATAGTGCAGTTGCAATAGATGGGTTAACTCAACACTAGAATAACTTACCAGAAGAATTAAAGCAAGGGGAACCTTATTCACTACAAAATTTTTAGGCAGCTATGCAAATAGCCCCCAAATATATACAACTGGGTAGAGAGAAGACCAATAATTGGTTACCACTGATCTTTCAACCTCCTATTTTTATGTGGCCACTATTGGGATGTCAGATTCCAGATAAGCCCTATGATGCAGTTATAGAAGAATCAACCAAATGGTCCAGGTTGGAAAAGATGAAAGGATTTTATTGGAATTTAGCTTCAGGAGGAATAGGTCAAGGAACAATTGGTGATCTGAGAATTAGTGCAAGAATCAGAAATTTTCCTTTTGCTGTAGGATCAACAAGCTCTTAAAGTTGGGGGGCATGATGAGTTGAGACATTGTCATATTTTTATCCTCAGAACTCTTGAGTTTTTGTCATCTTTTGGTTTGCATAGTAGTAGTGATGTATTGGAAGTTGACTATATGTATTCCATATGTTAATCCTAAACCTATTAAATCATGTTTTATCTTTGCCATGTATTCCTACAGCCATGCCATTTATTCCTGCAACAATGTGATTTATTCCTGTTTCCATGCAAATTGTTTAGGGCAATATCATATGTGAAATTAATAGATGTGCTAATTAAATAAAATGCATATGTATGTTCTTGTATGTTATTTCTTTTGTAGTGCAGGGAATAAATGATGTTGCGGTGGATGTTTGCCTATCACACCAGTTGAAGTAAAGGGTACTCAAGAAGATGACTAAAGATCGAATGACAGAAAAACTGAGCAAGTGTAAGAAATGGCATAAGAGGAGCAATCAAGTGATACTATCGATGTCTAACTTAGGTGGACATTGAAGTTGTAAATACCGCCACAATATGTTATGACTGTGGTTCGGTTTAGATCCGCATTTCCTGTAGCATAACTCCAGCTATCCCCTTTCTTGGTCAATCATCCACCTCTTCTTTTCGGCTTGACTTGTGTTGTCTATTGTAGATGATTTCTTTTTAATAATAAGATCTTCATCTTCTCAAGGGTTAGATAAAAAGAGAGAAGAATAGAGCAGAGGATTTTTCATAAGCATTTTTGAGTTACTTTTCATATTGAATTATGTAATGACTTTCAAAGAATGATGAATAATATTATGTTATTTTGATATTTTAGAGTTGTTTTCAGGAAGCCTGGTATCACTCATCCAAGGGGGGCCACTTGGTGAGTGTTCTTGTGCATTTGTTAAAATTAGTTTTCTTTCCTTAAGTGCAGTAGACATTCTTGCATTGATTGTTCCTGCAACCAATGGAAACAGATCCACTGACTGTTCCTGCAGCCAAACCAGAACATAGTAATTTCTATTTATTAGCATTGAATTTATCTAGTATTGTTTTTATGAATTTATGCAGAAGTTTTCTTGTAGCCTTTTCATAGTTTCAATTCTTGATTATCTTTTCCGCATAATGTTAGTTGTTGTAGTAATGCAAAATAGCTGTCGTAGGAACTTAGTGCATATATAGTGCAGACCCATTTCAAGTATTACATCCCTGGGTTGACAATCAAAGGAACACCAACTATGGAAATAGTGACTTTACCAAATGAATGTCCAAACTTTGGGTTGAGACTTCACCTAGAGTTATTATTCTTACTGTTGGGTTGAACAGGGAAAACAAAACTTATCAAATCTTGAATGAAAAAATAATAGAGCTTCTAGGTGAATGTTAAACTATGTATGACAACTCCCCAGCAAAGTCGCCAATCTGTTGGTGTCCAAAACCACTTTTTGGAAAACCAAAAGATTTGCCAAATCATTAAGTAGTCCAATCGGCCTTGGCCAACGAACAGGAATGGTCAAAAACCAAATCCCTTTGCACTTTAGGCTCCACTGAACCTAGGTGGGTGTGCCTCTTCCTCTCAAGAACAAAAGAGGTTATTTATAGTGGATTTAAACCTTCTAGCAAGTTTACACAATTGGCAAATTATTGTTCCGCAATTATGCGTTAACTAAATGCTTTGAAAATAAATGATTGTAAATGTATATTGAAAATGAGACTGTTTTCGCGACTTAAATAAAATCTGCATAGATCATTTCATATAGGATTTGGGAAGAATGTTTCTCTATCAAGGACCTTGAATGCATACAGATCAAAACCTTAAAAGATCAATAACAGACCAGTGCCTCTATCCGGGAATATAAATGACACTTTGTGGACAAAATATCTTATCAACTCAAGAGACAATTTCTCATCAACTATGAAGGTTCAATATGCGTTACACAAACAATAAGAACTCAATCTTTCACTTAATGCAATGACATGTGATTCACATCATAGCAAGTCTATAAACAAATTTATTAGGAGGACAAAGATAACTCATCAAGACAAAAGTGTACACAATATTTGGAAAAGAGACAATGAATCTTGTCTATCAATCTTCAAGAACTAATTGCATACATAAGCCGCACTTGTAAATACTTCATTATAGATTGATTGCACAAAATGATACTTCTTCTTCCTATAGACTTCTTTGATACATAATGATATTCAATCCCTACAACATGTCGTTCATATGACCCCCCTTTTACATAAAAAAATGACTCCCTATCAGTATGTAAATCAAAAGGCATATATGAAAGGACACACCCTTTCATACACAAAAGGGAGTTATAGACAGTTTCCTTCTAAAGGACACACCCTTTGGTTTAATAAAAATTACAAATGAGAACCCTTAAAAAATACTAAATGATGCTTTAATAATGTTCCTTCTAATCTTTGTCTCTATAAAACATTTCAGCAAATATTCATCATCCTCTCATTATTTTCTGCACACAAAGATAAGCCAATCCAATTCCTTGATTAAAATATCTCACCTTCAATTAGGTCTTAATTGGAAGAATCAATCATCTTTATTTCCTTATACAAATACTTGTTAAAATAATTCATTTAAATCAAAGTATTAAACACTTGTAAATATTTATTTTAATAAGATAATTTACCATAATGATATTTTTTTCATAATCTAAGGTAAAAGATTTTATATGACAAGTAAAACAAAATACTTCCCTTTTATTATTTTAAGGAATCGGTATTTCGATCGTATTTCCTCCTTGTAGTCTGAGCTATACTTTTAACTTTAGTTTTTTCCTTTTCCGCGCATCTATTCGTGCCACGTATCTACTTTTGATTTGCTCTGGGGTCTTTATCCTTCCACCTCAGTATGATCCCGACTCGCCCCCAAAATGAGGCTTTTTGAATTTCTTCCTTAGCGGCCAGTCACCATGTTGCGACGAATATACATCGAGCACCTTCCGATCGCTGTATAGCGACCACCATTGGATTGATTTGTTCGACCATCTAATCTTCCTTATCTACTCAGCCTTTAACCTTTCCACAACGGCTTTCTCTTCTCTTTGTCTGTCCGTGTTGTGTGTCACTCTTTGGTTCACCTACGGATCCACCTTGACTGCCACTAGACACCATCTATATTGCCATTCCATCCGCCACTGGACCTGGGTTCTTCTTTTGCACTCTGCCACATGGCACATCTTGATTCGCTTCCAAATTCACTAGGATGACACCTCATCTGCCACCTTGGCACTCACTATGTCGCAGGGAATATGGGTCGTGCAAGTTTCTATCGTGGTATAGTGACCATCGTTAGATCTTCCCCAATCTCTATTGATCCATCAGAACCTACATGCTCGTTAATCATCATTTTCAGCATGTTCTTAGTCGCCAAGCCATGGGGATAAATCATCGTGCATCTCTATCTTGTGACATAGCGACAGCCATCAGATCACCGTATGATCAGTCAAACTTGCTCGAGCTTTAGCCTCCATTTTTGCCAGTCTGTTGTAAAAATTTGGTTTCCTCGGGATATGAGTGCACGTGGGGTCCGCTGACTTCAGCCTTCTTCACGCAAGAAGACTTTTGTCTTATGAGAGTTATCATATGGGCCGCTTTGGACTTAAACGTTAAACGAGCTTATCCCACAAACAATGTGGGATAAAGGCTTTCCCTTTGCTAGCGCAATACACTTGAAAGTTTCCAAAGCCTTTTCCTCCATTCTATATGTGCAGGTTTGGGAGTCTTGGTGATGCCAGTTAATCTTTAGACAACTCCATTTTATTCAGTATGCTCCTGCATATAAAACACCCGCATTAAATGCTCAAATGATAAGAAAAAAGCATCCATATAGCACAAAATGTTTTGTAACAACATGTGCTAACATGATCAAAGATAGTCTTTAAACTTTGATTGAGTTTAAATGAGTAATCAGCTTGACGAAAAGTGATGAAACTAATTAGCAATAAGAGTTTGATTTAGATGAAGAGAATATCATCTTGATTTGAAGCAATGAAACTGATATGCCTCTAGTGATTAATTTAATTCAGATGATCGAGAGATCCCAACTTGATATGAAGCGATGGAGCTGAGATGCCCCTAGAAATAAGAATTTGTTTGATTTTCTTTAGTTGAAAAGATTTTGCTCAACTTTTAATGAAAATTTGAAAAAATTTCTTGACATTGAAGATGTGAGGTCATGAGGTCATGAGTATGCCCCCTTAGGAGAGAAATAGAATGATAGCGAGGGTACATGATTTGAGGCAATTTGTTGGCAATGATAATTATTTGAGAACAAAGAACGACTCAAAGGAATATTCAAAGATTTAGCATTGATTAACGAGAAATTGAGCGCAAATTGAAAAAAAGAATGAGCATTTGATGAAAGCACTAATTGATCTCAGTTGTGCGAAATTGACTAGGAGAATGATCTCGTATTTTCATTTCGATCCCGAAAATGGAATCAGGGTAGACAAATTAGCTAAGGGTACAATTTTCATGTCCATCAGAGTAAGTTGAAAAATAAGATTTTTGGCTATATAAGGGGTCCAAGTGTCATTTTCAATTCACTTTAACCTCTCCAAGTTTGAAACTTGAAAAGCCTTCTATGAAGAAAAATGGTCATTCCGATAGCATCAATTTGAGCACCAGAGACATCATAATCAACCACGAAATTACGAGCCAGTGGTAAGAGACTAATCTTTTGCCTTTTTATTTCATCAATTTTGATTTTTGGTTGAATTTATTGCTTTTTCATGGCGTTAAAAACCGGTCAGTGTCATTTTGTCGTGCGAGATGATATTGTGTCTCATACGTCAAATTGTCTTTTATTATTTTGTCATTTTAGGCCATTAGTTTTGTCGTCTAGGACCTCCCTGCGTATCGTATGAGTGTTTTCTTGATAGGCCATTTTATCGTGCGAGTGTATTTTTTTTTATCGTATGGGAGTGTTTTGTCATGCTAGATGAATTCCTAACTCGTAGGATTTTCTTCTTAGATTGTAAAATTTCATATGAAAAATAGTGAGCATTTTTGAGTGTCCAAACATGAAAATTTGATTTTGCAATTGATGTATTTGGATTTGCATGATGTTTAATTTGTTTTGTAGCAAAATTTGAATGACTCTCTGATGCTCTGTTGTTTTATTCTTTGTAGGTTTGATTACCACATGTCCTTTTTTGGTGTGTCTATACTTTGATGATGAGGCTAGTTCATAAGTTATCCGATGTTGATAGAGCACATATTGACTTGTGTGAGTTTACCCACCTTTTACAGATGTCGAATATCCATGTGAATCACGAGATGCTTATTGCATTGGTTGAGAGATTTCATTCTAAGCATAACATCTTTCATCTACTAGTTGGGGAGATGACCATCACTCTAGAGGATGTTTACAGGATATTCAGGATTTCGTTTGCTGGGGAGGTCGACTATGATTCTGCTTAGAGTCCTGGTATATTAGCCTTGAGACACATATTTCATGATGAGGACATTCTTGAGTGGGCCATGACATGGGATGTGATGATGGCCAGGTACAGTGAGCAGTTTCCACTGGCATGTGTTTTAGCAGGTTTCATTTGATGTTTCATCATGCCGGACAAGGGACAATAGGGATTTCTATGTGGTTGGGCCAGGATGCTGGAGAGAATTTTGGATCATCCTGAGAGGTTAGGGTGGGGTTATTGCCTATTAGCCCACATGTATTGTGAGATGCTTGAGGTTGTATATAGGGAGGGGAAGAGCATGGTAGCAGGTGTCTTGGTTTTGCAGATATGGGCGTGGGAGCATATCCCAGTTTGTAGACCTATTGTGGATGATGCCAGAGATCCACACCAACCAATTGTTTACAAGTATTCTGGATATGTTAATCAGCCCCATTTGGGAAAGACAAAGTATTGGCGATGACAACTTGATGATCTGATTGTTGTTATATGGAGACCATATAGGGGTCTTGAGCTATGCGACGACTAGAGAGTTGTGCGACATGACATGTTAATGACTCGTCTTCTTATTGGCAGGTCAGTGATAGTTATTGAGCGATTTGTGGTATCTCGGGTTATGAGGTAGTATGGCAGGCCTCAGGGGTTTTCATAGGAGTTCACAGCCTACATCCATTATGGGGATGAGGAGAGACGAGGATGGGCCCCCTGGATTGTCCTACGTATTGAGCATGCAGGTCCTTGTTGGATTGCAACGACTTCAATGGGACTATCTGGAGGATATTGCAGATGCGGGGGTATTTCCCCAGTACAGGGATTGGTTTTAGAGTCATCCCTTTCCCAGATTTATGGATCTAGCTAAGCATGCACCTCTCATAGAGGAGGAGGAGAATGATGCCCCTCCACAGGCACAAGGACATGCACAGGGATAGGGATGGAGAGTAGAGGCTCCTAGGTGGGCAAGTGATGATCCTAGTGCAAGCAACAATAGGGTACCAGTTGGGGGAAGACAAAGGCAGAGAGGAGAGGGTGGATCCCTTAGAGCTGTTGGTGTGGGGGTTAGTGGTGCTAGGGAAGTGGAGGGTGGAGTCGAGGAGGGAAGAGAAGCTCCTAGATAGGTGCGACAAAGGAGGGATGAGAAGGTTTGCAGTCACAGTTGACAGTGGCTCAGACACAACTTGTAGAGTAGGACCGACAACTGGTGGAGCTCACAGCTGAGTGCGATCGTCAGCTCACTGAGATGAGGGTAGAGAGATTGACAACTAGCTGAGGTCAGGGCAAAGCAAGACTCTCTTCAGCGAGAGTTTTTGCACCAGATAAGCCAAGCAACTTAGTACGTTGCAGCTTATAGTGTAGCAGTTCCTGTAGTGTAGTAGGTTGTCCCATATTCTCAGTATATGGCTTGATTTGAGGGAGCTTGGACACCTAGGCAGGATGCTGGTTAGCAAGCTCCACCTCCTCCACCACCTGACAATGAGGGAGAGGTAGAGAGCTAGATTTTTATAGCTCTTAGATTTTGTGATATACCACTTTTTTTGTAGCCCATATGATCCTTGCTCCGATGGGAGATTGTAGATGACAGTTGATATCATTTGTACCCTGAGACTTGTATTTGTACTCCAAGATTCTATGATTATATATATGAGATCTTGATTTGATTTCATCGTACTTGTGTTGATTAATTATGAGATGTTTTTCTATATGCTTTATTCTATATGTATGCATATTTGTTTAGTATGGATGTATGTAATGCATATGAATATGGATGTTTACTTTGTTTTTTGTTTCTTTTCATATGCAAATAAATGATGAAAACGTGTATCTAGTAATGCAATTTTTTATTTTTCATATGCAATAATATGAATGCAAATGAGTATGTAATGAAATGTATGAATCTATATAAGATGCTTATGTATGCAACTAACATCCCAATACACAAGAACTCGATCAGACAAATGATGAAAAAGAGACCACTTAGCTGAGAAATGATGATACTTCAAACTCTCATTCATAAGATAAAGAGATCATTGTTATCATATTGAAATTACTCGAAATGCATAAAATGCAGAATGAATGCAACCTAAACCTAGTCACTGGATTTGAAATGCTTAATTTTCATCACTAAGAATTTACAAACATAGTAGGTAGAATAGAGTTCCTTTTCATGTGCAATATTAATTATTGTGTCTGCAATGACCCTTTTTTTTCATTCATAGCCTTGGACAGATTACGCATGCATCCGGATTGCACATTAAAAGAAATTTCCTCAAAACAGACAAAGAAATGATGCTAACCTCCTTGTAGCATATAAATAAGTGGAATCGAGGTATGTGTGGCGATTTCACCTTAATGTGAAGGCACTTATCATAGACACCCAGCTGATTAGATGTTTCCAGTGTTGAGATTAATGATAGTCCCAAAGATACTGAGAGGGGGGGGGCGGTGAATCAATATCTAACCGGTTTACAGAATATTTAACCTTATTAAGAGCTTTGCATTCCAAAACAGTGTACCGATAAATAAGAATTAATGCAGTAAACAGGAACAATAAAGACAACATAGAAAACACACCATAACACAAGATGTTTAACGAGGAAACCCGGTGTGGGAAAAACCTCGGTGTGATTTGTGACCCAAAATATTCACTCACTAGCCAATGAATAAATATTACTTACAATGAGGGGCCTGCACATGCAGGAAGGCCAACTTCCTAGAGCTCACTGCTTAATAAGAGTCACACTGACTACAAAAGTGGATTATGAAATCCAATACAATGTACTACTTCAAATCAACATCAACTATGCCAGGTTCAATACCAGTTTAAGCTCATTCTATAACCAAAACCTTATACAAAATTTGCCTTATCCATTCACATATATCAGTCTTCCTATTTGCTCATTCCTTTTCTCATTCCTATTACATTCTTACAAAATGATTCACAAGATCTTATACATATATGAGTCTATTACAATATACCATGTCGACTTTACAAAAGATAATTACATTTAAATACAATAAACAAAAGTTTATTCCATGTCGGCTGGTATTCTAGTATGCATTGTTGCCATTGTCGGTATATGTAGATGTCTATGCCGGTGCCGGTGCCTACTAGTGGCTTTACTAGATGAGTTCCAGAAGGTTTCCAGATGGTTTCCAGATGGTTGCCATCAATGACAACACCATCATTCTCATAAGAGTGTAGAATGCCAACAATCTCCCCCTTTGGCATTGATGGCAACACTCATGAGAAAAATCCAAAAACTATTTCCAAAAGGTGACAAAAAATATGTGCTCCCCCTGAGTAGATGATTTCCTTTGATTGAACTTTTTTCTCTGTCCACTACTCACCCTTTGACATCAATGACAAAGGTTGTAAAAAATTGTCAAACGAGTGCAAAAATTTTACCTCAAAGTTTGTAACCGGTTGGTTACAATCTGAAATATGTCTGCCAAAACCAAATTTAAACTCTGCATGAATCTGTTGTTGTCATTTAAGGTTTCTTGAGTCTATTCGATTGTGCTGGTGAGATTATGCATATGCTCTTCCGATGATCTTTCTCCTTGAAGTAATGCCTTAGAAATCTCACTCCTCATAGAGATTAGATTGTCCAACTTAGGAACAAGTTTATATTTAAGTTCTCTAATTTGAGACTTGATCCTTGCTTCCTCTTTCTCACATTTCTCCAACTTTTCCTCAAAACCTGCTATTTCCTGCTCAATAACTGATATAGGTTCGGATGAACCAATTATGTTATCAGCTATGTCATCTATTTCCTTCTGTACTCTGCTTATTTCTTTTTCTATGTCCCATGTCAAAAGATGTGGTTTGCATGTTTCTCTGTACAACTCTTTATATTCCAAAATTGTAGTATTTAGTGCCGGTAAAAGTGTGTTTATATGTTTTGTGCACTTCTTTATTTTGTCCTCAAATAATTTTTCCTTTTCCTTCTCAATTTTCTCTTTGAATGTGTCCTCATTTACCTTATCAACTGTTATTACATTGTCGATAATGAATTTGGACAATGTGTCCAATTGACCTAAAGAATCTTTTACATGATCTATATTACATTTTAGTGCAATAAACTTAAGTATTGGTATTGTGTCATCAATTGCTTTGTAAGCTAATGCATTACAGTCAGTTAGCTTCTTGATAGAGTCCAGGAGTACTTCTGTCACATTAGTAGGCCTGAATTCACTTAATGAAGTACCAGATGTCTGACCAACTACCTTAATTACCTCTATGTTTCCAACATTTGTAACCATTTTGCTTGTAGTATCCTCTGGTGGATCAGTTTGAGTTTGCATTTCAACTAGCAATGGTTTGGGTTTTTCAGTGATTACCGGTTTCACTACCTCAATATGTACCTGTGCCTCTGTCGGTTTGTTTGTGGGTTTCTCTGTATGCTCAATTGTCGGTATCTCTGTCTCAATAGGTTTCTCAGTGTTAGCATCTATACCTTTAGTATTCATTCCAATAGCCAATGGTTGCTTAGTTTGCAATGTTTTCTCTATTTGCTTTGTTTGGATCTCAATTTCTACAGTCTTTGTCATTTTCTCAGTGTTACCATTGTAATCAATGTTATCATTGACCTCTGTGTTGTCCTTATCCACAATAATGTTAACTTTCCGAGTATCCATATTCATGGTGAATAGAATTTCAGAATCAGGGTTAGTGTTATCATGTGTTACACCTTCACTTTTAGTAACCGGTGGATCATCAACATGTACTGGTGTAGTATCCAAGGGTGGTGGTAAGTTGTCTATTATTTTGATGTTTGGTATTCCACCAACTTTCCCTTTCCCTTTGTCCTTATCCTTTTGATAAAATTTGAATGTTTTTTTTGTCCTGTTCAATTCTTCTTGTTTTTCTTTTTCAACAAAAAGGATATCCCATTTATCAATCATTTCCTCTGCAATCTCATTAACTCTACCATCCATCAAACTCACTTGTCGGTGACCACTAGCAAAAACTGATCTGTTAGCTTCACAAATTAGATCATCAATTTCCTCTTTAGAGTTAATTGGATGTACAACAAGAAGTTTTTTAACTTTAATTTTCTTGTCCAATTCCATTACTGCAATCCTCTTTGCATCTAACCTTCTATATAGTTCATTTGGCAAGTCATCCACAACTTCAATTAAAACTTTCTTGTATATGTCCAGATGAGAATTATATTGTTTTCAATACTTTCCTTTTCTGAATCTATGAATGTGTTATACAATTTTCTCACATTAGCCAAATTACCATCATCAGTGATTTCATTTAGCAAATTATCCAATGGTGGTATAACCTGTTTTTGTTTCTTCTTAGGTGTTAGTTTCTTTGTCGGTTGCCTTACTGCCTGTTGTTTCTTTCTCAAGGTTTTTTTTTTCTTGGGTGAAGGAGAGGGTACCGATGAGGGTTTTCTCTTCCTATCAACTCTCTTGAATTCCGCTGGTATCTCACTGTCAGAGGATGTGTCAACCTATGAGATGTGTGCCTCTGGTTGCAATCCTTCCAGTTCACTAGCCGATATACTAGTAATATTCATAACATTTTCTTTTATTTCCTTTACCTATTTAGAAGCATCTCTTATGTATTTCTCTCTTTTCTTCCTTTGCTTCATTGTTTTCACTTTGCTTTCAATTGTTTTAGCACTTCCAAAAACTTCTTCTGTTGGTTCTCTAGGTGCATCTAATAAGGATTTTGCATAAGTCTCAATTATATTGAGATCTACCTCATAACCCATTTTTGTTACATATATAGTCATAGGTAATACAACTTCCATCCGTGTTTCATCCTTCTTGATTACAAAAAAGATTTCCTTGTCATATTTATCCACTACACTCTACGGTAGTCTTTCTCTTTCTTTCATTTTGGCTTGAAAAGTTTTAAAGTATTCAGTGATGTTGTTTTCCTTACCAGTAACCATGCCAGTGAAAGCTTCTTGCAATTGTTTGCCTACCGATATGTCATATCCAAAGTCTTTCTATCCTATACCGGGGATCTCCTTTATGAAATACAACATTAAGCATACTAAGAGATTACCAAAATGAAATGTTCCTTTCTTCTCACCTTTTATATTTTTCAAGTTATCAATTAGTTCATTCTTCAGCCATTCACACACATCTATTTTTGCATTATTGTTGACCATTTCATAAGCACTATTAATGCAAAGACTAGAAACTAAATTAAGTCTGTTTGCATGAGTAGTCTTGTAACCTAAAATCATACTTATGAATCTCACATTGATGTTCTTGATGTCATTTAATCTTAGAGATCTACTGTTAGATGTTGCTCCGGTTAGGGTCATTACTTTGTTGTTAGGAACCTTCTTAGTTTTGTCTGGTCTGCTGCCGGTTGAGGGTAAACCTGTTACTGCCCTAATAACTTGCCGGGTGAATTTGCAGACTGAATCTAACCAAAGAAATTCTCCATGTGCCCTACTTAGGACAATTCTCACTACTTCCTCCGGTAATTCAAGAATGTTCAAATTTTCCACAAAACCTAAAGTCTCCACAATCTTGTGCTCAGGTTTGACAATGCCATTTTCATCACAAATTACGGTTCTAAACATTTTTAACAACTCCTCAAAACCTAGTTCTTCAATGTTGCAGTGAATATAAATCCTAGGGTCTTTAGCATAAGCTACACGTTTAGGAATCTTTGAAAATGTGCCTATGGAATCATCTTGCTTACTATCTTTGGAATAATTTTGAATACGGGCCTAGGGCATTTTATATTTTCTACAATAGTAGGGTTTGCGATAAATTCAGGAGCAGAAGAGGAAGCCATATGAAAAATACCTTTATTTGCCTGATAATGTCTGAATGCTTGAAAGAAATCACTTCACACCTTTGCCTTGAATGCCTTCACTCGGAATTCACACTCTTTGCTAATTTGAATGCTCAGTGAATCAAAAATGAGGGAAAATTGATGATTTATAATGACTTTTTCTTCAACAACCGCATTAAATGCTCATCGGTTAAGTGAAAACTTAACACATCTGTCGATAGAGAAGAAATCTATCTTCTCACCATCAACCGAGGGTAATCTGCATGATATTCAACTTGCTGCAATACCCCCAAAGGGTTACTTCTTAATTGGATGAAGAATCTCCTGCCGATGGAGTAATACTCTGTTCTACCGATGAAGAAATAGTCTCATCAACATTCTGATTTGTCTCCCTAATCCATTGTTTTGAAAATTCTTGCTTTACCTCATCTACCTTTTCTTTGCCTTTCAAACTGGATCCTTTATTATTCGCTGGTGAATTCTTGCCTCACAAAATTTTGCAATATGTCCAATTTTGTTGCAAGCATAACAAGTCACATTATTCTTCTGAATAGCCTTTTCATATCATATACCGGTTTGTGTTCTGCATTGATTAGATAAGTGCCCAAATCTTCCACAAATATAACATTTCACAATCATTCTTCAGTTTTCTGAATTATGACCAATTTTGTTGCATTTGAAACATTGACCAGTGGGTGTATTGATGTTCTGATTGTTTCTGAATCTACATTGATTTTCTCTATGACCATACTTGTTATAGTTAAAGCATTTCCCATTAAATTTATAAGCATTAGGTTGTCTTACCGGTTTATTGTGATCATGATTGTTTGCAGTACCAGAACTTTCTCCAATTTCAAATCCAAGTCCATTTGTATCTCCATTAGGTTTCTGACTTTTCAGCATGTTATCAAGTTCTTCTGATATTTTCTTGAATTTCTCTTTATGTTGTTTTGCAGTAGCCAACTCATTTTCCATAATTCCCTTTTGTCTCATAAGTTCAATTTTATCATGTTGCATGTGAATCAGATCTATCTTCAGCATATCATTTTCATGGCTGAGTCTTATATTTTCATTTCCAACATCATTGAGTCTCCTAGTCAAGTCATCTTCATTCTTCTTTTTATCTTCAATGTCTTTACAAAACCTCATAGTCATATCTTGCATTTTATTTCTCATAGTACTGTTTTCTTGTCTCAACTTGTTCACAAGTTCATTAAGAGTTTCCTTTTCATCATCATCACTCTGCATCTTCTCATGAAGGTCTTTTCTTTTATTTTGAGCTATAGTAAGATTCTTCTGAAGTCCTTGAATGAATTCCTGTGCAGTCCTTAGATCATCTTCAAGTTTGATATTCTTCAACTTCTCTGCATCATAGTCTACAAGAGCTCCTTCCAATTGTTTTCTTAAGTTCTCCATCTGTACCAGTGTCAGAATCTTCCTCAAGCTGTTAGGATTTTGAAAATAGAGGACCAGGCTCTGATACCAATTGTTAGGATTAATGATAGTCCCAAAGATACTGAGAGGGGGGGTGAATCAATATCTAACTGGTTTATAGAATATTTAACCTTATTAAGAACTTTGCATTCCAAATCAGTGTACCGGTAAATAAGAATTAATGTAGTAAATAGGAACAATAAAGACAACATAGAAAACACACCATAACACAAGATGTTTAATGAGGAAACCTGGTGTGGGAAAAACCTCGGTGGGATTTGTGACCCACAATATTCACTCACTGGCCAATGAATAAATATTAGTTACAATGAGGGGCCTGCACATGTAGGAAGGCCAACTACCTAGAGCTCACTGCTCAATAAGAGTCACATTGACTACAAAAGTGGATTATGAAATCCAATACAATGTACTGCTTCAAATCAGAATCAACTATGCTAGGTTCAATACCAGTTTAAGCTCATTCTCTAACCAAAACCTTATACAAAATTTGCCTTATCCATTCACATATATCAGTCTTCCTATTTGCTCATTCCTTTTCTCATTCCTATTACATTCTTACAAAATGATTCACAAGATCTTATACATATATGTCTATTACAATATACCATGTCAGCTTTACAAAAGATAATTACATTTAAATACAATAAACAAAAGTTTATTCCATGTCGGCTAGAGTGTCGGTATGCATTGTTGCCACTGTCGGTGAAGTGTCTGCCGGTGTATGTAGATGTCTATGCCGGTGGCTTTACCAGATGAGTGCCAGAAGGTTTCCAGATGGTTGCCAAATGGTTGCCATCAATGACAACACCATCATTCTCATAAGAGTGTAGAATGCCAACATCTAGATCATCGGAATCATTCCTATAAGCAGTTAACAAAGAAAATATTATGCCCCCAGTCCTTGGTCCTCTTAGTCAAGATAGACTTCCTCGAGCTACTCAGAGGGATAATAATTGAAAACCAATATAAAAGACAACACACAAAGAAAATTTCATGCATATCTCAAACTGTTTAGTGATTGTTTTCAGTAATGTTGATTTGCTTGTTTACTCAGTGATAAAACTCTTCAGTAGTTAGGAGACAGGTGAATAACTCGGATTGGATGATCGGGTATCACTGACAGAAATATGACTTGGTTGATACTTCTTAGGACATGTAAAATTCTCAATCGATTACACTAAGACTAGGACATTGATCAGTTTAAATCCATGAGGGTTCCAATGAACAAGAATATCACAAAAGCGACTAAAATGTATGTACAAGCGAAAGTGTAGATGCATGAAAGCGGGAAATGCCAACATTGTGTTGATAGATGGAGCACTTGAGTACAAGAGGCACCTGTTTACCAAGTTTTCACCTTCTTGGCAAAGTTTTTTTTAGGATATTTTATGATTTTTAGGATTTTTTTCAAGACATTTTAGCTGTACAGGTTGCTGGAGTAGGGAATACTAAGTGAAGAATTTCTTCAAGTGGATGGTGTTGATCAGTTCACGGAGCTATTATCCTTTTGATGTTGAGAGTTGATAGGCACTAGAGCCAAAAACTGCATTAACGATGTAGGGACCCAACCAGTTGGGTTCAAACTTCCCTTTGTTGTCTCGAAATTGTTGATTTCTAGGATTTTCTCTCAGAACAAGGTCACCAACCTGAAATTATCATTGTCGAACATTCTTGTTATATCCTTTAGACATTCTCTTTTGATACACTCTCAAATGATCAAACGCCACTTGCCAACGTTCATCCAACAACTCGAGCTCTTGCAATCTAGATATTATGTAGTCCTCATCAGTGACAAGACCTTGCAAAGAAACTCTTAAAGACGGTATTTCCACCTCAATAGGCAAAACTGCTTCGGATCCATACACCAAAGAAAAAGGTGTAGCCCTAGTAGGTGTTTTGATAGTTTTTCTATAAGCCCATAATGCAGGATTGAGCTACAGATGCCAATCCTTCCCAGATTTGCTTATTGTTTTGTGTAAGATAGTCAACAGATTTTTGTTAGATTGTTCAGCTTGTCCATCACCTTGAGGGTAATATATGGATGACCAGTACTATTTGATTTTGAATTTTTCACATAGCTCATCTAGATCTTTGTTCTTGTCCATTATTAGTCACAATGGATGAAGGTATCCCATACCTGCAGATGATATATTTAAGGATGAACAAAGCTACTTGTTTATTGGTTGCTTTGATGAGTGAAATCGCTTCTACCCACTTAGTGAAGTACTCAGTGGTAGTTATAATAAACTTGTGTTTGTTAGATGATGCTAGATATATTTGGCCAATGAGATCAAATGGCCATTGCTGAAAAGGCCAATGTGTAATGAAGGGTATGAGATCCCTTGCTAGAGCATGTATGAGATTCCCATGTAATTGACACTTCTCACAAGTTTTAGAAAACTTTATAGCATCTTTCTCTATGTCTGGCCAGTAGTAGCTATCCCTTAGTAGTTTCCGAGCTAAAGTTAGACCATTCGAATGAGATCCACAAATACGTGAAGACTTTTGATAATGCATGTTGGGACTCTTCAGTTTCTAGACATCTAAGAAAAGTACTATCCAAGCCTTTCCTAAATAGATCATTAGCGATGATGACGTACGTGAAGCATTTCAGGTTAGGTTCCTTTTCTCATTATGAGTAAGATTTTCTAGGATAATTTGGTCTCGTAGATAAGAGTAAATGTGGCTATAATGAGATGAGTCATGTCCAATAATAGAATAGACTATCTGGGACTCAGGAGAATCATAGGCATGGTGATGTAACTCTTCCACCAAGAATTCAAAGCAAAAATTAGATTCTTATAACTCTGGTAGAGATGCCAAGGTGGTCATAGCATCTGCTGCTCTGTTTGCTGATCTGGGAATCTGCTGGAATGATAAAAAAGTAAAATATTTCTTGAGATCATCAAGCATTCTCTTATAAGGCATCAATTTCTCATCTCGAGTCTGATATGTATCATAGATTTGGTTGATGACTAGCTGACAATATCCATAGATGTGTAATTCCATAACCTTCCATTCAATAGCTAGCTTGATCCCGTTTACCAAAGCTTCATACTCTGCAATGTTGTTTGTGCAAGGGAAGAGAATCTTGTAAGCCTTCAGGATTGAATATTTTTGAGGAGTAATAAAAATAATTTCAGCACCAGAACCATGTTGAGTGAAAGACCCAACAAAGAACATCTTCCATGATTGTTGAGTAAGGTGCATGATAGATTCATTCGGAAATTCTATATGAAAAGGTTGAGTGTCTTCAAGTGGAGCATCAATAAGTTAATTTGCAATTACCCATCCTTTGATGGCTTTGCATTCTACATATTCAATAACAAACTCTGTAAGAACTACGACCCATTTATCCAATCTTCCGGTAAGTGTTTCTTTGCTGAGAAGATATTTGAGTGGATCAATCTTAGCTACTAGCTTGATGGAATGTGCTAACACGTAGTGTCTCAACTTTTGTGATGCAAAGACTAATGCCAAACAGGATTTTTCTATTATAGTATAATTCATTTCATAAGACACCAAGGTTCTGCTAATATAATATATAGCTCTTTCCTTTTTATCATCATCTTGTTGTGCCAGAAGTGCCCCCGGTGATGTAGCGGTAGATGATATATATAAAATCAATGGTTTACCTTGAATTGGTGGCATCAATATAGGTGGATTAGACAGGTATTCTTTGATTTTTTGAAGGTGTTGTTCATATTTTTTTATCTTAGTTGTATGTTACTCCTTTCCTCAATACTTTTGTGAAGGGTTGAGCTTTATCAGCTAGCTGAGAAATAAAGCGTCTGATTGATTGGAGACGTCCTTGTAAACTTCTCATTTGACTGATATTCTTTGGAGTTGGTATCTCCATTATAGCTTGGAACTTCTCAGGATCAACCTTAATTCCTTTCTTTGAAATGATGTAACCAAGTAATTTCCCAGATTTCATTCCAAATGCACACTTTTTAGGATTTAGCCGGAGCTCGAATTTTTCCATTCTATCTAGTATAAGGCCTAGCTCTTGAATATGTGTGGATCTCTTCATAGTCTTTACTAAAGTGTCATCAACATAATCTTCCATATTTTTATGCATCATATCATGACAGATGGTTGTTACCGCTCTTTGGTAAGTTGCTCCTACATTCTTTAGCCCAAATGGCATGACTTTCCAACAAAAGGTTCCCCATGAATAGGTGAAAGATGTCTTTTCTTGATCTCCAGGAGATATTTTGATCTGATTATAACCAGATAATCCATCCATTAGTGAGTACATCTCATACCCAGCAGTCATATCCACTATCATATCAATGTTTGGAAATGGAAAATCGTCCTTCAGACAAGCTTTGTTGAGATCTCTGAAATCTAAGCAAACCCTAATAGATTTGTTTGCCTTTGACACAAGTACTATGTTTGATATCTATTCGGCATAGTCTATAGCTCTAATAAATCCAAGTTTGAGCAATTTTTCTAGCTCAACTTTGACTAACATTTCCACATGAGGGTGCATCTTATGGAGTTTTTGCTTGTCTGGTTTAACTCCTGGTGTAATAGAAAGATGGTGTATGATGAGATCATGATCTAGGCCTGGCATATCAGAGTATGTCCATGCAAAGTTGATCTTCTTTTTTGAAAAGAGATTAGTGAAATCTTTCAATTCTTTTGCTGATAATGATTGAGCTAAGTGAATGATATGTGGTGTCTCTTGACTCCCAATATTTACTAGTTGAGTTGGCTTGATCAATATAGAAGACCTCTCCTGAAAGTGACTTGGCAGTATATCAAGTATCTCACCTTCAGGCGCCTTAGAGAGGTTTTCACCCTTAGGCACGTCCTTTATTTTTTCTATTTTTGATTATGGCACCAACACATTGTGGTTTTCGCCATCAGATCTTTTATTTTTCTATTTTTGATTTTTGTGACTAAGATACTTGATATCTATTTCAGTCATGTTCTCATTGTGTTCGCTGGTGGAAGAGTCCATTGGTTCAACCGCATTGAGGTAGTAGGCTAATGTGTAGTCATTGGCAAATATAGGTACATTCATAGGTTGGTCTTGTAGACTACAGTCAATTAGTTCAAGATGTACCTAGGATAGAGTTTGGACAAGTTCGAGGGAGTTCACGGTATTGTCATCACAACTACGGACCAAGAAGTCGAGATCGAGAAGACTACTTTGTATAAATGTCTCGAGACTAGGAAGATTTACAACATGATCATTGAAGTGTATGTTATTATTTAGTTGATCAAATCCAATAGACCTACTTCTAGCATCATTATCTATGCCAGACTAGACTAAATATCATGGTTTGACAGCAACAAGATCAGTAGATAGATTCTCATCATTCATGTCAGAGGAGTTAGAGTTTGATGCTGAATAGGTATTGACATAAATAGGTCTGTTATTGGAGTCATCAGAGTCATCAGATGAAGTTTTCGACTCTTCTTTAGGTGATTGAGTGAATGTATGTATAGTCTCAATACCTACATCTTTGATGTTGCAAGCTCCTTCATGATTTAATTCATTTATCACTTGTATCTAACATACCTATTGACATAACCTTGATGGTTCTGTGAATTTATGTCTTCTACTCCATTTAGCTTCCTCCGGACTAATGACTAGTTCTGCTTCTATAGCTTCCAATTCTTCTTGTGTAGTTCCATACCTGATATGTTCTATCTTATTGGAGGTAGGTGAAGAATTTTCTTGTGTTTTCCCTTCTTTCATCTTCCATTTATAGTCTTCTTGTCTTTTTAGTCTGATTTATTCTATCTCCATTTGTAGCCTTAAGCGTATCAGCTCGAGTTTCATCTGTGATATCACTGGATTCTTCTGGAGTTTCTGTAATAGTTGTATCTGAGAAGTAATTTGGACCCCATTCATACTCTTTCAAGTTAGTTTCTAAATCATCTACTTGTTGTCTACTAGTGTATGTAACTGGAATTTTTAGTGCTGCAAACAATTATCTAATTCTTTTTACCTCTGTTCTCATATCCTCTGGGACTTATACTCCTTGTAGTGTTGTAGCTGATATCATTGGGACTTTAGTACTAGTTGTTTCCTCTCTCTTGATTGCTAGTTCTTCTTGTTCTTTTTCACACTCTTCTTGAGTTTGTTGAGTGTTGACTTCCTGTGTAGTTGAAGGCAACATTCTTTTCCTCCATTTAGACTTAGAAGCATGTTTTTGGTCTGATGTCTTTTTTGGATTGTATCCCAGTTCCACTTTATCATTTGTAGACTTTGTTTATAGATGAATAGGTTCAATAATACCCTCTTTATGTTTTCCCAGAGGACCAATACTTGAATATCCCATGTGTTGAATCATTTTGTAGTCGGGACCTCATTTTGACTATCTTACTTGAAAAGCCATTTAAGAACAACATCCTCTTCTATTTCATCTGCAAGGGAAGTAGAGGACTGTACAAAAAGACCATCATAAATGATATTGAATTCTGTGTCCTCATAGCCTCTTGATGGTTTTCCCAAATGTTTTGGTGATGGGGGGAGAGAGATTAATGAAAGTATTATTTCTATCTTGTATCCATCCATGCTAGTATTTGTAATTTTCAAATTCTTTTCTAAGTCCTTCATTAGGGCATCTAAACTTTCATCTTTAGATATTTCTCTATTATGAGGCACAAAGGTATCAACACCTTTTGTCAATGCATTACAAGGGTAATTTGTATCAGCAGGAATACTGACTTCAACTCCGTTATAAGGAGATTTTAAGCATTGATGGTATGTAGATGGAACTGCCTTCATTTCATGAATCCATGGCCTGCCTAGTAAGATATTGTATGACAGAGGAATATCAAGTACCTAAAAAATGACATCTCTTTCTACAGGTCCCACCCTGATTGGTAATAATACTAGACCTTTATAGGTCCTTTCTTCTTCATCATAGGCTTTAATTGTTATTTTCTTGGCCGGATGAATGACATTTTTAGAAAATCCTAGCTGTGTAAGTAGATTATAGGTACAAATATTCAACCCTGCCCCTCCATCTATCAAAACATGTTTAACTATTTAATGCATTTTGTTACAGCTCAGTTGCAACTTGGTAAATACTAAACTTCACTTGGTAGACATTTCGCCTTCATTAACCAATAGCGATAACCTTAGGGTTTACCGACTAGGTTCTTTACTTGGTAACATAGTATCGTATTAACCTTACAATCAACAACATATGTAGGATATCAAAACAATCTAAACATCATGATCTCATAATTGTCTAACTCGGTAATAGTTTCCCATTGAATAACTTATTCCTCCCTTTATTCATCACATTCTTTCTGTGTCTTTTACTGACATCTTTATACTCATCAAATCATACATCTTAAGATATGGCAACATCATACTGAATTGGAAAATCAATTTCTTGACATCAATGACAAAATAATAATATTAAGACAGTAAACATCCTTAATCAGTTATATCCATAATCATCAACAACCTTCTCAATATCCTTATTGAAATGCCAACAATCTCTTATTGTCTGTTATAATGCCAAATGCCAACAATCTCCCCCTTTGGCATTAATGGCAAAACCAATTGATTTGACCTAATTGATTTGGATTGCTGTGAGATTCGGAAATGCTGAAATGCTCTCCCTGTCATTAGTCTTCTCCCCCATACATTAGACTTCTCCTCTTTTCTCAGTCTTTCTTTTCTACAGTCTTCTCCCCCTTTGACAACAATGCCAAAAAGTAAAGAACTAAAACATAATTTCTTCTTGTATGAAGCGATTTCCTGCTGTTATGTGTCAACTTAGTCTCAGCCAGAGCATTATGTCTTCAATTCCCGTTTCCCGTATTTGATTCCTGCACACCTTTAGAAAACATCCTAAAGTGTGTAAATAAGGATCAAATCCTAAAAGATATTCTGTAGATTCATCAAATTGATGCCTTCACCGAACTCGGTCAGTGAGTAGAAGATAGGGGTAGGACCCCTAACTTACTTCTGAGATACTCAATAGTGTCCCTTAGCAGTGGCTTGGTGAAGATATCTGCTATTTGTTCCTTTGTGCTAACATACTCCAACACCACTTTCTTCTCTTGAGCTTCTTCTCTAAGATAATGATATTTGATAGAGATGTGCTTTGTCTTAGAGTGCATAACAAGATTCTTTGAAATATTAATGGCACTAGTATTGTCATAGAATATAGTTACGGGCTCGGTAACTTTCTCATTTATACCTTCCAACAGTTGTTTGATCCATGCTATGTTGGTACAATTCAATGCTGCAGCAACATATTCAACTTCTGTTGTTGACTATGAAACACATCCTTGTTTCTTGCTAAGCCAACTTACTAGTCTTTCTCCTAAAAAGAAAGCTCCTCCACTTGTGCTTTTCCTGTCATCAATGTTGCCTGCCCAATCAGCATCAGTATAAAATTTTAAATCAAAGTCATTTCCTTTCTGATATACTAAGCCATAATCCTTAGTGCCTTTCAAGTATCTGAAAAATCTCTTGATTGTTGTCATGTGTGTTTCCTTAGGATCTACAGAGAATCTTGCAACTATACCTACTACATGTGCTATGTCTGGCCTACTGTGAACAACATATTGTAGCTTTCCAATCATGGATCAATAAAGTGTCTCATCAACAGATGCAGATTCATCATTCTTTGATAGTTTACAGTTGGTAGACATAGGAGTACTCACTGGTTTTGAACCCTCCATTCCAAATTTCTTCAATATTTCCTTTATGTACTTGGATTGAGTAATGAAAATCTCATTCTTCATTTGCAGTATCTGTAAACCTATAAAATACTTTATCTCATTGATTAATGACATCTCAAATTATTTGCTCATTTCATTTCCAAAGTTCTTGCATAAAGAGTCATTTCCACAAAATATAATATCATCAACAAATATGGCTGAGATCAGTATTCCATTTTCATCATTCTTCATGTACATATTGTTGTTTTCGCTTGTTCTTATAAAACCAATCTTGATTAAATAAGAGTGTAATCTTTCATACCATGCTCTAGGTTCTTGTTTCATACCATATAAAGCTTTGTTAAATTTACATACCTGATCTTTATTCTTGTCTTCAACAAATCCTTCAGGCTGTTCAATAAAAACTTCTTCTTCTAATATACCATTCAGAAATGCAGATTTGACATCCATTTGATATACCTTGAATTCTTGTAAGCAGCGTATGCCAACAATGTTCTTACTCCTTCTAGTCTTGCCACAGGTGCAAAAGTTTCACCATAATCAATTCCTTCTTCTTGGGCATAACCTTTGCAAACTAGTTTTGCTTTATTTTGAATGACCTCACCTTTTTCATTCAACTTGTTTCTGAAAATCTACTTTGTACCGATTACATTTTTGTCCTTTGGTTTTGGGACCAGTGTCCAAGTGTCATTCTTCTTGATTTGATCAATCTCTTTTGTCATAGCATTTATCCAATCTTCATTGTTAAATGCCTCTTTCACTATTCTCGGTTCAAATTTAGATATCAGACATATGTTCTGTCTCAATTTGTTCCTTGTCATCACTGGATCATCCTTATCTCCTATAATCTGACTTGGTGCATGACGTCTTCTGACATACTTGGCTAATACAGGCTCGGTAGGCTCTGTATGATCTTCTTCATTACTCGGTAACTGAATATTCTCTTCATTTTCTTCAACAGTTCTCTCGGTAAGACTTGTCGATTGAACATAGACAAATTCATCATAGTCTTCTGGTTCCTTGGAATTTCCTTCATCATTTCTTTCTGCAAATTCATCAATTTTCACATTTGCACTTTCTACTATTTTGTTAGATGATTTGATCAGACATTTAAATGCTTTATTTCTAGAAGAATAACCAAGAAATATTCCTTCTTCACTTTTCTGATCAAACTTTCCATTTCTATCATCTTTGTGTACATAGCATCTACTTCCAAAGATTTTGAAGTAACTTACATTAGGTTTCTTGTCATACCAGATTTCATATGGTGTCTTCAAAGTTCATTTTTTCAGTTGTACTCGGTTCAGGGTGTAAATTGCTATGCTTATTGCTTCTCTCCAAAATGTTTGTGACACTTTCTTTTCAATCATTAGGGTTCTGGCACAATCCACAATAGATCTGTTTCTTCTCTCAGCTATCCCATTCTGTTGTGGAGTTCTTGGTGCAGAGAATTGTCTTTTTATACCATGATCATTGTAGATTAAGTTGAACTCATCAGATGTGAACTCTCCTCCTCTATCTGATCTAAGACAATTCAGTTGTCTTCCTGTTTCATTTTCAACTCTTGCCTTGTACCATTTAAACATTTGAAAAGCTTCCGATTTTTCTTTTAAAAACATGACTGACATCATCCTTGAATAATCATCCACAAATAATATGAAATATTTATCACCATAATAACTTTGAACTTTCATAGGACCACAAAGATCAGTGTGCACAAGATCTAAAATTCCCTTAGAAGTGTAGGACTTACTTGTAAAGCTTGATCTTGTTATCTTACCCATCTGGTATCCTCGGCACATAGCATTCTCAATTTTTTCAAGACTCGGTAGACCTCTTACTCGGTGCTTCTTGTTTATTTTGATCAGATTATCAAAATTTACATGACAACACCTTTTATGCCATAACCAAGTATCATCTATCTTTGCATACAGATTATTCGGAGTTGAGTCAAGGTGAAATGTATTATCTTTTGTTTGTGTCCTTGTAGCAGCTAACTTTCCACTCTTGTCAAAAAACTTTGACAATTCCTTTCTGAAATTCTATTCGGTATCCTGTATTATTTAGCTGTGCTACACTCAACAAATTGTATTTCAAACCTTCAACCCAATAAACATCATTGTACTTTGCATTGTCAAGAAGTGTTATGGATCCTTTACCTTTTACCGGACATGGTGCATCATTACCAAATCTTACATAGCCTCCATCATAATCTTCTAACATAACAAACTTGTGTTTATCACCTGTCATGTGATGTGAGCATCCACTATCTATGATCCAAGAATCATTAGTATTTATGTGAGATATTAGGGCTTTTTCTTCATACCTTTCTTCATCTGATCCATCTTTGATAGCCACATAAACTACTTCCTCTGTATCAGTTTCATCTAATTTATCATCATTGGATTCATCATCGGCTATTAAGCATGTCTTTCTATCTCTTCTTTTGAAGTCTCGGTGTCCTCTGTATTGATTATTTTTCTATTTGTCATCTCGGTAATCTCTCTTTTCAGTAGATTCTTTGTCAGGATAGTTAGAAGCCATATGTCCTATCTTATCACAATTGAAACATTTCAAAGGTAGTTTTCCTTTATACTTACCTTTGCCTCTCGGTAACCTTCTGGCTAATAGTGCTTCAAACTCTTCTTGCTTTCTGATTTCCTCATACAGTTTGTGTACTTCCTCCATGTTCTTACAAAATCTTTCACTTGCTCCACTATGATCTCCTTCAGAGTACTTATACTTTCTTTCATTGTAATCATTAGATTCATCAAGATGAAAAGAACTAAATGTAGATTCAACTTTATTTACCGAAGACCCACTGTTATCAAAATTACTTAACTCAAATGCATGTAGCTTACCAATAGTAGCATCTAAAGAAACTTACATATTTGGTATAGACCTCAATTCATTGATTGCAGAGACTCGGATTGCATAAGCTGGTAGAAGGGTTCTTAACAACTTACTTGTTATATCCTTTTCTTCAATAGTTCCACCTGCTCCTTTGATTTGATTGACAATCTCCTTTAGTCTTGTACTGTACTGGGTTATGTTCTCACCTTCATTCATCCTCATAGATTCAAGTTGTGCTCTTAAAATGTCCACTTTTGCTCTTTGAACATGTTCATCACCGCCATACACAGATATGAGCTTGTCCCACATTGCCTTTGCATCATTGCAGCCTTCTAGATCATTAAACTCTGAGTCGGTCAATGCAGATGTTATTTCAATCATTGCTTGGATATGTTCTTGCTTTGCCTTTATCTCTTCCATTGTTAATGGATAGGTGCTCGGTGTAATGAAATCATTCTCCAGATAATATACAACATATTCTCCAACTCCTGATAGATGCAGCTTCATCCTTTTCTGCCATGTAGAGAAACTAGACTTGTTCAGCTTCGGTGCATCCCTCTTATACATCTTTGGATCTTTGCCTCAAGTACCTTTAAAATTTTTATTTCGGAGTCCAAAGCTCTAATGCCAATTGATAGTTCTGATACTTAATGTAAGTACAAATCCAATAGCCAACAAGATGAGAGGGGGGGGGGTGAATCATACAAACTTAATCTTCCATAAAAATAACAGATTCAACCTCGGTAACATATACTTCAGTAATATAACCAAAATTGCTAAACATGCAAACTCAAAAGCATATAAACATCATAACACTCATAACATCAGATTTAACATGGAAACCCAAATAGGGAAAAACCACTATGGGATTTTGGACCCACTAAGAAATATACTCTTCTAGAGTATGCTCGGTTAAAAGCAAATCCTGTTAAAGATTACAAACACATTGCTATATGTGACCCAGTTAAGGGATTTCCCTCAAATCTGTTAGGATCTTCACCTTGTTAGAAGTGACCTTGTTAAAGGATTTCAAACACTCAATCAGAATGTCACCTTGCTAGAGGGTTTTACAAATAAGACTGTTAAGTCCACTTGGTTAAGAGATTTTCTGTCACTTTACAAAATAACAGTAATAAAAATCTATCTGCAACTTCACATCTAAAATGCTAAAGCAGATTCTTATTTGCTTAATACAATATAGACATAGAACTAATCTTGTCCATCTGCTAGGCTCTATACTCTGTTATTCAAAACAGGTCTTCAAGCTTCAGTGCTCGGTAATCACTATGTAGCATCCCTGTGCATACACTTGCCCGCATACATTATTTATCAACAGTTCCTTATTTATAAACAATTTACCAACCGCTTAATCTCCTTGATCACATTTCCCATGATCAATCATAGCCATCAGATCTTCAAACTTGACTAGGTTCAATGTATCCTTTGATCTGAAAACATTTTACCCCACCTTGGAACTTGCATACATTTCTTGGAACTTGTGCTAGGGTATTGCGGTTCAATCTGTGTTGTAGATCTTCCTGCCAATTTTCCTTTGCCATAGATTCTTTAAAAAACTTCATTCACGACATACCAATCATTTAATCATAACCAGCTCATCAGCTTCCTTCATTAAATAATGCTTGTAATTATTTAATTCATTCTGTTACAGCTCGGTTGCAACTCAGTAAATACTAAACTTCACTTGGTAGACATTTCACCTTCATTAACCAATAGCGATAACCTTAGGGTTTACCGACTAGGTTCTTTGCTTGGTAACATAGTATAGTATTAACCTTACAATCAACAACATATGTAGGATATCAAAACAATCTAAACATCATGATCTCATCATTGTCTAACTCGGTAATAGTTGCCCATTGAATAACTTATTCCTCCCTTTATTCATCACATTCTTTCTATGTCTTTTACCGACATCTTTATACTCATCAAATCATACTTCTTAAGATATGGCAACATCATACTGAATTAGAAAATCAATTTCTTGACATCAATGACAAAATAATAATATTAAGACAGTGAACATCCTTAATCAGTTATATCCATAATCATCAACAACCTTCTCAATATCCTTATTGAAATACCAACAATCTCTTATTGTCTGTTATAATTCCAAATGCCAACAAGATGACCCACCATAGATTGAAATCGATCGATATCTAAATCTTTTGGGACATTAGTGGTAAGCAAGGCTTTGTCTAAGATCTCTTTATGAGCAAAGGAGATTTTTAGCAATTCAAAGATGGAGATTTGAGTGTTCGTTCTTTTCAACTATTTGACAATGCTATAGCCAACAGGGGATGATGAAGTTAGTTGTTTAGATCTAGCAATAGTTGTCTCTATTTGTTTGTTTAAAGACATTGGTAGGTTTCATGTCATTTGAGCAGGAGTTGAAGAACCAGCTCCTTGAAGAGTGACTTTCTTTTGAGCACGGGTCACAATATTTGCATTTTATGATTCATGTTGTTTATCTTCAATTATAATCACATTGCAATATTCAGGCTGGGAAGACTCAATCATGTTGATCACATTGTCATTGCTGGTGTAAGTGTAATTGACTTTGGCACCTCCTTTTGATTTTGAAGAATCAGCTTGTTCATAAATAGGTAAGAGATCTTTAAATGCTTTGTGATCAGCATTTTTCGTGTGATTCCCGACAATAAATTTTCCAATGTCATTGAGATCTTGAATCTCATGTTTGAGCTTCATGTAGTTGTTTGTGTTATGACCTTTATTTTGATGGTATTCGTAGTACTCGTTTTATCTCCACCATTTTGGTTTGACTTCAGGATCATATGGCCTAGAATTGTCTGGTAATGTTATCAGATCATTTGCCGATAAAGTTTTAAAATGGATTCATATGATTCATCGAGAGGAGTGAAGTCGCATTTAGGTTTTGAAAGCCAAGGTTTCTCTTTGAACCACTCTTTTACTTTCTTTGGTGGGTTTTCTGCTGCACTTTCAATTGCTTTGAGTGCTTGTGTGCCACTAGCCAAGTTAAATATCATAGGTTTTGAGTTTGTTTTAATAGTGTCTACTACTCTGTCATTAACAACATTTCTTTTGTTGTCTTTTCCATATTTCCAATATTTGTTCTTTTCTTTGGAACTAGACCCTGGTTGTGTTTCTTTCCAAAGTGAGATACCTCCCTTCTTTATAAGCACATCTTCATCCTGAGGGCATTATCTACCATTTTTTTGAATTAAGGGTGCACTTGCATTTGGATACTGTATTTCAATTTAGGGATCAAGTTATTGATGAAAATGTCCATTTTCTCAGAATCTGGAATAGGCCGTGAATATCTAGAGAGCATCTTTCTCCAACGTTGGAGGAATGTGAGAAAGGGTTCGCCTATTTTTTGTTTGGTATTGCAAAGCTCGATCATAGTGATTGGATGATGAATGTTATAGGAGTATTGTTGTAGGAATAATTAGATTAATTCTTGAAATTTTTTGATCCCCATAGGTAGACTTGAGAACTATTCCATAGCTTAGCCTCCTAAACTCCTTGGGAAAAAGTGCATGAGATATGTCTGTTCGCGCATGAAATCCATACATAGAGCACAAAATTCTCTGACATGGTCTTGAGGGTCCGAGGTGCCATCATGTTTGTCAAATTTTGGGATCTCAACTCATGAAGGAAATGGAGGCATGTATAGGTTTTTATCAAATGGAAATGGGCATATTGTATCCAGAGAATATTGTTTTGAGGATTTATCCTTTTTTTTCAGTTCCATGATCTCAGTCCATAAGGCTTGTAATTGTTATTTTAGCATTTCTAAGGGCGACTCTTCCTCTTTAGTGATGAGGGTCTCAATATTAAAATCAGTAGGAAGTTTAGCACTTTGCTTTGCTAGTTCTAGAAAATAGTCTTCTTTTTCTCTAGCCATGATAACCTTCATCATTTTTCGGAAATTTGTATCCTCTTGACATTTCTGTATATCAATTTCTAGAGGTTCAGAGGCTTTAGATTCACTTGATGAGAAATCATAGTCGGTAGCATGGATACTGAGGTCATCATTGTGTTTAGCAGCTTATCTTTCTTGTTTTGTTCCAGATATGGTGGGAGACAAAGGTTGATCATAAACTGGTATATCTGATGATGAAGGTTTATTAGTGAGTTGGTCCTTTACGTAAAATGGGTTATATTGATATGAAAAGGATGATCCTTTTCCTTTGTCGACTTTCTTACAAGAACTTCTGGTTTGAGTAGGCATTTTTGTTGATTGATGTGACCTAGAGCTCTTTGTGATGTAGAAGTCAAGATCAAATTTGGAGCTAGTTGTTCATTTAATGTATTTATTGAGAGAAGCAACTAAGATTTAGTCTGGTTTTAGGAAAGATCTATCCCGTGTAAGATGTTTATCTAAGTTACCTAGTTTGATTTGAGAGAAGTGACTAAGACTCAGTCTGGTTTCAAGAATGATCTATCCTGTGAGACGTTTATCTAAGTAACTTAAGTTTGATAAATGGTTGATTGAACTAGCTGAAAGATGATCGACAAAATATTGCAACACAACGAAAAAAGTATACTATTTAAATTTGTTTATGCTTAGAATGATAATAACCAGTTTTATGCTTGTTGTAGACTATTTTTAGGCAAGTTTGACTATTCTGGACTGACAAAATCAGAGATCCGTATGATAGGTTTTACAAGACCAAACGACAGTTTAATAGCTTTAGGACGATAAAAATAGTATTTTGTATGAGTTGTTGCCGAGGTTTGTATGACATGTGGGTATACCTCAAAACAAAAAAAGGATGAATGTGTTGTTTTACCAGATGACACATGATCATGACTCAGACGATACTTCCCTAAGAAGGATGAAAATTTATCAGATTTTGTACGACACAGAATTAAGGCTCAGACGAAAAACTGTAACACCTGATTAAGTTTCATATGAAAACAACTATGTAGCAGGATGATAAATCAAAAGACTCATACAACAATTTATTGGACATAGACAAATTTTTCATAGACAGGGTTTTCAATGACTGACAACAACCAGTTTTGAGATGGATTGAGTTTTTTTGACAATTGATGCAGACTAGTTTGTGACAGGGACAAAGTTTTGACCAAGATAGACTAATTTTTGATACGGACAGAGTTTTGACTAAGATAGACTAGTTTTTGATACAAACAGAGTTTTGACTAAGATAGACTAGTTTTTGATACAGACAGAGTTTTGACTAAGATAGACTAGTTTTTGATACGGACAGAGTTTTGACCACTGAGTTTTTTATTGTTTTCTCTTGTTTTGGTATTCCAGTTTCAGTTTCAGGGATGAAAACACAGTAAACACACAATATGATAATGACTTCAATCGCAACACGCTAACCCTATGGAAATTGGTGAGAGAAGAAAACCTTTGCTTGCAGACTCAACACTAGTACATTCAGAGCTGATTTCCGATGGCCGTTTGTCGGATTTGTGATGAATTTTCGTTGGAGTGCCAACAAAATCAATCATCGAAAACTCAACGTCGGATTGGTCGATGATGCCATACCCATTGGAAATACGACAATCCAATGAACTCTGTCGATGCTATATGTCCACTGATTACATTGTTAGTCGAAAGCTTGGTAGTCGTCATAATTTCGACGATGATAATTTAAAAAAAATAAAAATAATTATTATCGATGTCGGCATTTCCTTCCTTCGATGGCTCTTTTATATCGATGAGACATTGCTGGGTCTCATCGATACCTTTTGAATTTAGATCAATGAGACCCAACATTGTCTCATCGATATAAAAGAGCCATCGAAGGAAGGAAACACTGATGAATTCCAGAAAGGACTCACCAAAGATAATAACTTCATCGAAAAAAGATATCGAAGAAAGCAGAGAGGGTCTTCATCAACGGGAAAAGTTCTCGAGGAAATAATACTATCGGTGCAACATAAAAAGGACCCACTGAAAGGAGCATTTTCATCGAAAGAATAATATCAATCAAACAAAAGGAAGCTACATCGATAAAAGATATTGATGAGGATATAGGTTTCGAGGAGGTTAAAAGGCATGTTCTCGATATGTGTGGTTTTGTCGATGTAACTTTATCGGTGAGATAATAGACTCATTCATCGATGGGGCATAACGATATCGATGAAAGAAGTATTTCGATGGAAAAATAAAGGAGGACACCGAAGCCCAAGGTTTCTTCGACATAAGACCCGATGGATATCAGATATGTTTCGATGAGGAGACAACCATACTGCTTGAATACAGTATTTCGATGAAGGGAAAAAATACTTGATCAAAGTAATATTCGAAACAAAATTATTGTCGATAGAAACAAAGAGATCGATGGACTAAAGAAACAAATGATCAAAAGATATATCCTCATCAAAATGATTATTGATTGCCGCAAAAATCAGAAACAAATCCCACGAAAGGCCACATCACCATTAAATTTGAATGTGTGCCCGAGTGACCGTTGTCCAAAATGGCCATTACTAACTAATTAAATACGCCATAAGTAGTGGATCAACGTCAAAGGACACAAAATTAAGGAATTCATAGGTGACGAACTGAAAGCAGGAATTGGGCGAATTCACAGATAAAGCTCAGTAATTACAAGTAAGTTGTTTGCACACATACCTCTTTTTTAATATTCAAATGGAATCATCATCTAAAACTAATAAGACCAGAAAGGGAAAAGAACCTATCACTGTAGAAGAAAAACCTAAAAGATAGAAAAGGGAAGGGTGTTCTTTGGCCCAGGACCTAATTGACCAGTGCCCATCATCCAGTTTGAGGTCCAAGAAGATTAGAGCTAATGAAGAAGGCCTGGAGGATCGGTTTGAGGATCTTGGAGACATGTGGACAGAATTGAGAGGGTATGAATTATTCATATATGGGTACAACAGAAGAGTTGCCCCTCAACCTATCAACAATTTATGGTGATTGAACTTAGGAAGGTTAGTTGTGGCTAATGTATTCATGAATGTGGAGCTCATGAAGGCATTGGCAAACAATTATGACCCTAAAACCAGGACCATATATAACTACATGGGTGAGCCAATTCTTGCAATCAGAAAGGAGGTTATTGACATCGTGTTCGAGTTAGATTGGGGATTTGAAGAATTGATTGACCTCAAGAAGTTAACAAGTGAATATTTTAACCTAGAGCACATTTACAAAACTTGGAGACTCCCTATACATAGACCTAGGAATGCAGGGTCCTTAGTGCCACTAGGTCAAGATGACAAAGATCCCTATGATGTCAACTCTTTCCATCCATATTTCAAGTATACCTATTACTGTGTTGCCCAAGTGCTAGGGATAAAAGCCCATCCTTTGATGGATATTGCAGCCATGGTCATTTGTGCCAATTTGTAGTCCAAGGACCCCCGCTTCTTTGATTTTTCTGCTTATTTGGTTGAGGTTTTGAATCATGGGTTAGAAAAGTTAAAGGGGATATCATCAATGTTCATTTCAAGCATTATTCCTTACTTATGCATATGCTATTGTATGTGGGCCAAGATGAAGGGTTATGGCCAAAAGAATTATGTGTCAGGACATATGACAATGCTGGGATGAGAAAACCAGTGCAACTATGGGTTTCTTCATGGGACCAGAGGTATGCGAATAATCAATATTGGCATTTTGAGGAGTTCTTTGTCAAGCCATTATATAGACTGTTGGGATACCCATGCAATCATGCCCTTGCACCAGAGGTTCAAATATTCCTAAGACCAAAATATTTCGCTGAAGATCCCTCAATTGAACACAATTGGGGAGATTGGTATTGTTTTTCAGACTGCACACAAGTCAGGGTATACGAGTTCGAAGGGAGACCATACTTACTACCACTTACAGTCCCTAACAGAGTGGCTTGTCTGGAAATTGTGAGGCAACTGTCAATAGTGAGTACAAAACATCTGACAAGCCATGGGAAACAATCAATTGTACCTGGGTTGTTAGTATTTTCAGATTTTATTGTGAAAAGTTCAAAGAGTTATGGCCTGTTGCACACAAAATTGGATTATTATGGCATGGCTATGGGGGATCTAAGGCCCAATTTCGATCTTGAAGGATACATAAGGATAGCCCGGTCATCACAAAAGAGCCCAGTCATCACAAAAGCTGAAGGTTGGAGAGCATAAATCTTACCTATCGGATGACCTCATTAAGAACATTGGTAGAGAAGAGGCCAGAGTGAAGCGAATAAAGTTTGAGAAAGTAATGTAGGCTTATAAATGGAATCTTTTTAGAAGGAAAATGGATGAGAACATGCTACAAAAGATTGAAGACCCCTTGGAGTTGGCCAAAAAACTTGTGGAGCATGAATTGGAAATACTTGAGTGTGTCCCGCCTCATGTTTTTAGGGATTACATTGATACTATTAGGAATATAGAGCCTTTGGCTCATATGTCTCCTTCTTCCACATCTGGCATCATTCCATTCACTCCTCGAGAGGATTACCCCTTGGTTATGAAGAGGATACACCGATAGAATTGGCAACATGACAACTGAATGTCTGAGAAGTGTCTGACATTAGATTCCTAGAGCATGAGGATTTCATTGCTGATAGTGACTTCATTGCTTCCAAGGAGTTCACCGCATTCCTCTATCAACATAAAGGATCTCAAATTAGGAATAACATGAGAAATAGTGAAGAAGAGCAACAACTTCAAAAGTTACAAGAGGAGATGGATCTTGTGATGAGAGAAATGACACCTGACAAGGGAAGACAATTGCTTAAGGAAGCTGGTGTGCTATTATACTATGGATGGGACATGAACTCTGCCTTGTTGTTTGATGGATTCCTCAAGAAACAAGACCCAAGTAGGCAAATGATGCCAAAAGAGATTGATAAACTCTTTAGAGGATCATGATATGATCCAGATCAAAAGGCTCTTCTACAGTGGGCTATCTATCCCAAAGATAAAAGACCTAAATTGGTTGATACAGAAGAAGCTTTTGGACATTTGATGGTGCAGTAGGTTGGAAAGACTGACCCTAGAACAATTTCCAAACTAAATTTGGATGTCACCAAATTGAACCAAGATCAGATAGAGTTTTTGGTCTGAGAAAATTCTACATACAAAAGCCTATATGAGAAAACCAATGAAGAAAAATAGAGGCTGGAAGAAAGATTTCTTCAGATTGATACAGGTACCAGTCAAACAGGGATGACATATGGTGTTGACAGAGATGCCATGGATGCCTTGACAGATGCTATGTATTGGAGGAACATGGCCGAAAAGACATCTTGGCAAGTAGAAAAGGTACAACAAAAGATGGATAAGTTGATTCTGGAGATCATTGAACATAGGTTCAGAAGTATGATGCAAGTTGCAGAAATCTATTGGAAAACATACACTGGAACAGTCAGAGCTTTGAAAGAGCATGAAAGGCTCAGGTCTTGGTTGGAAGACATGATGAATGACAACAGTCCGATTAATCCAGGTGAGAAAATTGAAGCTGAGGCTTACTTGAAGTCCCATGATGAATTGGCAAATCAATTAAGGAAAGAGCTTCAAAGGCTGGACGATGGGAATACCCCTAGGGTGCCCTCTTTTTACAGTAATGGTGAGTTAGTATTGTTGGAATAGTGGAAACAAGAGTTCAGTGATGAGAAGAATCGAGCAGTAGCAGAGTTGGATCGAGACAAAGAATTGTCACTCTGTGTTAACCATATTCTATCCAATCATTTCCAAACAGAAAGCGACATGAGGACACTAAACAATGACGTTCTAATGTATAAAGATGATAAGTACATTGAACACATAGGAATGTTGAACTTGTTTATCTCCCAGTTTGTTAACAAAAGTGCTAATTAATAGTTATGTGCTGAAAAGCCATGATGCTTGGTGACAATGTATACCCTCATATAAATGAGGGAAATTTTGTAACAATAAGGATCATTAGAGAAGAAGTAGAATATAGCCTCAGGCTTACTATTGTACCATTTTATGAACATACATAATATAATCAGTCATCTTTCCTTTGTGTATATGTTGTGGATTACTGCATCTTTCTGTAGGCAATTGCTTGTGATATTATCTAAAGGAGATAAGGTTACTTGCGTTCTTCCAGTAAAACTCTTGTTTCATATTGTGGATTTGAATAAAAGATTTACTTGCGAATATAGTTTTGTATATAGTGCACCTGCATATTATCTCAACCATGGTGCACCTACATATGTATATAGTTTTGTTTATAGGTGGAAAATCCTAAGGTTCAATGTCAAACTTGGTTGCTCTGATACCATATGTAATATTCCATTAATTCTATACTTAAAGAAAATAAATTGTGATCTATATTAAGATAAAAAATTGAGCATTTCAAAATAAAACATAACTAGTTTAGTTGAAGGAGAAAACTAACTAAATGTTCTTCAACATAATAAGAATCTAACTAATTTATCTAAAAGGAAGGTAATCTTTTAACGATAAAAAAAATTGAACAAATATTATTAAGCTAATAAATATGAGAAAGGAATTCAAATGGCCAGTTTCATCACTTAGATAAAGCATCACCATCTTGGCCAAGGTTTTAACATTGCAAGTACCAATGCATTGTTCGTGTTCACCTCCCTTGCTCAACTTGTACATCAATTTATTGAGCTCAACAAACTCACTAGTTACCAACCATCTAAACAAGCCATCTACTTAATGTGTACTAACAATAATGGTTATTAACGACCATCATATGATAAATAACATACACTTGAGCCAACTAACCAACTATCTAGCAAACTGCTTAATGTCTACTAAGAATAATGGTCATAAATGACCATCATAAGATAATTAACATACACTTGAGTCAGTTGATTCATTGGTTACAGAACTTCTAGGTTTAGCTGATCCAATTCATTACATAATAGTCTCATGTCTACTGACATTAACGGTTTACAAGGACCTTCATGGGATTGTGACATAACCTAACAAGCCAACTGCTACAAATCCCCTATCTCTAACAAGCTTCAACTGTCATCATGGAATTAAACCTAATACAACATTGGTTCCCTTATTTAGCTAAATTAACACATCATATTATGACTCAACAAAAAGTATGGTTCTAATATATTTTTTTGTCTTTCTATATTCCCAAAAGTATGCATCTAATTGATGATAAGAATCCTTCTTCAGGTCTTGCAACCATGGAGACTAGTTATAATTTGATTATAACCGATGTGCATTGATTCCAAGATGAGCCATATTCAGTTGAACTATGAGTTAAGAGTGGAAAACAAATAAACATAGAATAGCTACAAATTATAGCAAGGTGTTGTGACTATAAGATAGAAACCATCCTAGGAGCCTCAAATATATTAAAAGTTGAGAAAGTAGCAAGCTTACTGTATAAAGACATTGATCACTATAAAGTTGCAGTTAAGTTCAAAGCATTGATTTGTGGGAACAAAGGGTTTCATATGGGAATAGAGCAGTCTCATGAAATATCATGACAGTCATAATCATAATCTAAAGAGTAGTCAAATCTCTCTTTGGAAGAAATCATCATTTTCATTGATACCGTAATAACCCATAAGTTATCGAACAAGTCTACAAGCATTCTATCGAAGTATCTAAGATTCAAACAGTATCGATGAGACCCAACGATGTCTCATCGATATAAAAGGGGCATCAAAGAAAGAAAATGCCGATCAACTTCAAAAAGGACTCATCGAAGACAGTAACTCCATTGATAAAAGATATTGATGAAAGTGGAGATGGTTCTCATCGACAAGAAAAGGTCTTCAAGGATATAACACTATCGATGAAAAAAGACTCACCGAAAGAGATGGTCCCACCAACAAAAGCTATCGAAGAAAGCAGAGGTGGCCCCCACCGATGAGAAAAGGCTTTCGAAGAAATAATATCATCGATGCAATATAAAGAAGATTCACCAAAAGAAGCATTCTCATTGAAAAAGTGATATCGATAAAACAAAAGAAAACTACATCAATGAATGATATCGATAAGGATATGAGTTTCGATGGGAGGAAAAAAGAAGTCACCGAAGTCCAAAGTCTCTTCGACATGAAAGCCAACGGACAACAAAAAGATTTTGATGAGAATATGAGTTTCGAGGAGACTAAAAGGCATGTCTCCGATACACATGGTTTCATCGATACAACTTTATTGGTGGAAGACGACAAAGAGAGGATAAAAGGGGCTTCGGTGAGATAATAGACCCATTCATCGAAGGAGCATAGTGATATCAATGGAAAAAGCATTTTGATGGAAAACTAAAGGAAGTCATTGAAGACAGTAACTCCATCGATAAAAGATATCGAGTAAAGTGGAGATGGCTCTCATCGACAAGAAAAGGTCTTCAAGGATATAACACTATCGGTGCAAAAAGACTCACCGAAAGAGATGGTCCCACCAACAAAAGGTATCGAAGAAAGAAGAGGTGGCCCCCACCGATGAGAAAAGGCTTTCAAAGAAACAATATCATCGATGCAATATAAAGAAGATTCACTGAAAGAAGCATTCTCATCGAAAAATTGATATCAATAAAATAGAAGAAAACTACATCGATGAATGATATCGATAAGGATATGAGTTTTGATGGGAGGACAAAAGAAGTCACCGAAGTCCAAAGTCTCTTCGACATGAAACCCGACAGACAACAAAAAAATTTCGATGAGAATATGAGTTTCAAGGAGACTAAAAGGCATGTATCCGATATACATGGTTTCATCAATAAAACTTTATTGGTGGAGGACGATAAAGAGAGGATAAAAGGGGCTTCGGTGAGACAACAGACCCATTCATCGAAGGAGCATAGTGATATCGATGGAAAACTAAAGGAAGTCACTGAAGCCCAGGGTTTCTTCGACATAAAAAGGGACTGATGGATACTAGATAGGTATCGGTGAGGAGATGGCAATACTCAATTTGTTTATCTTCCAGTTTGTTAAACAAAAAATGTTGGTTACTGGTTATATGCCGAAAAGCCACAGCGCTTGGTAATTTTTGATTGGTACTGTGAATTTTGCTTGCATTGTCTGATAAAAAAAAAAATGTTTGCAATTTATTAATATTTTGATGCAATATTTCGTTTACATGAGATACTTACAATTCATGCAGCAAGTTTCATGTAACCACCAGAGCTGAGTTTGTGTTGCCTGTGCTTTTCTTGCCTTTCCTTGGTTGCCTTTGACGTGTCACTCAGTCTATAAAAATTTTGAAATATGTTAGATTATATAAATATAAAGAGTAATTAATTAGTACATAATTACATTTTGAATAGTATCCCGTACCTTCTTCTAGCGTCTAGTGGTGTATTTCCTTTTTTCCTTTCAATTCTCTCCTTGGCATCCAAAATCAGGTCCTTCCACTCCCTCTCTGGAATCATCGGGGGATGCTCATACTTTAGGTTCCTCTCCAAATGGGTCCTGTATTGGTCCCTCACATACTTTAGATATGTGCCAACTTTTTCAAGGAGCTTGGTTTTGTCAAAGGTGTCATTTCCAAACCACTCAACCATTTGGTTTGTTAATTCATCCACCTTTTAAAGCAAAAAAAACCTGTTAGATTCAGAAATGAACTGAAGCTACATTTATTACACTTCAAGAAATGGATCAAAGGTAAACTATTCTAGCAATGATATGAAATCAAAAGTGGATAAGGGTTAGTTCACATATGATGTACCACCTTTTACGTATGGTGGGCCCAAATATCTGCAATGCAATGTCACTAAGATGTTTATAGAAAATATCATTGCCCGCAAAAAATTCATGGGATCATTAGTCCAAAATGAGTGATCATAAAGTAAATTACAATTAGAGTATATATAATAATAATTTTAAAGTACCTGGAACCTTTTGTATCTTTAAGGGAAGCATTTCTTCGTCGCTCACCACCAATGTGGCCTGCAACGTTCCCGTACTAGCAATATGAGAAGATCCAGGAAATGATGGTATGTTATCAGTAGTAGTTGCCTTTGGCACATCCTCATGTGCATCTCCTCCTACAAAAAATGAATCCACTATGAAATGGCATTAGAATTCAAGAAAGAACGCTTGAAGGGAAATAAACACATGAAAGAAGATAGAGCAAAAGAGGGATCTACCAACAGTGGGTGGGCCAATATGACGTACACTAGAGGATGTGTGCATGCTACGTGTTGCCGAAATTGCAGTCGGCAATATAGGTGAGGGTGACCTCTAATGAGGCGGCAGTGACATTTGCATAGTAACATTGACAACACCTAAAGAATAATACATAAAATATATCAAACATTAAATATATGAAAAGTGCAAGAATTGTAAACAAGGATGAACCTTTATTTTGAAAATTGACAGTATCAAATATGATGTGTTTTGGGTACTCAGAGTGATAAGCCAAGCAAGTGATAATACAAGAAAACCATCATCACTTGAAGATCATGCAACACCCTGATCGTGGGAATGAATTTCATGAGGGCGGATAAATTGCTGTAAAAACAATGCGTACATATTTTAGTTAATGACATAAAAGAGAATAAAATATAAACCATTATTGAACTTTTGTTATAATTAAAGCTTTCATTACTGCTTACTTGCAAGTTTTCTGCTATCTTATACAATAATTCCACCCTCTATCGTATCTCATCAGTGGTAGGATGCACGACTACCAAAGAAACAATCTCTTTTCTAATTTTTATAAGAGGCATTTTAAAGAATTTCACAAGGTTTGTGGGATCTTCAGGGTCATCATTGCTTAACCCTAATGATTCCACATCCATAGAAAGGTGCTCCGGTACTGCAACTCCCTTTCCCTTTCCCTGAACATCCGTCTGTGTCAAGAATTTCATTAACAATTACAAAATTAGTATAAATCACTAAAAAAAAGAACATAATAATGTAACAGTTTGCTTCTATCTAATTTGTACAATTACAATGAGGTTAACCTGCTCGGTAGAAGTGTCACAAGCTACATCTCTGTCTACAATATGTGATGGATCCATGTCGGCCTGTGACAAAGAAAAAATATAAAAAACGTTAGCAAAATTACATAGTACACAACATGAACAACATGAACTTTGTAGACAAAAAGAGTGTTAAATAATAAAAAGATGTTGTCATCAAAATCATTGTACATTTGTAAGTTGATAAACAATAAATACATACGTATCATAAGCATTAGAAGCATCACATGATGTGTCATCATATATGTAATTGAGCATCACAATTACCATCACATATCATGTGTCATCATAAACATGTAATCCATCACATATGTATCATAAATCACCATCCATCACATAGGTAATAAACAATCCACGTTCTATAAATAAACACAAAGTTCAAAAAATGTCACATGCATCATCATAAACATGTGATCCATCACATATGTATTTTAAATCAACATCCATCACATAGCTAATAAAAATCCAATTTCCATAAATAAACACAGTTTAAAAATTGTCACATAAATTGTCACTCTCCCTATCTCCATCTCCATATTAAAAGGTGCATCATGAATTAATTATGTAATGGCATTAGAACTCAAAACATAATGAATTAATTATGTAAAAAAAATTCTATGAAGAAGTCAATATTAAATAGATAATATACTAATCGCATACCTCATACATTTCATTCTTCATCATCATGAACATCAAGGTCATCATCGCCATCATCATCATCATCATCATCATCATCATCATCATCATCATCATCATCATCATCATCGTCATCGTCATCGCCATCGTCATCGTCATCATCATCATCACCATCATCATCACCATCACCATCACCATCACCATCACCATCACCATCACCATCACCATCATTGTCATCATCATCATCATCATCAAGATCTTCTTGTTGTTCTTCTTCTTCATCATCATTGAGAAATTGTCGATCGTGATCATCATCCACTTCATCTTCTACTTCTTCGATATCTTCTTCTTCCATCACATTATACTTTATCGGCCTTCCTCTTGGATCATGTCTAACAACAAATGACCAACCCGATTTATGTGGAACCTCTGAGTAAAATACTTACTCACATTAGCTTGGAAGAACATAGGGCTCATCCCCAACTGGTTCAAATGGCCTTGTATTTAGCATTATAAAACCATTATCATGTTCAATAACAGTTCTATCAGGATCATTTTTATTCAATTGTAGCCTGTACTATTTGATGACGAACAAAACTAATTTGAAGGAATTAAAGTCACACTCAAGTATATCATCCAAAATGCCATAGTATCAATTTTGAGACTGTTGAGGATGAATGTCATTTCTCGATGAAATATTTGTCACCTCAAAGACTGCAGTGATGCCAGAATCACAAGTTTTTTTCGTGTCATCCAACTTTTTTATGCGCAATTTATGACCATTGCAACACATAGGGTTGTGGTGTTTGACCTGCGATATGTCAAACATGTAAAATTCATTGTATTGTGAGTTGATAAACATATGGGTGGTTAATAAATTTATACATACCTTTTTATCTCTTAAACCATATGCTAAATCAATTTCCCTTTGCATAACATTGGAATCTCTATTACGATGTGATTCTTTAACCAATGAAGCCACACCTTCCCATGTTAATGTGCATCCAGAATGTTGACAAAGTTCAATCGATACCATCATCCAATCAAGATTGTTTGCAATATACAAATGTAGTGCATCCCACTCTCGACCAACTGTACAAAAAATAAATAGATGTCTTACAATCGATTTATTTTGAAGATTAAGAATTAATTAACTACAATAACATCTTATAATTACTTCTCACTTTCCTCAATCTACCTTTCCCCATCAAGTACTCCCCTTCGAATTTGTTAATGGTGTTGGGATCCCAAATGCGATCCACATGGATCTTTGCTGCAAACTTAGGAAGATATTCATAAATGTACACCATAGTCTGGTATACCATATGTCCCTCCACCATAGAACCCTCAGGATGTGCTCTTTGTCAAACCAAAGCCTTCAAAAATTTCAAGTGCCTCTCAACCATCCACATTGACTTAGTGTGTACAGGTCCACACAATTCAATCTCCTCAACTTGGTGTATGAGGTAGTGTTCTTGTGCATTGAAAAAAGCTGGAGGTAGACACTTCTGCATTTCACACATTAAATGAGGAATTTTGCTCTTCCAATATTTTATATTGTCTTTATGGATTTCTTTACATGACAACCGCCTACAAGGTATTCAAGACGCAAAAAAAAAATATTACATAAGAAGTAAAACAAATCACAAATATAATATCTATACAACAAACTAAACAAATATCACTACTTACCTCATGTATTTTCCAAGATTATATATGACTTGCTTGACATTATTGTCGAAGTCGTCTGGGAGAGATAGAGGTAGAACGTACTGCAACAATTATAAAATTATCTTTTCATTTTTTTGTAACATAATGAAAAGTACATGTACACGCAGTACTTAAATACATACTAAAAACATAAGAACATGAATTACTTTAATGAAGATATGCCAATCATGCATTTTCACCCCTGGCCTAAATTCACTTTTCTTTGATATGAGATTGTTTATGTTCGCAACAAATCCTATGGGAAATCGTATTTTTTGTATGACTTCTTTTATAGCATTGCTTTGTTGGTCAGTTAATAACCAAGGAAGCTCACTTATATTAATCTGGTCTCCATGGCTATTTGATTGAATGACATTTATCATTGCATGATTGGAATCCTAAATGTCACTACATATTTTGACAATTTTTTCTTTGTCACGCCTTCCATCCAATATTTTCCATACTGTCTCTCTTATATTCTTTCCAATATGCATACTATCAAACAAATGAACAATTTGTAACTACTCGTAGTAGGGCAGCCTACTAAATTGTCAGGGATAAATTTTTATTCCCTTAGGAAGGTGGTCATTTATGCCTTCACGACCTTCATGATCATCAATCACATCATCAGTAAACAAAACAAAATAGAAAAGATGTTTTATGACAAACCAATAGATGGAATGGCATTACCTTGACAATTAATTCTATTATATTCCAACTTCCATAGGTGAGGTGTCATTCTTCGTGGCTTTGATGTATTCTCTTCTTTCCCATTGAAAAGATGTTTTTCAGTATTTCGATACTTATGATTTTTGTGGAGAAAGTTCCTATACTCATCAAACCCCTGCTTTCGTAAACTTTTTGAATGATGAGATTTCATCTTTGGACCACAAACGGGACATGCAAATTTTCCCTTTGTTTGAAGACCTACAAGATAATGTATAATTGGATTAAATATGATAATTTTTTGAATTATAATGTTCATGCACAACTTAAACACTATAACATACCACAAAAATGTGTTAGCCCCAGGGCATCGTGTATTATCCATAGAAGCATCGCATGGAATTGAAATTGTCTTTGTCCTATTGGTCTAGAGACGTCATACATAGTGACACCATTCCATAACTCTAGCAACTCGTCGATAAGAGGCTCGATATATACATTCATATCTTTAACTTGGTACTTACCTAATCGAATGAACAAAAACATTACATAATTATTATGACCATTTTACTGCAATATTTATAATTAAATTTAGACGACTATATTTAAATGATAAAATACCTGGAACAATCATTGCGAACATTATGTGCTCCCTCTTTATTGACATCCATGGAGGAATGTTATTGTTGATAACAAAAACAGGCCACACTGAGTAAACAGATCTCATCTCTCCAAATGGATTGACACCGTCTGCTGCCAATGAAAGCCTGAGATTACGAGGTTCTTCTTTCAAGTGTGGCCACTTTTCCTCTATGTCCATAAATGTTGAACCATCCGCAAGCATTCGAATAATGTCATCTCGACTTCTATTGCGTGCATGGTAATCCATAATTTGTGCCAAGCTAGTGCACTTGAATAATAGTTGCATATGTGGAATAATGAGAATATAGCGAAGAACCTTGCAAGGAACCCTTTTTGTTATTTGATCTGTTCGATATCTACTAATATGACTTTAAGGGCATTCAGTTTGAAATTCATGTTGTTTGTGATATATAATATAATCATTGGGACAAGCATCTATTGCTTGATACTCCATTCCAATATCTTTCATAACGGCAGATAATTCTCGGTATGAGCGAGGTAGAATATTTGATGGTGGTAACAAAAGCTCACCTATCAATCTACAACGAAAAAATATAATTTGTTATAATAAATAATATTAATGGTACAACATGATTCACAGTTTATTATGACATATATGACATACCATAACATACGTGACATTGTTATGTTGGATAAACCATTCATAACCTTCAAGTTCACCAACAACAATACATCGGAGAGAAGAGTTGCCTACGAGCCTTTGTAAAGGGCCTCAGATGCCTTCTCAAGTAGAGGGACATCGTGAACAACATCAAGGTCATCTTCATCATCATGATCAGCTGCGTGAGTACTAAATGAGTCATGGATCAATGTATTTGTACCATCATCTTCAATTGTGTTTTCTGGCTCATGATCGTCATCTTGCATGGGATCATTATCTTCAGCTTTGATATTCACACCTCCATGTTCGTCCACTTCAAAAACCACATTCGTAGGGTTGTGTTGATCCATACCATGTGCTCTAGGGTGCTCAAACTATATAAAATTGATAAACATAAATAAACCGTGACCATGATCTCATCATCACGTGATTTATTATGTATATAAATTATCAAAATGATATAATGAGAAACTTACCAATGGATGATAATCATGTCCACCTTCAATGTGACCATGCAGCCTACAATGTTTCTTCGCTATTTTGATTAGAAGTCTTCTAGTCTTTAACCCCTTACAAATTTTGCACAGACAATAACATTTTCCATCACCTTTTCTTTTCAAGTTAGACCACAATCTAGCAATTGTCTCCTTATTTTGTTGTTTGTTGATATTGTCTGACATGGTCTTTCTTCACAGGCAAGAAAATAGAAATTATCATCATTGAATAGAGCATCTTATTGAATTTAGATTTCTAGTTTGCTTATGGTACATCACACAACATGGAAAACAAGAAATACTCAATAAATAACAAGATTCATTGATCTAGTATTATCACAATCTGCACTTGGCCTTCAATATTTTCTCCTCCTAACACTGTTTATCCATTACCTATCAAGTACAAAACTCTAAAAACCATGGCTATTAAGTTACATAAGACAACATTGTAGCATCTTATAATCATTTGTTATAAAACCAAAGCACTTGGGAGTGATTCTTTTGTTTGTCACAGTCCAAGAAAACGGTGTCTACTGGAGCCTTGAATAACTGACTAGAAAGATTTTTAATTCCTTTTCTTTTTCCTTCTGATTTTTTCACTGTCACTTCCATCCTCCGAGTCAGATTCCCTCAACTTTTTCTTTCTTCTTGTTTTTTCATACTCATAGTCATGCTTTGAATTATTTTTCTTTCTTGGTGACTCCTTACTGCTCTCACTGTCAGTTTCACTCTCAGAAACTTAGTCTGATGTATCAAAATCTGACGAACCTAATGAACTAGAAGAATCATCATTATAGGTAGATTCATCTAACACAAGTGTTGGATTTTGCCAAGATCAAGAAGTCATTGAAATGTACAAGATAGAGACATAATATGGGACAAGAATAAACTGTATTCTCATCAATAGAAAATGATCAATAATTGTTACATACAATGTAGATGAGCCTGCTTATATAGGCAAGGCTAGGGATATGTATGAGCACACAAACATGACATGTGGCTCAATAAGAAACAAGGGTAGGTAGGAAATAGGTGTGGGTAGGTAGGAGAAATAATATAATATTCCACATGAGGTGGATCACCCACCGAAGGTGGAATTATCACTCCACAATAAGTGGATATGATAGTGTAATAACAAGATCAACACCATAAGAGGTGGAATTTCTCCTACACACACTATCCCAATGTGACACAAACACCCAAGTGTCTCATATCCAAACTACTATGAAATGCATTATCCTAAGTAAACTTAAGTAAGTGTAATAATATCCATGATGAATAATTATTTACACCAACACCCCCCCTTAAGTGCAACTTAGGGGAATGCACTTAAGTCTACAATGCAACTAAGCAATGCAAGATGGGTCCCGGCTACGAGGCCATGTTAGGTACCCATGCACAAATGCAAATGCATGCAAACCAATGCAATGAAATCTCTCACAAAGTGGGGAAAGAGAGAAAAAACCAATGGGAAAAAACCCTCCCCCAAAAGAGAGATGAAAGCTATACAAGAGAACTCTCAAAGAAGTATGTGAGGAACAAAACCCCATGTGAGGAAAAAGTCCCCCCCATATGAGAGAAGAAGAGAAGTCAAACTGTGATCATCCCTCAATGAAGAATTTGCACCAATGATAGAAGCTCGATGTATGAAGAAACTGCTCCACGAACGTCGAACAACATTCCTTCCTTTAGGAAGAAACAAAATCAAAGGTGTATCCATGAAGTCTCCCCAATCATGAAGGGAAGATGTATGAAGAAAACTCATGATGAAAGGAATCTCTGAAAACTGCTCAAGTGTCCCCATGTCGATGCTAAAAGATACCCCTTCCAAAGATGGTAAACTGTGCCATACTGCTGAAAAAGGAACTCCAAGATCTAGTGGAGATGGATGTAGAACAATGTCCAAAGACTCATGTGTCTCCTCAAAGAGTAAAGAGACCTCCTCCAACTGCTGTACATAAGTATCCACAATCATGTCAACCTCGAAAGAATGATCATGTAGAGAATGAACGAGAGGGTCAGAGTGTGCCCTCGCAACAATCGAAGAAGGATCATCTTCATCAAAGAGAAGATGAATGTCATCAATGATGTCTCCCAAATCTGCAATGTAGGATTCCACAAACAAACCTGCAATGTCTGTCAAGTAATGATCCCATGAATGTGAAGCTGGAAGACAATGTATATCCTGCTGCACTGAATCACATGAAGGCAAAACTGTCACACTATCTGCATCATCAGGTGCAATAGGTGATGTGATATCAATATGAGGAGATGAAGTACAAGACTCAAGAACTGGGTTACATGTGAGAATCCCCATGTTCAAGTGTCCAAAGTTCTCCTCAAAATCTGAATCATCACAATAAGTGTGATCATCATGTGTAGAATCATCAAATGTGAAATCATCATCATCAACAAAATCTGAAAAGGAGTATAACCAAGATGCATGATCAACCACCCCAGTTGCAATGATAGCTCTAGTCTCCATGTCTCTAATAAAAACTGAGTCAGGTGTGAACTCCACAACTCTCTTAGTTGCGCCATGTGTGATTTGATAGATAGAAAGGAGATTGTTTGTCAAGTGGGGTACACACAACACATCATTGAAGGAGTTATCCCCAATGTCAATAGATCCTTTCCCAATCACATCCATGTATGTATGATTGCCCATCAAAATCTGTGGCATGGTGCAAGGCTCAAATGTAGAGAACATAGACTGTGAAGATGCCATATGATGAGAAGCCCCTGAATCTAGAAGCCATCTCTTTGAAGTATGATTTGTTGTAGCACATAGAGCTTGTCCTTTTCTTGTTCCAAAAGAGTGAGTTTTTCCACTTGTAGAAGCCATGAATGCTTTCCCTTTTCCTTTTGAATGTGAGGAAGTGGAAGTTGATGAATCATCCTTCTTGTAGACTTTAGGCAAATCAATGTTATGCTTTTTGATGATATGTGTGAGCTCATCAATCTTCTTAGTATGGCAACGATGTTCCTCATGACCAATCTTTTTACAATAAGCACAAGTAGGTCTCTCTCTCTTTGGTGAATTATCTCTCTTGGAAGAAGATGAATCTCCTTGTTGTGGAGAAGATTGTGCTTTTTCCTTAGGCTTTGATTGCCATTTCTTCTTGTTTGAGTTGTCCTTTCCTTGATTTCCTTTGTTTCCTTGATTTGCCACTAATGCTTGAGACTTAGAAGAAGCCTTAAGAATGCCCATGCTTATCAACTTAGTTTGTTCCATCATCAACATTTCATTGAAAGCATCAAATGTAGGCATTTTGTAGTTTGAACCCATTGTCATTCTATGAGTTTGGAAACTAGAAACAAATGCTGCATATTCTTGTGGAAGCTTGCCTATCAAGTTGAATATCAATTGAGTATCCTTTTTATCAATGCCACAATCTTTGAGTTGTGCCCTCAACTCATTTGCCTTAGTGACATAATCTTGTATAGTATCAAAGTTCTTGGGATCTAACATGGTGAGATCACTATCAATTTGATATCCCCTAATCTCATCAACTTGACCATACAAGTCTTGAAACTTTTGCCAAGCATCTTTGATTAGAGTGCATTTCTCAATATGAAATATGAGATCCTTTGATACATACTTTCTTAAGGTACCAATTGCCATGATATTTTTAGTGAGCCAATCTAAGTGACCAACTGGATCAGCCTTAGGATCAGCTGGAGCAACAATAGTTCCATCAATGTAATGAGTGAGTCCTTTTTCCATAAGTTTACTCCATGCATCAATTTTCCAAGTAGCATAATTATGTGGAGTTAAGAGAGAAAACTTAGAAGAACCCATAACAGCAAAAAGGAAAGAACACAAGAGCACAAAAGCACAAGAGACACCCCCCAAATTCAATCAATCAAAGTACCCCCCCAAAAGTGATGATTTTGGCACTTTATACTTAGTGCGATTACAATGAGCCACTTGCAAAACAAGGCAAAGTGGGCTTATGATGCAAATTTTACAACTTCTCAAATGAGATACAAGAGACTTCAATCAATAGTGCAATGAATCTAACTGAGATTCAAGCAAATATACAAGTACCAAGAGAGCCAAAAATGGCCAAGATCTAAAAGCACAATTTCTACTTACAATGACATCAATCTGATAGCATCATGTGAAAGTAGATGAAAAAAAATGCACTTTCAAAAAAAATGGCACCTTAAAAGGAGGTCGGATGACCCCAAACGAAGCCTCTGAAGTTGCAAAAACTGGGATTACTCAGGGACAGTCACCAAAAACTGAATTTTCTGAAAAATCCGTGCATCAAAATCAAAAAATTCTTTCACCACTGCGAAGAGCACGAAATTCTAGCCCATTTCAAAAAAAATTGCACCCAAAAAGGAGCAAAAATGAGCAAGTTATGGCCATTTGAAGTTGAACTGCAAAATCAAAAATGCAAATGAGAGGGGGTCAAAAAATTTCCAAACCCTGCTGATGTGGCGCTGACGTTAGCAATTCACGGGGTTAAATTTGACGGCCGTATGACCATCACCAAAACTTCGCTGCCTGGCTGACTGGGCATCCGTACTGTACGGGCGGATGAGGTGGCGTGCTGACTATGTGTCCGTACTGTACGAAATGATGATGTGGCAAGGTGACCGGGCGATGATGTGGCAGTCAGTATGGAAGACGTGTTGCAGTACGGAATATGCACGTGGCACAGTACGGGCGGCTGACTTGTCGTACGGAAAATGACGTGTCTTGCCACATGGCTGAGCTGACGTGGCAGAAGGTTGCTGATGTGTCTGTCTGCGTGGCGGGAGGCGGAGGGCGCCGAGGAGCGGCGTGGCAGAGGCGCTGTTGGGCGGAGCTATGCACTGCGGGTGGAGCGAGGACGCCGGAGGAGCTGTGAAGTGCGGGCGGAGCGAGGACAAGCGGAGACAGAAGCCGGCTGCGCTGAAGCCGAAGGTTGCCGGAGGCCGAGGGAGGAGCGGTGCCGCGCGGGAGCTGGAGATGGTGGAAGGCATGGAGCGTGGACGTCGAGAATTGTACGTGCGATGGCCAGGGTACGGGTGCAGCAGAGGACAAGACCTGCAGTACATTCTGCGCACAGAGCAGGTACGACGAGCACGGGGGGGGTCTGCGGACCCCCCAAAAAAAAGATTTTTCCCTTTTTTTTTAATTTCTTTTTCGATATTTTTTGATTTTTTTTTTTTCGAATTTTTTGAAAAATAATTTCTCAGAAATAAAAATAAATTTTTTTTTTTTGAAAAAATAATATAAAATTCGAAAATCCGTACGATAAGCAAAATTGGGGAAAAAAATTTTTCTCACCAAAATAGGCCAACTTTATAACCAAAATTCATGGAAATGGCCTTCCGGACGCAATGGAGAGGTCGGATCTGGTCTCGGACGCCTCCAAATGACGATGCTCCTCAGATCTGCCTCTTGACGTCACAATAATGCCTCTTCAAGACGAATCAATGAGACTCCAAAAGCTCTGATACCATGTTGGATTTTGCCAAGATCAAGAAGTCATTGAAATGTACAAGATAGAGACATAATATGGGACAAGAATAAACTGTATTCTCATCAATAGAAAATGATCAATAATTGTTACATACAATGTAGATGAGCCTGCTTATATAGGCAAGGCTAGGGATATGTATGAGCACACAAACATGACATGTGGCTCAATAAGAAACAAGGGTAGGTAGGAAATAGGTGTGGGTAGGTAGGAGAAATAATATAATATTCCACATGAGGTGGATCACCCACCGAAGGTGGAATTATCACTCCACAATAAGTGGATATGATAGTGTAATAACAAGATCAACACCATAAGAGGTGGAATTTCTCCTACACACACTATCCAATGTGACACAAACACCCAAGTGTCTCATATCCAAACTACTATGAAATGCATTATCCTAAGTAAACTTAAGTAAGTGTAATAATATCCATGATGAATAATTATTTACACCAACAACAAGAATAGACTTTTGCTGCTCTGGAATGATGTTCTTGATGTTAGATGCATTTACCTTGTTTACTAACCCATTGATACTCTTCCGAAGGGTATCCCATGTCATGCGCTGGTATTCCACACTGCTCTTGTCTTCCACATCTTTCATCATTTGAGCTAGCTTAAATGGGGGAATGTAAACACCCCCACTTCTTCCAACACCCTTCTTAGCTCCTCTTACAACACCTTCACCATTCCCATTCTGAGATGGAGAAGACACAACACCAGAAGTTTTCACTTCCATTGCCTCTCTGTCCCTCTTGTTTCCAGAAGCCCCTTAACCACTTAATTCGTGCTTATTTCTGTACATAAACCCATCAGGAAGCATGAGTTTTTGCATATAAGCTCGCCCAAATATTTTACAGTTATTTTTCATCAAGATTCCCTCAGGAGCTGGCAGATCCTGCTTCTATACTTTAATTCTATTTTCTCAAAGGATAATCCTAAAAATCCATGCATTGCAAACAACTTTGTACACCTTTGTTGGTTGTGGTGGCGTCACAGAGAGTTTACATCAATAAATGAAGAACATGCCAATGCTTTTAATGCAGTAGTAGAAGTCTATCTCTTATTCAATATCTCTAGTGAAACCCCCATGATCTTTTGTTGGAGTAGAATTTGTTATATTCTAGAAAGGGTCTTGTCCTTTGTTGATGTGATATTCATCTACCTCAAGAAATAATTGTTCTTTTCTCCAACAAGAAGTGGAACTAAATGAAGATCTAGCACCATGAAATGAATCCTCAAAAGGATTACTATAGTTAGTTTTGGTAGATAATGATCTGGGTAAAATACTAATGTGTCTTTAGGAAACATTATGTACTAGCTTAGCATACTCTAACAACTTTGGTGCGACATGCTACATCCAATTAAGTCTCCATTGGTATCTCTATTGTGTTTATGGATTGGGATTAAATGTACTCTTTTTATACACAGATTTTACTTTCAACTGAGGAGGTTTGTATGTACTTGTCTTTCGATTGTATTCCTATTTCAAGAATTTCTTCTATCAACAAATCATTTGTTGTAAGTTGTACAAGTGGAAGCTTGAACATGCCTTCCATGCTAGCCTTGTTGATACGTTCAACACCATCTTGTGCAACAAATCTTTAGAACTCCACTATTTCATTGAAGAGTGAGTAGTAGGGACAATCTAGGACACTTACAGAGGTTTTGCAAGAGAGATAAATAGACCTAAATAATATGGCTTAATAATGATCAATGGGTAAACAGATAAGAAGCTCTCAATATCAAAATGAATTTCTCAATTGTCTTTACTAGAAATGGATAGATTTGCTAATAATGGCTTTATGACTGTATGTCAACTTTAGACTCAATCCAAGAAGAGCTAGAACTAATATGCAATATCTAGATTTATGATCTCTATAATATAACAATCCCATAATTATGTTTCCATGCATCTATACCACAACACAAACATCATGCTAGTGTTCAACCATAGAAATTGATATCCTAATTATAGAATGTGAAATATGCACGTAACTATGAATAAAGATTAAGAAAAACAAAGAAAGATTCTTATTGCAAACATAAATGACTAATGGACAAGAATTGAATTCATTGTAGATAGTTTTGAATATCAAATTCACTTATTTGTGTGCATTTACTAACTCATGTACTTGTGGCCAACCATTTATCTCTTTCATAAATTAAACACTTATTAATAACATTAAATGGCTGAGTAATTATGTTTTAGTTGAAATTGAAAATAAAATATTTTATTTTAGGATAGCTCACACTATTCCCTATCATATTTTAGACTCTCAGTTTTGTTAGTAGTGGTTTGATGTCTTTGGAGCTGATCATTGCATTTCTTTAGTTACGTTTGCCAGCGTACTCCTAGCTTGTTCCAAAATGGGAGCTTTGGAACAGGGTATGGACATCCATCAAAGCATAAAAGATAGAGGAATTTTGTCAGAGGTAGTTGCAACTGCACAAAATGGATTTGTTGAGAAGGCTTTAAAAAATTTCAAGCAAATGCAATTGGCAGGTGTAAAGCCAAATTCCATGACCATTGCTACTATCCTCCCAGCCTGTGCCAAAATGGGAGATCTGGAACAGGGTATGGACATTCATCGAAGCATAAAGGATAGAGAAATTTTGTCAAATGTTGTAGTTGTAACTGCCTTGGTAGACATGTATGCAAAATGTGGAAGCATAGACAAGGCACGTGAACTATTTGATAGAATGCCTAAAAGAAATGTTGTCTCATGGACTGCAACGATTGCTGGATATGCACAAAATGGATTTGTCGAAAAGGCTTTAGACACTTTCAAGCAAATGAAATTGGAAGGCATAAAGCTAAATTCCACAACCTTTGCCAGCATCTTCCCTGCCTGTTTAAAAATGGGAGCTTTGGAACAGGGTATGGACATCCATCAAAGCATAACGGATAGAGGAATTTTGTTAGGTGTTGTACTTGCAAATACCCTGATTGACATGAATGCAAAATGTGGAAACACGGACAAGGCTCATGAATTGTTTGATATGATGCCACAAAGAGATGTGATCTCATGTGATCAATCAACACACACGTATACGGGAGGAAGGGATTGCTGCTACAAAATTGAATGCTCACTCCTCAATCACAGTTCTATGGTTTTACGAGATTAAACTACGACAATTAACCACCACATGTATATTTTTTGCATCATGAAATTAAAAACTAGGGCAATTTGAATCTACATCCTATGCGGGATTTCCTTCGATGCGGGTTTGATGTTCTTGGGGGTTGAAGTCACCACAGATGCCTACACGGGATTGCAATTCACAAATGAATTCCCTGCCTCTTTTTTAATTTTGTAATGGCCGTTGTCGTCAGAATTACGATGAACTCGAGCACTTCTTTGAAAAAAAGAAAATTCTCATTGCTAATGCCTTCTTCGTCGAAACCAAATGGGAAATTTCCGTCGAAATTACGACTAATGTGGGCATTGTTTCAAAAAAAATCAAATTTGGCCACAATATACCTTCTCCATCGAAAACCTCAGTCGAAAATCTAGTCCAAATGTATTAGTGCAGGTACACACCTAATAGTTAATCAAAATACGGCCGCTGAGTCTCACACAATGGATTCTCAACGCCATATTAGCCGACTCCAAACACTAATGGGGGCATGAAATGACAAGTATCTTGGGAGAGTTACTATTTATCTTGCACAAAGATTAACCCCCCTTTTAGAGCTGAAATGGGTAGCCTCTATCTTTTAGTTCTTAGTTAGAAATCTCCTTCGAAATTACCCCTTGAAGTCACACAAGCATGATTGAGGCCTATAGCCCAATAAGGTACCGAAACAAGTTATAGTCACATAAACGTGATTGAGACCGCGAGGCCCTACAAAATATTTGATATGAGAGATCTCAAAGAGAAAACTCAAATAATCCCGTCCTCTGAGAATTTAATCGACCGGAGGCTTATTTATTATAGTGAGCTAGAATGCCTAGGTCCGGCTATACTCACTTGGGTCATTCTTGCAGGGCGATTACTTTTTCCCACTATGATAGGCCCGCTAAAGGTACACAAATCTCAAAGTTAGAAAGAGCCTCAAGGGTCTGGATTTCTGATTGTCTATGCAGACAAGAGCATACTCACCTACCTCTCAGAATTTTCTTAAAACATGAAAGACAGATTTGTTCATTAACTAGATAGAAATTTAGGTGCCTAAAAATGAATTTAAAGAATACACAATGTTTACTCGATTCTCCTTAGGAAACCTGCAAAGACAACGAATCAGTAGTCATATTGTCTTTATTTGACAAGTATATTCTTCGACAAGCGTTCTGCAAAAAACTGACTACACTGTGAAAATTCCTCAGACAGATGAACAACAAGCTAGGTCAGTGTTAGTATGATCAAAATTGAATAAAGAACCTAAAGATTGAAATCTCCTTTTAACCCAAAAACACAGAATATCGTACGATGATTCTCACAGAGTCGTACGATAATTCATACGAGATCACACAATATCCGCAGTTTGTCATTCGAGCATATGATAAATCTCGTACAATATTTCATAGTGATTGTATGGAAAAAAAATCCGAAAAAAAACAAAAAACAAAAAGTTAGTCATCGAGACCAAAAAGATGTAGTCTTCTGCCCCACAGTGGGCGCCGGAAATGTGTGTGTGAAAAGTGGAATAAGTATCTGCAAGTTGTAAGACACAATAGTTCAATTAAGTCATTACATGTATGGTTAGACAAATATAAGCATGAATAATAAAACCATCACAAATCGACCAATTGCCTTCTAAAATATGTGAGTATAGACTTGATCTCAGATTTGTATAAACAATGCTAGTGACTAGACTACACCAAGATGAAGGATTTAATCTATATGAGCATGATATTAAACTAAATGGATGCAAGATTATGCTAGATGGATGAATAGTAAGCTATATGAATTCAAGCAACCATAATTGAACTAAATATGCAAAAAGCTAAACTAAGATGCAATAATCTCAAAAAAAGCAAGTACAATATCTTCAATGACTCTAGAGCAAAAACTGTATAATAACAATAAATCTCCAAGGTGTTTTGAATTAGAGATGGAGGCTGAATTTATAGAGAATCAAAAGAGAGACCAATAGTCAAGATCAATTAGCAACGAGTGGTTGAGATTATTCAAGAAAAAACACAATTTTAGGATAATTGAAATAATTGAGAGATCAGATTCAGTTAACCTTAAGATAGATGCCAATTATAGTTTGATTGAAATGCATTCAGATTATAAGTTTGAGTTTGCATTGGAGATAAAATTCAAATAATTTCATGAACTTGTGATAAAAATAGGTGATTCCATGCGATTTCTTTGATTTATTCAAGAAAAAAGTCTTTTCAATGCAATTGAACTTCTTTTCTCAAAATCTTTGAGTTCCAATTTTAGAGAATGATTAATAATTCAATTTAATAACTTTTCTGATTTCAAGTTATCTCAATTTAGAAGAAGGAATAATATCTCAAGTTTGATTCTCTCTCAATTCAATTCTTTTATTTTATTTTCAATTTAACTCTTGCTTTCCATATTGATTCCTTTTTTGTAATAAATCTCTTTTTTTCGTAAATTAATTCATTTTTGCATGATTAAATGACAAATTTATTAATTAATTAAATATGCTAGGATATTTAATAAATTAAACAGGATAATTGATCAAAATGATATTCTTGGAGTGATTTAATTAATTAAATAAATATTTAATTAATATAGAATAATTCACTTACCATGTGACATTTAACGATTGAAAAATTAATTAATTGTGTGCTCAAAGTTGATTTAATTGCCTTTGGTTAGGACCTTGGTGATGTTGTTCTAGATTAGGGGCCCATAGTTTAGATGACCATTTTTAGGGTATTACACTTTGCTCTTACACATATCACACTCCACAACGCACACTTCAAATTCCTCGCATATACTTACTTCTCTATCTTTCTCACTTTACTTGTACACTTTGCATACCACTACTCTGTTGCTCATATCCTCAATACATTGTCATACATCCACATCCATAAGTCCTCTCTCTCTATATATAGATATATATCGGTAAGCACATATGCCAAGATAATATGTCGGCTAAGCACAAAAAAAGGTTTATATAATAATGCATTGCTCAGATCAATACGCTACACAAATATGCTTCTTAATTACTGAAACACATGCTTCAATTACCAGAACAAAATAAAGGTCTATCGAACCCATAGGTACAAATTCCAAGGACAATGACTATTAACTTCAAGATACCAATGCTACAGATTCTAGAGCATAGAATTTATAGAAAAAAATGCAATACCAAAGTTTGGATACTTGATACAAACCATGACTAGCAAAACAATAGATTCTAGAGCAAAGGACCTTTCAAAAAATGCTATTTGTAAACCATGCATACTTCACTTCTCAATATCACATACATACCTATCTTCCACTATTGTTCAATATTCATATTTGATTTCCATTGTTGCTGGAAATTCTACATCCTTTCCAAGCCAGATCACATAGCTTGACATCAATGACAACATTCACACAAATCTAACATCAACAACCCACAAAGCTCCACAAGAAGGGGCACACAACCACTATAAAATGTAAGGTATAAAAGGTAATATGATTTCCTTGTTGTCTATCATTCAACTTTAGTCACATTAGGGGTCACTCAAACCATCTTGATCACAATTTCACACTCAATAAGGTGACAATGTGAAGCAGTCACCGGTTAGGAGGGACCTCAAAGAGATCAATCTGGACCAGTCAACAAGAGTAAACACAACAAAAACACAAAGATTTGATGGAGGCAATGCATAATAGATTGTTTTATTTCATGAAAATTGATTACAACCAACTGGTAACAACTGGGTTATAGAAATCGGCTCATAGGCCTGCTAAAATATGCTCAAAGTACAAAATAGGTCTCAACCGAGACCTTCAATCTTAATATCTATCTTCTACACTCAGTCTAACTACCTTATTGTTACATTCTAATGGCAATACAATTATTTATACGATCCAAGGATCCGGTCAGCCCAAAAAGGGATAAAAACCCAAAGAATAAGATCTAATGTGTAAAACTAACAAGGTTGGCCTCCGCCAAGAGATTCATTCAGAAAATCCAAAGGATGGAGTGTAGATCATGGGTAAAGGTCTTCCACATGCCAAGAAACATTGGAATCAATGATTAGAGCTCCGCAAGCTTCAGAAGGGGTCTGATAGATCACAAATGCAAATAGGTACAGGCAATTGGTAGCACGAAACTGTCAACTGATAACAGGAAACTTTCATGGAAACCAATAGCGATAAATTGCTGGAAAATGATCCAAATGCTTTGTGGTTTGGGAATAAGGAAGATGATCAAGTCTTCAAGTATAATCCAACTCCATAATTAAGTACCCATAATTAATAAAATAAAAAAGATCAATGGTGCATGGAGCACCTTAATAACCACATCATGACCACCAAAAACTAGGCACAACATGTATCATTCACATAAGAAGGTATAAGCATCAAACTCAAATTACAACATTTAATTCATACCTCATAAAAAATCCAACTTAGGCATCCATACTTAACAAAACTTCACAAAGAAATCATAAACATTCATTGAGGAAAACAATTGAGTTAGTCATGAACTAATTCCTCCGATCCTCACAAGCGGTTGACAATGCCACTTGACCATGTGGTACCCTCAGGTCCACCCCATCATGCTTGTGGAGATATTCACACAATCCAAATAGTCATACAAGAATACAAGGAAGGGTAATAGGTTTCCACAAGAGCCACATCAAGATGTTCAACATAACATATCAGCCCAACAAGAGTCATAAGGCCATATCAAGATGAACATGCCAATAATGCATCACTCACATCAAAGAGAAAAAATCAAGTAAGAGAATGTGCCTTAGCAATCAACAAGTAAAACACCAAGAACAAGGAAGCATCCTCAGTCAACAAGAACAAGGGCAAGGAGGAACCCACAAGAGTGACACTAAATCTGCCATATAGTATATGTCATAACGAGATAATGAAAAGATCAAGAAATAGTAAATCCATATAGGGTGCTACTAACTATTAGGTCCTAGATACTAGAGTGTTAGTGTAGGGAGTGTCATCATATGTGCTCATGAAGATGCACCACATGTTACCAAGAATTCTCTCATATGAGCGAGATTGGTGATCATGCAAGTGTCAGTGCTACATGAGCAAACATGTATCTCCACATAAGTCCTAGCACTACATGTGTGGGAATACAGTCATCCTTATCCTCATACAATGCTCAAGGCATGCTTGGGGAATCATTTCTCTTAATTAATATTTTATTACATCCTTAGTGTATTATTAAGTTATCACTTGATTAAGAAACTCCCGAATGTGATTGTTTGCATACCACTTTGGGTCTGGTGCACATTGGGAGCCACTCCCTAAACCCACTTTAATACCTAGTCCTTGGCTCATCCCATTCAATCGAATGAGGAATCAAAATAGACCAATAAAATGATTCACTTTTAATATGCTTAATACAATCAAATGTCTCTTTTACACAATTCCATATCAACCTTATACAAGGCCTACTCACTTGGTCATACTACCAAAAGAATGGATCCTCTTGATCCCACAATGAAGTACAATCACATGAAATGGTACACGATGTCTATTCCAATATAAATAAGCACTCACTTGCATTCATAATAATTTCTTATATCAAGAGCTATTCAAATTCATTACACTAGGATAGGCACATGTCAAGAAATAGTAACAACACTACCAACTCCAATGCAAATCAACATGCCAACATCAAATGCATCATCTCAAGCATAGGTACACATACTTTTCATCATAGTGATATCTTATGAGGTCATACACACTGTATGAAAAAAATTGTGAATGCAAAACTAAAGAGATTGAAAAGAAAAACTAACAACCAAAACAAACACATATTTCAACCAGACTTAATATTAGGATGCCAAGAAGGAAGAAAACTAGATAAATAAAATAGAAGCAATTAAACTGCAAACTCTAGATTATCCTTTGATTTGATATGCCCCTGATTCGATGTGTGCTTGTTATGTTGTAGGTGCTCGATTTTTGTTTCATGATAGTGGATGTAAGATGAGGATTAAGCTAAAAATGAGATGTAAGATGCTTAATAGATGTGCAAAAAGGTGAGTAAACAATTATGCATTATAAGGGTATGGAAATGAAAGTGGATGCAAAAAGGATGTAAGACGAGGATTCAAAATGGCATTACAACATTATGAAAATGAGAATTGGATGGATTTTGAAGGAAAATGAGGGGACTAAAAAGGCTAGAATGAGAAATGGAGAGGTATGAGAATGACACACGTGTCCGTGAGAAGGGTAAGTGCCATGGATGGAATGACATGTTTCCTTGAGAAGGACAAGTGTCATTGGAAGGAATGACATGTGTCCCTAAGGAAACATGCCTATTTGAGAATGAAACAACCACATAGGAAGGTTCTATTCCAAAAATAGATATATTTCCATGTTTTAGGATATTTGGGATATTTTCCCAAATTTTAGGGAATTTTCCAAATTCAAGGACATTACCCCAAATTTTAGGAGATTTAGGATATTTTGGGAATATCCACACATATGGTGAGGGTTAAGGGATAAGGTTGACCAGAACCCTTGGTTGACTAGGCAGGTTAGTCTAGAGGAAAAGTTAGATGGGGGATTAAAGTTAGGAGACATGTGGAGAAAAATAGAATTAATTAATTAAATTATAATTATTAGAGGATTTAAGAGGAAAATGTCAACATGAATTAAATAATCAAATTATGCATTTGATGTATTTAATAGAAGAAAAGGGAAAATTCAATTAATAATTGATTTATGATTACCAATTAATTAATTAAAAGGGGACTAAAGCGTAATTAATAAAATTAACTAGCTATAATGAGGGAATAATAATTAATTAAATAATGTGTAATTATTTAATTAAAGGCGCTTGGGATAACTAAATTGAATTAAAAAATTAATCAAATTTAGGTGTCTACATTTTCCCCCTCTTTGTGATGGCGCTAAAGTAGTGTCAGTGCGAAGACAATAAGACACCATCAACTCGAAAAATAGAAAGCAAGAAAAATGGCCTAGACAAATGGAAGAATAGAGGAGTGAATGCAAATGCAATGAATGATATGCGTGAAATGATCATGGAGTGTGAGCACCCTTGGAAACAGGTTAACATGCAGTGAACACTTATTTTGATTTAACATTATATATGATGCACTAGGGTATGAGGAACCAAGGTGATTTCATAACCAATTCATGGATTGATGTAACAAAAACAAACACAAAAATTTTAGTCTAGCACCACACAATTTTACAAAGAACTTTGTAGGAAATGATGCTAGAAAAACAACAAGCAAAAGCCATGCCTCAATTTAACATGAGATAACCAAGACCTCGTAAGGGTACAACAAGAGACACACCAATAAAACATACACAAGAAAAAAGAAACCAAGACCATGCCTTGAGTTTCATCAGCCATAGCACACAATGATATGAAGGCTCGTGATGATCATGATGATACAAAGCAACGAAACTTAAAATAAAAATAAACAAAGATAAAAAATAAATCAAATCCAACTTGAGTATCTCAAATATATTTTGCCAAAAGGATAACTAATAGATGGAATTCGATGTTGTCTGAATAGAGGAAGGATACATCCTACGTAGACTGATGATTGGATGAGGGATTTTTGAGACTAGATTAAAAAAAGGTACCTAATACAATCATGATGAAAAAGATGCTCAAGGATGATTGTTGAGGAACCAGTTGATGGGTTATGATCTTGAGGACACACATGTGATTGACACAAAGTACAAGACTTAAGGACACGTGTACAAGTGGACCTAGAAGGAGATACACAATTGATGCTAAATACAAGGCACCATTTACAAGATGTATAAGAGCTATGGATGAGAGATGAGGACCTAGAGAAAAACATGATGTTTCCCCGGTCAAGATGAAAAGCCATGGCGGATTTGATCATTGATGGGGTGTTGTTGATGTGGGAACACTATATCCCAAAACAACACTAGGATCGGATTGACGATGGGTAAAGTGTTGTTGATGTGGGAACGATATATCCTGAAACAACACAATGATTGAGAAGGATGCATCTTGGTGATGATGATTGAATTGTGATTAAGGCTTACAACAAGGTTAAGAACAATACCAAGGATGTGATTAGATTCTTTTATTGGTGTGTGATGTTGGATAGCTAAAGGAGATGGATATGATTTGCATGTGATGGTGGATTGTGAGGAGAAGATGGATTGATTGGATGGATGGTATTGGATTATGTGGGAGTAGCCTAGAGCTAGATACCAACAAGGGACACAAGAGGTGATAGAATGATATGATGGGAAGGATTGAGAAATGGAAGATAGGATGAAAGCTTTGGAGATGGAGGAATTATGGACGTGGCTTGGGGATGAAAGGATGAGGGATGAAGGTAGATGAGGATTGGGAGAAGATCAGGTTATGGATGAAGGGATGAAGAGACTAGGAGATAAGGATTTGTGGATGGATGGATTAGTGGATGGACAATGGGTGTGATATGGTCTCCAGGGACTATGTCACAAAGGCATAAGATGCCACTTTTAGGACATTTTATGTGTAATGAGGCACTAGTAGGGATATGATATGATGATAGGAAGTTGAGGGAAGTGATAGGTGGATAAGGACTATGCAGGTATGTGGAAGGATTATATGGATGGGAGGAAGGTGTTGGCATTATTGGCATTAAGATGTCATTGATGTCAAACTCGTCACCAGTAAGTAAGAAGTGTGATCGGTATAGGAAGAGAATGAAATATGATGGAAAATGCAAATATGAGTAAGAAGATAAAAGGAAGGCTACCGGTACACATGAGTTGTGTCTTCTATCAGTTATCAAGCTTATCGATAAGGCACAAACCAGGATGAAGTTTGTTTTGAAGGCATAATACCAGTGAGTAGAATAGAGAGGATATGTTGCCAGTACAAATGATGTTTGTTGGTCATATTGGTAAGGTGAACTGAGTCGGTAGTCAACCTTGGTCGACAAAGAATATCAAAATGCCATAGGAATCCAAGTCGAGGTGGATGTTACCAAGTATGACAGCTGGATGCCAAGTGGAGGTATTGCACAGGTTGGTGGAGTGTGCATCGACGTAACAAATCAGCAAGAAGGTCAGATTTTATGAAGAACCCACAAGTCATGGAGGATGCTAGAAGATTGCGGCTCAAGGAAGGCAACCTAGCCAAGCAACTGAACTGATCCTGCAAGAAGATTTGATCTTAATACCCATTTGATGAAAGAAATAACAAAGCCATTAATGGCCAATGATAGAGAAAAGTAGAAAAACATGGTGAAAACCTCCAGATTTAGAAAATGCACATTGGAATGTGAAGCTTTAGTGGTATTGATTGATGTTATGAAGATCATATCCATGGAAAAGAAGATCTAATCAAAATTGATTGAGTTTGAGATGGAGAAGGCAAAACCTAACACGATAGTGTTGAATGCGGTTTTAGGCGGGAATGCTAGATTATAAAGAGAGGTGCTTGAGATAGAAAGGAGATGCTCGATGAGAAGGAGGGGAGTGAAGAGAGCTTGAGTGTATAGAATAATCATCTCCCTTAAAATTTATTCTAAGAAAGTTGCAGAGTGAGTTAACAAGAAAACCAGTGAGAGGGTTTAACCGGTAGTGATAGAGTACCATTAAACTGTAGCAGGTCTTACAGTTGAGCTAACCAGTGAGGTGTGATTGATCAAGAAGGCATCCAAGTGTGACACAGTGTGTTGTGAGGTTGTGAGAGAATGAGAAGAGATGCCAAGAATCAAAGAGAGCAATTTGTTAACTAGCAGTGTGAGATCCAGTGAAGAAGAGAAGACTGTTAAATAGATCTTTTTGATCAAGTGTTGCATAACTCATTTGCAACTAGAAGCTATAACTGGATTAAAAATTGTATTTCACTATACATCACCAAGTTGGAGTTTGGTGTAGGGGTTGGTTCTCCTTGGGTTGGTGCCCTAAATTTTTCTAATTCGGTGTTTTACTTTTGAGGCTGGATTGGAGCAGTAGTCTCCAGCATCATTTCTCACTAAGGTTTTTCTGATATTGGATTTTCCTCATACATCTAGTGTTGTGGGTTGCATTTGTGTGTTTGTCTTCTTTGGTATCCTCGTTTGTCTTAACCGGTTTGACTGTTTAGTGCTTAGAATAATAATTGGTATTCTAAGGTTGCTTTGAAAAGGAAAAGAATTTAGGACCCACTAATTCACCCCCCTCTCAGTAGTACATTGTGTTCAACAGAAGGATGGATGGATAGGAAGGATCATGGAGGAAAAATTATGATGGGGAATGGATGCCAAGAGGTGTCAAAAGAATGTATACATGATGGCCTTTTCTTTGTATCAATATCCAAAGGAGGATGGAGGAAGTAAAATGGATAAGATATGTTGGGTATGGTAGGTAGATGATATGGAGGAGGTGATGGCTAGATGGTTTGAAGAAATTTCCCCCAATCGTGGTGAACAAAAGGATGGGGGATTATGCATGACACATTTTTAATAGGTTTTTATCATGGTACTTGTCCAAGACACCTATTTACCATGTTTTCACCATTGGACAAATTTTTCTCTTTACTTTTTTTTTTTCTTTTTTCCATTTTTTAAAAAATTTTGGGAAGAAATTTATGGATGGAGATGGATGAGGATAAATAGGTTTGGAGGATAGGTGATAAGGGATATGGATGGATGAATCAAGCATAAAGTTTCATATCAAGGTAATAGAAGCCCATTTGGAGTGATCATTGGATGTTGGTATGACTGTATTAGGAATGAGTGGATTATGAAAAGGCATGGATTAGATGGATTTGATGGGGGATGTAGGTGGTGGAAGAGATATGGTAGTGGCAAGTGTTTGGATGGAATGAGGTAAAGTGAGTATGATCAGGGGATGTTGTTAGGACCAACATTGGCACATGTTGTGGGGGATGTGGGAGGAGGGGAGGAGGAAGGGAGAGAGTACGTGGATATGATAGAGGAGTAATGATAGATAGATTTGGTACATAGGGATCCAAAATAGATTTAAGAGATGGAGGGAAAGGATGTTTAGCTTGTGTACAAGCAACTTTGGATGCCAATGGAGATTTTTCTTTTTGATGTACTGCTTCTTTTTTCTTCAGTATCCACAATCTTTTTGCTTTTACATTAGTGGGCCTTTGTGGCCTTTTGGGGTTTATTGGATTGTTTTATTAAATGTTTCTTTGTTTGGGCATGTCTTTTTGAGTGGACATGGTCATATTTATATTATTGTGGATGTTTAGCTTTATGCATTTGTGATTTGGCATCCAAATTGCTACTAGTAGCCTTGGAAGGAGTGTGCAAAGGTGTAGGAGATGAAGAGAATATGAATGGAGTGATGGATGTTGGATGAAATGTGGGGATATGTGCCTTTGTTTATACAAATTAGGAATTAAAGGAGTAGGATTCTTATGAGGGGTGATGGGGATATGGGATTTGTGTATGGGGGGATGAGCAGGGCAAGATGGAGGATGGGGTTTTGGAATATAAGGGCCCAAAATGGATTTAGCATTCAAGGGATATGTGATGGTGGAATTTGGGATATACAGACCCTAAATGGATTTAAAAGATGGAGGGAGATGGATGGTTTTTCCATCTTTATATGTTGGAGGAGGGGGGATAACATTAAATGATTTGGAGGAACGATGGGAAGATGGGATAGCAAGTTTGGAAACACACTTGGATTTTGCATTACTTGTACCAACATTTTTGGACGAATTACCCTAGGATATATAACCAAGAACATGAGACCTTGGATGTGCTTTGACATGGATGGGCTCCAAAGTACCTTGCTCACGTAAGCCTAAGCCTTTGCCTTGATAGTTTATTTTTTAGCATTATATCTAAAACAAGATACTTGTTCTCTGGGTAACAAGATGCCAGTCCTTTATCAAATGAAGAAAGATGGGTGGTGAACATGATGTGTTCTTCTACTACAAGTGAACCACCATGGGTGAATGTATGTGAACCAAGGGGATAAAGTGATGGTGGTGTGATGGTTTGGATAGGAGGTAATAAAGGATCAATAAGTGGTGTATTTGGGACAAGAGGATCTTGACTTGGATGAGGGGATGATAAGGGCTCTTGAGATGGAGGAGATAAAATGGCACAATATTGATGTGGATGAGAGGATGATAATGGATCTTGAGATGGAGTAGATGGGATGATAGGACCTTGATTTGGATAGATGGATATGTAAACATGCTCTGGAAAAAGATCTTGGCATGATGGGATTGGTGTGGATGGAAGGATGGGCTGTAGCTATTCTGGCTCCAAAACAGCATGCCATGCCATGATATGGCTCCCCAAAATCGCATGCCCTTTCATGCCATATAGCCCCATACAACATGTTCTAGGACCCACCATCGGGCTTCTGACGTGGAGGCATGTTGCCGTTTGCGGTTGACGGAAAGTATTTGCACATGGCTAATATTTGCCAACCACTCTCCCGGTCACGCCTCACGGGCACGGCTACAGTTTGTAGCCACGTGTGTCCAAAAATTTGAATTTCAATTTTAAAACTCCTCTCTCGCTCCCGCCCAAACATAATTTCAAACATATTTGTTTTGAATTATACCGCTATTGAATTCAATTTTCATTTTTTGATGTTGCAATTTCATTTCCATTTTTTGATGCTAGGTTTGGATGTCGTAGTCAGATTGGGGTTAAGAGGTTTTTCTTGCTGGTGCTGGTTGTCATCGTCATGGGAAGCGTGGAGATGAAGGGTTCATCTTATAGAAGTGGTTCTCCCAACGTTTTGTCTCAGATCTATAAGGAGCCGCCTTGTTTTCCTAGCGTGGATGGAGCAAAGACTTTTCTGGGAGATTTCTGGCATTATTCTTTCATGCTGATATGCATTTTTGCAACTTCAGCTGAGGCATTGAATGACATAGGTTTGAGTTACATATTAATGAAATATATTAGTCTATATTGTAGTTGTTAATAACAGTGATGATTTCTGCAGATGTTTCTGTTGCCCACGGTCAAATCAGTTTGCATGGGAAAGATTTCAATGGCAGACCAATCTTAGGAGATAAGGTATTGACACTTAAAATACCCATAACATATTTTTTCCTCCGACTGCATATTTAGTGTTTTGTTTCTTTTATCTATGATGCACAAGCATGAATTGTTGTTTCTTTATCTGTAACATCTTGGAGAAGCCAAAAGAAAGATAGAAATCAGATTTTTTCTAGAAGGGTATGGGTACAAAACCAAAAGTATTAAAGAAGGGAGAACATAAATTTGGATTCATCAATCCGATTAGCATGATCCTACCACCCATCCAGTTGCTTTGTCTCCATGATAAACATAAAATTGGGTTTATTGTTCAAAGTTTGCATTGCAATATTTGAAGGATGTATGGACAGAAAGTAGTGTGTGAATGTTATTTTTGAGCGTCTGATTATCATAACATTATCTAAGCACAGAATGCATGGATTGCTAGGGCTGTAAATGCTTGATATTTTATCTTTTCTTAAGTACGAATGACATAGTGTAAAGAAAAAATTTGTCTTGTTTTTTTGCTGTAGCTGGGTATGATTAAAATGATGTCTAGAGTTACAGAAGAATAATTTCCCTTGGTTCTTTCGTAGTCTTTGTCATGTTTCTCCAATGGTGTTTTTGAATCTAAAATATTGAAATCAATGTCATTGTAGATATAGAGTTTATTTTGTGAGGTTTTTTCCATCATAGAGTTTGATCGAACATCAGTGGAAAAAGTTTGTACTCTCATACCTAGAGACATTTCATGTTAATCAATGTCACATTCTTTGAATAAGAAAAGTTTTGTCTATATTTTAATGTGACTCTTGGGTGCTATGAATGTGAAGTGATTGTATTTTATAAAATGTGTGAATGAATCGCACTTCATAATCTGTGAATGAATCGCTCTTCATAATCTACCAATGTATGAAGAAAATAGATAACATTTTTTCCCCTTTACATTTCAGAGATATTTCAGTCTATTATTATTATTGTAGACTACAAAAAAAAATTGTCTTCAATTTTTTTTTCATTTTTTTTCCTTCGTATTGCTTTATGAAATTCACAGTCATGTTTGCTTTATAATTTTTACAGTCACAATGGTTAGTGCAGATAATGGACGAGGCATATGTAACATATGCTCAAGTTTTACCTGCAGCCTTATCAATATGGCTTTGAAGCACCCAAAATTACAGTTTAGTTTTCTGAAGCGAAAAATTATTAATAATTACAATTTATTATTATTGGTTCGTGGACTGCGTGGCTGCCATTTCCTTTTGCCCCGTGAAACAATGAATTCGACTAACATAGCGTGTTAGTAGCTTTCGCTGATTCATGGGCTATGTGGCCGCCATTTTCTTTTGCCCTGCAAAACCTGTGAATTCAACTAACATGGCGTGTTAGTCGCTTTTGCTGATTCGCAGGCTGCGTGGCCGCCATTTATTTTTCCTTGCAAAATAGTGAATTCGACTAACATGGCGTGTTAGTCGCTTTCGCTGATTCGTGGACTGTGTGGCCACCATTTCCTTTTGCCTCGCGAAACATCCTAGTCTAATCTGCCAGGCCCACCATCCTTTCGCTGCTTCGCGAAAGATAAACTCCGCGCTATTTCGCCCATTGAAATAACGCAGAACATCGGATCCTTTTCAAGATGCACCTTCTTTACTTTCCGCGTCATCCTACATCGGGGAAGCCTACGTCGACAAGACTGAAACAACTCGAAAGTGACTAACATGCTATGTTAGTCAAATTCATTGTTTTGTGGTCCAAAAGGAAATGGCGGCCACGTAGTCTGCGAATCAGCGAAAGTGACCAACATGCTATGTTAGTCAAATTTGTTGTTTCCTGAGGCAAGAGGAAATGGTGGCCACATAGTCTGCGAATCAGTGAAAGCGACTAACATGCCATGTTAGTCAAATTCGTTGTTTCGGCCACACAGCCCGCGAATTAGCAAAAGCCCTTTATTGTCATCGGGATAACATACACTATCGGCAATGAGGAAAAAATGTCATCCCGATGCCCGATGGGGCTATCGGTGGAGCTCTTGCCGATAACCAATGGAGTCATGTCTTCATAGCAGTGAAATCGGGTTATCGGGAGGTCCCAATTTATGTTACTCCGATACACGATGCACTAAATGGAGAAGGGGACTCTATTAGAGAGACTCTCTCCAATAAAGTGATACCAAGCAAGAAGGGGAGTCAGACTCATCGGGATAACATACATTGTCGGGGAGATGCATTTTGAGTTATCCCGATGCCCGATGAGGAAGATGAGCTCGGCACAAATAAAGTGACTACATCGGGGAAGCCTACGCCGATAAGACCAAAACAACTTGAAAGCAATTAACCCGCCATGTTAGTTGAATTCGCTATTTCGAGAGGAAAAATAAATGGCGGCCATGCAGCCCGTGAATCAGCGAAAGCGACTAACACGCCATGTTAGTTGAATTCATAGGTTTCGTAGGGCAGAAGAAAATGGCGGCCACACAGCCCATGAATCAGCGAAAGCTACTAACACGCTATGTTAGTCGAATTTGTTGTTTCGTAGGGCAAAAGGAAATGACAACCACTCAGTCCACGAATCAGCGAAAGCGACTAACACGCTATGTTAGTCGAATCTTCCATCAACACGATATGTGCCTAAACAATGTTGCACGAATCTTCTCTCCTTCATTCTTTCTCTCTTAACTCTCTCTCCCTCTCTCTCCCTCTATCTCTCTATCTCATTCTCCTCCTCTATCAAGAATATCTCTCTCCCATTCTTTCTCTCTTAAGTCTCTCCCTTTCATCCTCTCTCTATCTCACTCTCACCTTCTCTCAGGTGTATCTCTCTCTTATTCTCTCCCTCTCTCCTCCCCCCCTCTCTCCGTTTCTCATTACCTCTCTTTCTCACTCTCTCCCCCTCTTCACACCTCTCTCTCTAGTCTCTTGTACTCTCCTTCCATCCCTTCCTCTCTCTCTCTCTCTCTCTATTTCACTCTATTGACCCCTTAGGACACCATTTGGTGTCATTATGGGTCGTATTGTGTTCTATATAGGTCATATAGTGTTCTATGACCCCTTAGGACACCATTTGGTGTCATTATGGGTCGTATAGTGTGCTAAGGGGTCATATGGTGTCCTATGACCCCTTAGGACTCCATATGACATCTTTTGTGTTGTTACAAGTCATATGGTGTCCTATGACCCCGTAGGACACATGCATGGATCCCTAGGATACCATATGAGCCCTAAGAGTACGATATGACCCTAGAGAGGGAGAGATGGGGAGAAGAGGGAGGGAATGGGGGAGAGACACACCTAAGAGAGGAGGAGAGTGAGATAGAGAGATAGAGACTGAGAGGGAGAGACAAGAGATAAATGAGAGAAAGAGATGGAGAGAGAGAGAGAGAGGGGGGGAGATAGAGATAGAGAAAGGGAAAGGGAGGGGGAGAGAGAGATGGAGAGAGAGAGAGAGAGGGAAATAGAATGAAATAGAGGGAGAGATAGAGATAGATAGCGACATAGAGAAGGGGACTCAAAGAGAGAGAGAGAGAGAGAGAGAGAGAGAGAGAGAGAGATCTATGAGGTGGATAGAGGGATTGGGAGAGAAAGAGAAACCAAAGAGATGGAGGAAGGGAAGGTGAGAGAGAGACAGCAAGAGAGGGTGAGAGATAGAGAGAGTCTGAGTGAGAGGGAGGAAGGGATGGAAGGAGAGTACAGGATGCCAAAATGGGTCATAGGATGCCATATGACCCCTCAAGACACCATACGACCCATAACGACACCATTTAGTGTCGTTATAGGTCCTATAGTGTGCTAAGGGGTCATATAGTGTCTTATGACCCCTTAGGACACCCTATGACCCCTTAGATCATATTGTGTCCTAAGGGTCATATGGTGTCCTATGACCCCTTAGGACACCATATGGTGTCATTATGTGTCTTATGTTGTCCTATGACCCCTTAGGACACCGTATGGTGTCGTTAAGGGTTGTATGGTGTCTTAAGGGGTCATATGGTCTCCTACGACCCCTTACAACACCATTTGACCCCTTAGGACTCCATATGGTGTTGTTATGGGTCATATGGTGTCCTAAGAGGTCATATAGTGTTCTATGACCCCTTAGGACACTATTTGGTGTCATTATGGGTCGTATGGTGTCCTATGACCCCTTAGGACTCCATATGACATCTTATGTGTCGTTACAGGTCATATGGTATCCTATGACCCCGTAGGACAGATGCATGGATCCCTAGGATACCATATGAGCCCTAAGAATACCATATGACCCTAGAGAGGGAGAGAGGGGGAGGAGAGGGAGGGAATGGGGGAGAGACACACCTAAGAGAGGAGGAGAGTGAGATAGAGAGATAGAGACTGAGAGGGAGAGACAAGAGATAAATGAGAGAAATAGAGATGGAGAGAGAGAGGGGGAGATAGATAGATAGAGAGAGAGAGAGAGAGAGAGAGAGAGAGAGAGAGAGAGAGAGAGAGAGAGAGAGAGAGAGAGAGAGAGAGAAAGAGAGAGAGGGAATAGGGGAGATATAGAGAGATCTAAGAGGTGGATAGAGGGATTGGGAGAGAAAGAGAGACTGAAGAGATGGAGGAAAGGTGAGAGAGAGAGAGAGAGAGGGTGAGAGATAGACAAAGTTTGATTGAGAGGGAAGAAGGGATGGAAGGAGAGTACATGAGACTAGAGAGAGAGAGGTGCGAAGAGAGGGAGAGAGTGAGAAAGAGAGGTAATGAGAAAGGGAGAGAGGGAGAGAGGGAGGGGGAGGAGAGAGGGAGAGAATAAGAGAGAGATACACCTGAAAGAAGGGGAGAGTGAGATAGAGAGAGGATGAGAGGGAGAGACTTTAGAGATAAAGAATGGGAGAGAGATATGCTTGATAGAGGAGGAGAGTGAGATAGAGAGATAGAGGAAGAGAGAGGGAGAGGGATTTAAGAGAGAAAGAATGAAAGAGAGAAGATTCATGGAACATTGTTTAGGCACATATCATGTTGATGGAAGATTCGACTAACATAGCGTGTTAGTCGCTTTCGCTGATTCGCGAACTGAGTGGTCGCCATTTCCTTTTGCCTCACGAAACAGTGAATTTGACTAACATAGCATGTTAATAGCTTTCACTAATTCATGGGCTGTGTGGCCGCCATTTTCTTTTGCCCTGTGAAACCTGTGAATTCGACTAACATGGCATGTTAGTCGCTTTTGCTGATTCGCAGGCTGCATGGCCGCCATTTATTTTTCCTCGTGAAATAGAGAATTCGACTAACATGGCATGTTAGTCGCTTTCAGGTTGTTTTCCTTGATGTAGTCACTTCATTTGTGCCGAGCTCATCTTCCTCATCGGGCATCGGGATAACTCAAAACGCATCTCCCCGACAATGAATGTTATCTCGATGAGTCTGACTCCCCTTCTTGCTTGGTATCACTTTATTGGAGAGAGTCTCTCTAATAGAGTCCCCTTCTCCATTTAGTGCATCAGGTATCAGGGTAACATAAATTGGGACCTCCAGATAACCTGATGTCACCGCTATGAAGACATGACTCCATCAGTTATTGGCAAGAGCTCCACCGATAGCCCCATTGGGCATCGGGATGATATTTTTTCCTCATTGTCGATAGTGTATGTTATCCCGATGACAATAAAGGGCTTTCGCTGATTTGCGGGCTGCGTGGCCAAAACAATGAATTGAACTAACATGGCGTGTTAGTCACTTTTGCTAATTCATGGACTGTGTGGCCACCATTTCCTTTTGCCTCACGAAACAGCAAATTTGACTAACATAGCGTGTTAGTCACTTTCGCTGATTCGCAGACTACGTGGCCGCTATTTCCTTTTGGACCGTGAAACAACAAATTCGACTAACATAGCGTGTTAGTCGCTTTCGGGTTTTTTCGGTCTTGTCGACGTAGGCTTCCCCAGTGTAGGATGACATGGAAAGTAAAGAAGGTGCATCTTGAAAAGGATCCGACGATCTGCGTTATTTCGGTGGGCGAAATAGCATGGAGTTTATCTTTCGTGAAGCAGCAAAAGGATGGTGGGACCTCCCGATAAACCGATGTCACCGCTATGAAGACATGACTCCATTGGTTATTGGCAAGAGCTCCACCAATAGCCCCATCGGGTATCAGGATGACATTTTTTCCTCATTGCTGATAGTGTACGTTATCCCGATGACAATAAAGGGCTTCCGCCGATTCATGGGCTGTGTGGCCGCCATTTTCTTTTGCCTTGCAAAACCTGTGAATTCGACTAACATGGCATGTTATTCACTTTCGCTAATTTGCGGGTTGCGTGGCCACCATTTATTTTTCCTCGCAAAATAGAGAATTTGACTAACATGGCGTGTTAGTCGCTTTCACTGATTCACGGATTGTGTGGCCACCATTTCCTTTTGCCTCACGAAACATCCTAGTCTAATATGTTGGGCCCACCATCCTTTCGCTGCTTCACGAAAGATAAAATCCACGCTATTTTTCCCACTAAAATAACGCAGACCATTGGATCCTTTTCAAGAGGCAAAAGGAAATGGTGGCCACACAGTCCGTGAATCAGCAAAAGTGACTAACACGCCATGTTAGTCGAATTCATTGTTTCGTGAGGCAAAAGGAAATGGCGGCCACGCAACCTGCGAATCAGCGAAAGCCCTTTATTGTCATCAGGATAACATACACTATCAGCAATGAGGAAAAAATGTCATCCTGATACCTGATGGGGCTATCGGTGGAGCTCTTGTTGATAACCAATGGAGTCATGTCTTCATAGCAGTGACATCGGGTTATCGGGAGGTCCCACCATCCTTTCACTGCTTCGTGAAAGATAAACTCCACACTATTTCGCCCACTGAAATAATGCAGACCGTTGGATCCTTTTCAAGAGGCAAAAGGAAATGGTGGCCACACAGTCTACGAATCAGCAAAAGTGACTAACACGCCATGCTAGTCGAATTCATTGTTTCACGGAGCAAAAGGAAATGGTGGCCACGCAACCTGCGAATTAGCGAAAGCCTTTATTGTCATCGGGATAACATACACTATCGGCAATGAGGAAAAAATGTCATCCTGATACCCAGTGGGGCTATTGGTGGAGCTCTTGCTGATAATCGATGGAGTCATGTCTTCATAGTGGTGACATCGGGTTATCGGGAGGTCCCAATTTATGTTACCCCCGATACCCGATGCACTAAATGGAGAAGGGGACTCTATCAGAGAGACTCTCTCTGATAAAGTGATACCAAGCAAGAAGGGGAGTCAGACTCATCAGGATAACATACATTGTCGGGGAGATGCATTTTGAGTTATCCCGATGCCCGATGAGGAAGATGAGCTCGACACAAATGAAGTGACTACATCAGGGAATCCTACGTTGATAAGACCAAAATAACACAAAAGCGACTAACACGCCATGTTAGTCGAATTCACTATTTCGCAAGGAAAAATAAATGGCGGCCATGCAGCCTGCGAATCAGTGAAAGCAACTAACACGCCATGTTAGTTGAATTCATAGGTTTCACAGGGCAAAAGAAAATGGTGGCCACACAGCCCATGAATCAGCGAAAGCTACTAACACGCTATGTTAGTTGAATTTGCTATTTCGCGGGGCAAAAGGAAATGATGACCACTCAGTCTGCGAGTCAGCGAAAGTGACTAACACACTATGTTAGTCGAATCTTCCATCAACATGATATGTGCCTAAACAATGTTCCATGAATCTTCTCACTTTCATTATTTCTCTCTTAACTCTCTCTCCCTCTCTCTGCCTCTATTTCTCTATCTCACTCTCCTCCTCTATCAAGCATATCTCTCTCTCATTCTTTATCTCTAAAGTTTCTCCCTCTCATCATCTCTCTATCTCACTCTCCCCTTCTTTTAGGTGTATCTCTCTCTTATTCTCTCCCTCTCTCCCTTTCTCATTACCTCTCTTTCTCACTCTGTCCCTCTCTTCACACCTCTCTCTCTAGTCTCATGTACTCTCCTTCCATCCCTTCTTCCCTCTCACTCAGACAATGTCTATCTCTCCCCCCCTCCCTTTCTCTTTTTCATTTAACTCTCTCTCTCTCTCTCTCTCTCTCTCTCTCTCTCTCTCTCTCTCTCTCTCTCTCTCATTCTTTATCTCTAAAGTCTCTCCCTCGCATCCTCTCTATCTCACTCTCCACTTCTCTCAAGTGTATCTCTCTCTTATTCTCTCCCTCTCTACTCTCCCTCCCTCTCTCCCTTTCTCATTACCTCTCTTTCTCACTCTCTCCCTCTCTCCCTCTCTTTTCACCAATTAGGGTGACCTCCAATGGTTAAATTGAGACACCAAGATCCAAAATCACCAAGAAGGGGGAGTGCACTAACATATTTAAATATGTCTTTTTTAAGGAAGGCAAGGATGCCCTGGGCACCCCTATACAGAAAAGGGTGCCTCGAGTGCACCTGTTCATCAAAAATAGGGAAAATAAATGAGAAATGAAGAGCAAACAACTCAATGTTAGGGTTTAGATTACCGTGCAGAAAGATTACATTAGTTTTGAGGTAAAAAGGCTTGAAATGGACTCGGGTGAGAGCTAAGATGGGACACATGAAAGTAGGGGCACATAAAGTTGTGTAAATTGTGTTGGGTTACAAGTTACAACACTTCACTATCTCTCTCACTCATACACACACTCCTTATTTCTATCTCTCTATAAATCTCCTTTCCACCTCTCTATATCTCTTTGTTCCTCTCTTTGTTCTATCTATATCTCTCTACCTCTATCTCATTATCTATACCCCTTAGGACACTATTTGGTGTTGTTATAGGTCCTATTGTGTGCTAAGGGATCATATAGTGTCATATGACCCCTTAGGACTCCATATGACATCTCATGTATCGTTACAAGTCATATGGTGTCCTATGACCCCGTAGGACACATGCATGGATCCCTAGGATACCATATGACCCTAAAGAGGGAGAGAGGGGTAGGAGAGCAAGGGAATGGGAGAGAGACACACCTAATAGAGGAGGAGAGTGAGATAGAGAGATAGATACTAAGAGGGAGAGAGAAGAGATAAATGAGAGAAAGAGAGATGGAGAGAGAGAGGACGGGAGACAGAGATAGAGAAAACATAATATTGATGAATCAACACCTTGAGGTCAACATAATTTGTATTCTGATGATGTTTCAAAATATTATAGATGTATCTTCTTCTTCATCAATAACATACAAAGGTAGCTCATTAAACAAAACAAGCATTATCTCATCATATTGCTCAATATAACTAGGTGACTCATTAAACAAAACAATCAAAAACTTGTTATCAACACTTTTTCCTTTCTCTTTAACCTATTGTTCTATATCATTTTATTGCAATAAATTTAATTTTTCTATTTCTACATCATTTGCAAGTGTATTGACAAAAGATAACTTTGTTTCTACCTCAAAAAAGTCTCTCTTTTGTTCAACAAAATAGCTCTTTCGATATATAATAGGACCTCTTGGACAAAGGAAAATGATGCTAGGGCATGAAAGTTGATTTGCAAAAGGACTTTGATAAGATTTGGGGGTTCCTTGAGGTGGAGACATCTCTTTAAAGGGTTTCTCTTGGGGAATGATGACCCTAGTTTTCTACATACATTTAACATCTTGCATGCGTTGAAAGCTTCTATATCTTGGGATTTCAACTTTAGAAGAATCACTTGAAGGTTGAATAGGCTTCACTTGAAGGTTGAATCTCTAGTCTCTTCTTCTCTTTCCATCAACCTCTCTCTCTCTCTCTAAACCCTTCCCTTCCTCCACCCCTCTCTCTCACCTGGGATCTTTCTCTAGTCTCATACTCATTTTCTATCCCTTCCTCCCTCTCACTTAGTATCTATCTCTCTCTCTTAGGTCTTTCTCTCTTAGGTTAGGCTTAGGAGGGAGAGAGGGAGAGAGAAGAGAGGATGGAGGGAGAGAGGGATAGAGAGGGTGAGAAGGAGAGATACTTGAGAGAGAAAGAGAAAGGGAATGGGACAGAAAGAAAGAGTGTTAGAGGGAAAGAGAGAGACTTGAGAGAGAAAGGGAGAGAGGGAGAGAGGGAAAGAATGTGAGAGAGAGAGACACTGGAGAGAGGGGGAGGGAGATAATGGGAAGGAGAGAGGGCGAGGGAAGAGAGAGGATGGGGGAGGAAGGGAGAGAGGGAAAGAATGGAGAGAATGGAAAGAATGGGAGAGAGACACATACGAGAGAGGGAGAGAGAGATAGAGAAAGGGAAAGGGAGGGATAGGGAGAGATGGAGAGAGACAGAGAGGGAGATAATGAGAGAAAGAGAGAGACACCTAAGGGAGGGGGAGTGAGAGAGATAGAGATAGAGGGTGAGAGGAGAAGGGGGTTAGGAGGGAGAGAGGTAAAAAGAGTTAGAGGGAAAGAGATAGAGACCATATGGTATCCTAAGGGGTCATATGGTGTTTTACGACCCCTAAGGACACCATATGACTCCTTAAGACACCATATGGTGTCATTATTGGTTGTATTGTGTCCTAAGGGGTCATATGGTGTTCTATGATCCCTTAGTACACCATATAACCCCTTAGGTGTTGTTAGGGGTCATATTGTGTCCTAGGGGGTTAGATAGTGTCTTATGACCCCTTAGGAAACCAAATGGTGTTGTTATGTGTCATATAGTGTCCTAAGGGGTCATATGGCATCCTATGACCCCTTAGGACACCATGTGGTGTCATTAGGGGTCGTATGGTGTCCTAAAGGGTCATATGGTGTCCTATGACCCCTCAGGACACCATATGACCCCTCAGGACTCCATATGGTGTCTTTATGGGTCATATGGTGTCCTAAGAGGTCATATGGTGTTCTACGACCTCTTAGGACACCATAGAGCCCCTTAGGACACCATTTGGTGTCATTATATGGTGTCCTAAGGGGTCATATGGTGTTCTATGACCTCTTAGGAGACCATATGACCCCTTAGGACACCACATGGTGTTTTTATGGTTCATATGGTGTCTTGTGACCCCTTCAGACACCATATGACCCCTTATGTGTCAATAGGGTCATATGGTCTCCTATTACCCCTTAGGACATCATATGACCCCTTAGAACTCCATATGGTGTCGTTATGAGTTGTATGGTTTCCTAATAGGTCATATGGTGTTCTATGATCCTTTAGGACACCATTTGGTGTTGTTATGGATCGTATGGTATACTAAGGGGTCATATGGTGTCTTATGTCCCCTTAGGACTCCATATGACCCCTTAGGTGTCGTTATGGGTCATATGGTGTCCTAAGGGGTCATATGGTGTTCTATGATCCCTTAGGACACCATATAACCCCTTAGGAGTCCATATGGTGTCGTTATGGGTCATATGGTGTCTTAAGGGGTCATATGGTATTCTATAACACCTTAGGACACCATATGACCCCTTAGTATACCATATGATCCATAATGACACCAAATGGTGTCCTAAAGGATCATAGAACACCATATGACCTCTTAAGACACCATAAAACTCATAACGACACCATATGGAGTCCTAAGGGGTCATATGGTGTCCGAAGGGATCATAGGAGACCATATGACCTTAATGACACATAAGGGGTCATATGGTGTCCGAAGGGGTCATAGGACACCATATGAACCCTTAAGACACCATATGAACCATAACAACACCATGTGGTGTCCTAAGGGGTCATATGGTCTCCTTAGAGGTCATAGAACACCATATGACCCCTTAGGACACCATATAATGACACCAAATGGTGTCCTAAGGGGTTGTATGGTGTCCTAAGGGGTCATATAACACTATATGACCTCTTAGGACACCATACAACCCATAATGACACCATATGGAGTCCTAAGGGGTCATATGGTGTCCTGAGGGGTCATAGGACACCATATGACCCTTTAGGACACCATACGACCCCCTAATGACACCACATGGTGTCCTAAGGGGTCATATGGTGTCCTAAGGGGTCATAGGACCCCATATGACCCCTTAGGACACCATATGACACATAACAACACCATTTGGTGTCCTAAGGGGTCATAAGACACTATCTGACCCCTTAGGACACAATATGACCCCTAACAACACCTAAGGGGTTATATGGTGTACTAAGGGATCATAGAACACCATAAGACCCCTTAGGACACAATACGACCAATAACGACACCATATGGTGTCCTAAGGAGTCATATGGTGTCCTGAGGGGTTGTAGAACACCATATGACCCCTTAGGATACCATATGGTCTCTATCTCTTTCCGTCTAACTCTTTTTACCTCTCTCCCTCCCAACCCCCTTCTCCCTCTCACCCTCTATCTCTATCTCTCTCACTCCCCCTCCCTTAGGTATCTCTCTCTTTCTCTCATTATCTCCCTCTCTATCTCTCTCTCTCTCTGCATCTCTCCCTATCCCTCCCTTTCCCTTTCTCTATCTCTCTCTCCCTCTCTCGTAGGTGTCTCTCTCCCATTCTTTCCATTCTCTCCATTCTTTCCCTCTCCCTCCCTCCCCATCCATCTCTCTCTCCCCTCTCTCTTAGGTCTCTCTCTCCCATTATTTCCTCTCTCTCTCTCTCTCTAGTGTCTCTCCCTACCCTTCTATCTTTGTTTTCTCAACTCTCTCTCTCTCTCTCTCTCTCTCTCTCTCTCTCTCTCTCTCTCTCTCTCTCGGGTCTCTCTCCGCCCTCTCTCTTAGGTGTCTCTCTTTCCTATTATGTTCATCTTTCCCTCTCTCCCTCCCTCCCCCATCCTCTCTCTTCCCTCGCCCTCTCTCCTTCCCATTATTTCCCTCCCCCTCTCTCCAGTGTCTCTCTCTCACATTCTTGCCCTCTCTCCCTCTCTCCCTTTCTCTCTCAAGTCTCTCTCTTTCCCTCTAACACTCTTTCTTTCTGTCCCATTCCCTTTCTCTTTCTCTCTCAAGTATCTCTCCTTCTCACCCTCTCTTTCCCTCTCTCCCTCCATCCTCTCTTCTCTCTCCCTCTCTCCCTCCCAAGCCTAACCTAAGAGAGAGATACCTAAGAGAGAGAGAGATACTAAGTGAGAGGGAGGAAGGGATAGAAAATGAGTATGAGACTAGAGAAAGATCCTAGGTGAGAGAGAGGGGTGGAGGAAGGGAAGGGTTTAGAGAGAGAGAGAGGTTGATGGAAAGAGAAGAAGAGACTAGAGATTCAACCTTCAAGTGAAGCCTATTCAACCTTCAAGTGATTCTTCTAAAGTTGAAATCCCAAGATTTAGAAGCTTTCAACGCATGCAAGATGTTAAATGTATGTAGAAAACTAGGTCATCATTCCCCAAGAGAAACCCTTTAAAGAGATGTCTCCACCTCAAGGAACCCCCAAATCTTATCAAAGTCCTTTTGCAAATCAACTTTCATGCCCTAGCATCATTTTCTTTTGTCCAAGAGGTCCTATTATATATCTAAAGAGATATTTTGTTGAACAAAAGAGAGACTTTTTTGAGGTAGAAACAAAGTTATCTTTTGTCAATACACCTGCAAATGATGTAGAAATAGAAAAATTAAATTTATTGCAATAAAATGATATGTATGATGATATATAACAATAGGTTAAAGAGCAAGGAAAAAGTGTTGATAACAAGTTTTTGATTGTTTTGTTTAATGAGTTACCTAGTTATATTGAGCAATATGATGAGATAATGCTTATTTTGTTTAATGAGATACCTTTGTATGTTATTGATGAAGAAGAAGATACATCTATAATAACTCAACAATAATTTTGAAACATCATCAGAATACAAATTATGTTGACCTCAAGGTGTTGATTCATCAATATTATGTTTTCTCTATCTCGTTCTCCCCTCCTCTCTCTCTCCATCTCTCTTTCTCTCATTTATCTCTTGTCTCTCCCTCTCAGTATCTATCTCTCTATCTGACTCTCCTCTATTAGGTGTGTCTCTCTCCCATTCCCTCACTCTCCTATCCCTCTCTCCCTCTCTAGGGACATATGGTATTCTTAGGGTTCATATGGTATCCTAGGAATCCATGCATGTGTCCTATGGGGTCATAGGACACCATATGACTTGTAATGATACATAAGATGTCATATGGAGTCCTAAGGGGTCATAGGTTGTCTCAATTTAAATATGTTAGTGCACTTCCCCTTCTTGGTGATTTTGGATCTTGGTGTCTCAATTTAACCATTGGAGGTCACCCTAATTGGTGCAAAGAGAGGGAGAGAGGGAGAGAGTGAGAAAGAGAGTTAATGAGAAAGGGAGAGAGGGAGGGGGAGGAGAGAGGGAGAGAATAAGAGAGAGATACACCTGAGAGAAGGGGAGAGTGAGATAGAGAGGATGAGAGGGAGAGACTTTAGAGATAAAGAATGGGAGAGAGAGAGAGAGAGAGAGAGAGAGAGAGAGAGAGAGAGAGAGTTAAGTGAAAAAGAGAAAGGGAGGGAAGGAGGTAGGGAGAGAGTGGGAAAAAGATACACTTGACAGAGGACGAGATGAGATAGAGAGATAGAGGCAGAGAGGGAGAGATACTTAAGAAAGAAAGAATGAGAGAGATAGGGAGAGAGAGAGAGAGAGAGAAGATTCATGGAACATTGTTTAGGCACATAGCATGTTGATGGAAGATTCGATTAACATAGCGTGTTAGTCACTTTCGCTGATTCACGGACTACGTGGCCGCCAATTTCTTTTGCCTTGCGAAACAACGAATTTGACTAACATAGCGTGTTAGTAGATTTCGCTGATTCGTGGGTTGCATGGCCACCATTTTATTTTGCCCTACCAAACTTGTGAATTAGACTAACATGGCATGTTAGTCGCTTTCACTGATTCGCGGACTGCGTGGCCTCCATTTCTTTTTCCTCGCGAAACAACGAATTCGACTAACATAGCGTGTTAGTTGCTTTCGCTGATTCATGGGCTGCGTGGCACAAACGAAGTGTCTACTTTCTTTCTAATAATGGGGGGAATATTAATTTAGTTTGAAAGCTCCCATTTTGGCTTACGAGCAAGAGAAAAGAGTTTGAAAAAATCAAACTTTGAGCGGGATTACGGATGACGGAAATGGTAATCGGTAACGGCAAAGCGGACGGGTCAGAGGGGCCCGCACCAGCCACTCTAAATGGTCAATGCTTTGAGTGCATTCGTTAAGCCTTTCTGTCAACCAGAAAATGACAACATGCCTCTAGATCAGCTTGATGGTGGGTCCCAGAACGTGACTCATCGCATTATGGGAGGGCATGGGAGGGATGTATGTCAATAGACTCTGGATGCATGTCGTTTGTATGACTGGTCACTTTTGGAGCTAGAATAGATGCGTCAGGAAGGATGGGAGGTTATTCAATTGGGGTAGATGGAGTGGATGAAAGGATAGGAGGTTCTTCAACTGGGGTCAATGGAGTGGATGGAAAGATGAGAGGTTTATTGAATTGAGTTTTAATGATGGTAGGAGTAGGTGTTGGGGATTGTGGCTGGATGATCTCAATGGATGGGAGGTTTTTTATAGTGTTAGGGGGTGGGAGAGGAATGATAGGTGTGGAGGTGGAAGGGTAGTTGCGGAAATAGAGGAGGGCATGGAGGGTGGTGCATTAAGATAATATGGAGTGGATGATGGTGGATTAAGGTAGGATGGGGTGGATGAAGGTGTTTTGGTGTAAGATAGAGTGGAGGATGGTGGGTTGAGATAAAACAAAGGATTAAGATTGGATGGATGTTTGAGGTAGGATGAGGGATTATGATTAGATTGAGGAATGAGGTAGGATGGGGGATTAGGATTGGATGTAGGAATGAGGTAGGATGGGGGATTAGGATTGGCTGGAGGAATAAGGCAAGATTAGGGATTATGATTATGGATTGTGGAATGGATTTGGGGATAATTATATGGTGGATTTGGATTATGGATGTAAGTGGTATTGTTATGAAAATATGGATGTTGGGATAGGATGATGAGAGAAGATGGAGGCATGGATGTTGTGTATGAGGGATACATGGATGTGACATATGAGGGAGCTTTGGGTGGAAGACATAATGGATCTACCTTGTCAAAGGTGTGATAAGGATTATAAGTGGATGCACATGGAGGAATGGTAGGGTAGCTAGGATGAGCAATTGGATTTTGGCATCTAACACTTGGTGCAAGCTTGATAAAGATGAGAGCATCAAGGTTTTCAATTTCACATTTTTCTTGATCAACAAGATTCTCATCATCATCAAAATGGGATGAAGTGGAGGAAAATGAAGGATGGACAAATAGATCATAATAAAATTGTGACATGATTATTAGTTGATGATTTGGAGAGATGAAAGATGAAAATGGACGATAGGCTAAATCTTAGAATAGGATGAATGACAAGCTCAAACTAGGATGTGGACTCAATTTGAGGAAGTTGGAAAGAGGATGAAGTTTGATATTCAATTTTAGATGTCTGATGTTTGTATTGATTACTTAGGAAGACGGTAATGACAATATGACTCTGGTGGCAATCATGATTGATGAAAAATGACAATTATGATGGTGTAAATTTGGATGATAATGATGACTATGCTAGGACTAGAATAATGATCATGAAGATGTAAGTTTGTGACTTTGATAGACAATAAGTTTGGACTTCAAATGAATGATTTTTGACTTGTTCTTTGGCAAAATATTGTAAAGTGACACAAACATGACAAACATAAAAAACAATGTCTGACTCAACTAAGATAATGAGGGCCTAAGTTAGCCCAAGTGATAACAATTACTGGTCAAAACATGTAGACAATTTAGACAACACATCCTGGGGTTTGGAATAAAGATACTGCTTGTTGAATCCCCACTTGGATTTATCCATATACTTAGACAAAGCAGACAAAAAGAGATTTTGGAGGCACTAGCTCCCCCTTACATGACACACACTTCTTGGGTGCACCAAAATCTCATACCTCGAAGACTCGAAGATCTTATAAACTAAGGGACATCTGTCTCAACAATGAATAGTATGGATTGTGGTAGCTTTGGAGGTTCGACCTCCTGCACCAACAAGTATCAAAGGTTTTGGGTTACTAGAAACTTTGGCTCATAGTGTGGAAACTTTTGGGGTAAATTTGGTGGCTATGCATGAGGCTGTTAGCTCATTTAAGAGATATCCCAGCCTATAGAACACAAGTTTTTACGTATCTACCACACAAGCACCAAAGGATTTTGACTTTCCTCAAGATCAAAAAGCTATTTGCATTTAGATATTGAGGGAAACCATCGACATAATGCAATTGCACTAGTTGATTATGACTTTTGCCAAAATCATGAATGTTTATATAGCAGGCTGAAAGAAAGCACTTCTTGGGTCCTTCCCTCTCACCCGACCTTAATGGATTCTCAAGAGGCATGCCCTCTATTGGAGCTCAAAATTGCAGGTTGCCAAACTCTATGATCAAGTTAGGAAATCAATTATAGTCAACTAACGTAATGAACCTTTGAGGTTACAATTCCCTTCTCTTCAGGTTCTGCTATACCTTGGTGGGTGTACCATTCATATAAGAAGATTATTCATTCTCTTGTATCTCCTATGTTCTATCCCTCACTGGCATAAGGTGAGAAATATGTAACTAAATTAAATCCTATCTTCTACACTTACTCCTATAACTTGAAACTGAAAATTAAAGTAATTTGATTAATATTGAAATAAGATTTGATTAGTGCTTTCTTCTCTTATTGGGTAGAGATTCAAATGAATTTCTTTCCATATATTCTTCTTATTAGACACTTTTTAACTTTACACCCATTGTGAAAATATCAATTGTTTTATCTCCTTATACTTGATGTTTGATTTTATTACAATAATTACCATGCATGCATTTAATCCTTCCTTGGAAGAAGCAAACACAATAACCGTTCAAGAATAGGAAAAACTTCTTGACCAATATACACAATCCTTGATATAGGAGACTGAAATGTTAACATAACATGACCTACCTTAACAGGCAAGGTTATGACACCTAAACATTGTTTAGAAACATTATCAAAGCCCCAAATAGAAAGAGAAGCGGGTTTGTTGAGAGAATGATCCACATTAATCTCATCCAATAAGTCCACACCACAAACATTAAGGCCAAACCCATTGTCCACAAGAGTTCATCTTATAGCACTATCATTGATAATAGCCACAATCATAAGAGGATCATATTGATGTTGGATTTCACGAGAAGGTAACTCATCTTGTGTGAATATAATTTGAGCTTTAGGTTTGTTTATAGGATCAATGAAAGTAGCCATGTTGTTATGTGTCACTGCAGGTGGGACATCTAATTTTTTCAAAGCATCTTGTAACATCCCATGATAAGTAGGTGAGGTTTGAACCAAATCCCAAATAGAAATCTTGGTAGGAGTAGCTTTAAGTTGTTTAATGAGATCATACTCCTTACTAAGAGTTTGTGATATACGAGGTGCTTGTGGAAGAGTAGGTTGAGAGGGAGGATGTGAAGTTGGGGTACTTGGAAGGGGATTAGGTTGCCTAGTGTTTCTTGTATTGTAGGTATCAACAATCGTATGATAACTCTCTCTAGTGATTTTCTTAGCATACTCATAAGGGCTCTTAGTAGGATAACCTCCTTACATAGTAATACTAGGTTTCTTAGGAGTGCAAAAAGAATCATTTGCATAACCACCTTGAACCACTAAGATAGGCTTACGCTGAGAACTTTGAGAAGGACAAGCACCTTGAACTGTGAAGAGGGGTTTATTAGGCGTTTCATTCACATCTATCAAATTGATTGAATATGGTTTAGGAATATCAAAGGTGTCCTTATGAATTTTAGAAGAAGAATGAACAAGATTGATGGAAGAATTATCAATTTTAGGAGGTAGACTAGAAGTAGGCATTGATGTTTTAGTAGGAAGAATATTATTAGGAAGGGTCATATCATTCTCTATTATAAAAGTATCTACATGGGGAATAAACTCTCTAGGAGAAGGATCAACATTACTCTCCAAAATTTCACCTTTGAGAGGGACATCTTTGAAAGAGATGTTAATAATCTCTTCTTGAACTAAGGTATCCTTATGAGTAGAACCTAGTTGGGGAGAATGAGGCGCTTTACCTTTAGAGCGAAAGTGATTAAGATTTATGAGAGGTGAGATGCTATCAAGGGGGTTACTCTCATAGGGTAGAGAATAATCAACACCTTCTTCTAATTTTTCATCCCAAATAGTGAGGTTATTGAAAAAAAATATTAGAAATATCTTGCACAAAGATGTCCTTATTGACAATTTTGGGAGAAGGGTTACCATTGTTCATTAATTCTTCATCCTTAGGAGGAAGAGCATCACTACATGTGTTTAAATCATCTGCTTGCCTTAAAATGTGTTCAGTAGGATCTTTAGGGGATAGATCATTAAGAAAATTGATTATGATTTCATCCTCTTTTTCTATGGAATCTTTATGGGTAAGACAAGCTTCGAGGCAAGGAGAAGCATTTCTCATGAATGCATCATCTCTAGTGGGAATTTTGTTGAAGTCAAAAGAGGAGATTCTATCACTAGGAAAAGTAGGGACAATACCACCTTCTTTCACAAAATGATCCTCATGAGGGGAGTGTTCTTTAGGAGGGAAATGAACATCTTTCTCCAAAGATTCATGCTTAGGAAGGAGATCTCTAAAAGAAATTCTCATAACCTCTTGTTGCACTAACATGCCCCCATTGGTAAGACCAAATGTAGGAGAAGATAAGTCAATATCCATCAATATCTTTTCACTTAGTGAGGCATCATGTAAAGAAGGTAAAGTAACACTAATAAAGGTGTTTATGATATCATCCTCTTCTTCTAAGATAGCAAGATGGGAAGGGCACATTTTAGGAGAATTGTCAAGAGTACTCTTCATCTTTAGAGCATGGGAGAGTTTTGAAGGGGTTGTTAACAAGTTTTTTAGGCACTAAAATATTGTCATAGATAGGAGGGGTTTCTTTAAGAGGGGGAAAAATTGAAGCAAGGGAAGCTAACCCATTATCATATTTATGAAATGAATGCATCGTGACAACAACATATGCAAAACAAAAGGAAATGTTCAATTTTAACGAATCCAAGCATTCTAAATGTTGATTTAGAAAATGAAATTTATGAGCGAAATGTGTTCCTAAATCAGATCTGAAATTAATGATCCAAATTAAGCTATCCACAAGTTCAATTTTGAATTGAAAAAATTAGGGTTTTAGCAAAATTAACCTCTAAATTTTAAATTTGAAAGGAATTGAAACTTGTAAATGTAAATTTGAATTTTAAATAGAAAAAAAATTTAGATCTAAGAACATAATTCAAAATTAAAAAAGATTGGATTCACGTCGGGTTCACCAAAATGTGGAGGGGAAAAAGAGAGACCGAGTGACTAGGACATAATCCCACTTTAGCCAACACATTGGGAATACAAAAGAGTCTAGGGAGATAGATCACTTTGGCTAATTATTGTGAGAAAGAGAGAGCCAAGGATTATCTCTTAGGTTTTCTATTCCTCTTGTTGTATGTGATGAGAAAAATAGGGTTTGATTAATCAAGTAGACTAGGAGATGAACAATGAAGCATATATGAACTGAAATTGAACAAACTTACAGATCTGAAACTAAGATACATAAAGGATAAAGGGGGAGGAATTTGGATGTGTACCTGATGGTGAAAAATGAGCCAAATTGACTAGGACCAGGGTGCCACGCCACTGTGCCTGAGAACTTGACAAAAAGTTGCAACTAAGAGGATGCAATTTTGAAACCTTGAGCCTGTACCCTT